>NC_132917.1:31759240-32073526 GCF_047675955.1 Chlorocebus sabaeus
CGACAGAGCAAGACTTTGTCTCATTAAAAGAAAAAAAAAAAAAAAAATGTATAATATATTCTATATGTTCACAACAGAAAAAAGCATAAGTAGGCCAGGTGCAGTGGCTCACACCTGTAATCCCAGCACTTTGGGAGGCTGAGGCGGGCAGATCACTTAAGGTCAGCAGTTTGAGACCAGCCTGACCAACACAGTGAAACCCCGCCTCAACTAAAAATACAAAAATTAGCTGGGCATGGTAGTGGGTGCCTGTAATCCCAGCTACTTAGGAGGCTGAGACATGAGAATCACTTCAACCCGGGAGGCAGAGGTTACACTAAGCCGAGATCGTGCCGTTGTACTCCAACCTGGAGATAGTGCAAGACTCAGCCTCGAGAAAAAAAAAAGAAAAAAAGTTAGGTAAACTGGTCTTTTTTTTTTCTTTTCTTTTTTTTTTTTTTTGAGACAGCGTCTCACTCTGTCACCCACCCTGCAGTGCATTGGCATGATCTTGGTTCACTCTTTGGCCTCCCAGGCTCAAGCAATCCTCCCACCTCAATCTCCTGAGTAGCTGGGACTATAGGCACGCATTTTTCTTTTTTTTTTTTTTTTGATGGGGTCTCACTATGTTGCCCAGGCTGGTCTTAAACTCCTAGATTCTAGAAATCCTCCCACCGTGGCCTCCCAAAGGGCTGGGATTACATGCATGAGTCACGTCCCATGGCAAAATATTTTTTTAAAATAATGGCTGAAATTCTTCCAAATTTGATGAAAATTCTAAACCGCAGATCCAAGAAGCTCAATGAATCCTAAGCAGAAGCATTAAAAGAAAAAAACTGGCCGAGCACGGCGGCTCACACCTGTAATCCCAGCACTTTGGGAGGCCGAGGTTGGCGGATCACGAGGTTAGGAGATCGAGACCATCCTGGCTAACACAGTGAAACCTCCTCTACTAAAAATACAAAAAAAATTAGCTGGGCATGCCTGTAGTCCCACCTACTTGGGAGGCTGAGGCAGGAGAATGGTGTGAACCCAAGAGGCAGAGTTTGCAATGAGCTGAGACCACACCACTGCACTCCAGCCTGGGTGACAGAGCAAGACTCCATCACAAACAAAAAAAAAAGAAAAGAAAAGAAAAGAAAAGAAAAGAAAAGAAAAGAAAAGAAAAGAAAAGAAAAGAAAAAAACTACACCAAGACACACCACACCAAATAACTTTAAAACATTGATATAAAGAAAATCTCAAAAGTAGCAAGAAGATATTATTTATTGAGGAGCAAAGATAGGAACGATAGCAAGCTTCTTTTCAGAAACAATGTCTGCCAGAAGACCGTGAAGCAATCTACAACTAGCAAAAATATCTTCTAAAAACAAGGGCAAAATAATGACTTTTTCAGACATTCAGAAGCTGAAAGAATTTCTTACCAGCAGAAGTGAACTACAAGAAATGTTCAAGGAAGCCCTTTGGGCAGGAAGAAAATGATACCTTTTGGAAAGATGGAAATCTAGACCTACACAAAAGAATGAAGATCTCCAGAAATAGTCAATATGTGGATAAATGTAAAATTATTTTTTTGTACTGTTTAAATATCTTTAAAGTGACCTTTTTTTTTTTTGCTTTTGAGACAAGGTTTTGCTCTCTCACTCAGGATGGTGCGCACTGGTGCAATTAGGGCTCACTGCAGCTTTGGTCTCCTGGGCTCAAGTGATCCTCCTGCTTCAGTCTCCCAAGTAGCTGGGACTGTAGGCACCTACCGTCACACCCAGCTAATTTTTCTTTCTTTTTTTTTTTTGTAGAGACAGGGTTTGTAGGCTGGTTTCAAACTCCTGAGCTCAAGCGGTTTACCAGCCACCATGCCCAGCCAACTTTTTTATTTTTGAGATGGAGTCTCACTCTGTCGCCCAGGCTGGAGTACAGTGGCACGATCTCGGCTCACTGCAACTCTGCCTCTGGGGTTCAAGCAATTCTCCTGCCTCAGCCTCCTGAGTAGCTAGGATTACAGGGGCTCACCACCACGCCTGGCTAATTTTTGTATTTTTAGTAGAGATGGGGTTTCACCATGTTGGCCAGCCCTGAAATCCTCACCTCAAGTGATCCACCCACCTCAGACTCCCAAAGTGCTGGGATTACAGGTGTGAGCCACCACACCTGGCCTGTATACTTTATTAAAAAACAAGATGTGTGATTCAGTTTGGATAAATGAGAATAAAAGCATTTCTAACCACAGTAATAATAGTAATAGCTGTTAATATTTTTTCTAGCCTTGGCCAGGCACGATGGCTCACACCTATAATCCCAGCACTTTGGGAGGCCGAGGCGGGCGGATCACAAGGTCAAGAGATAGAGACCATCTGGCTAACACAGTGAAACCCCGTCTCTACTAAAAAAAATACAAAAAATTAGCCGGGTGGTGGGTGCCTGTAGTCCCAGCTACTTGGGAGGCTGAGGCAGGAGAATGGCGTGAACCCGGGAGGCGGGGCTTGCAGTGAGCCGAGATCCCGCCACTGCACTCCAGCCTGGGCAACAGAGTGAGACTCCGTTTCAAAAAAAACAAAACAAAACAAAAACAAAACAAAAAATTTCTAATCTTGTACTATGTGCCACACACACTCTTAAGTAATTTGCTTGTATCTTCAGCCCCATAAGGCTCAGAGAAGTTCAGTAACTTGTTCAAGGTCACCAGAAAGTATGTCGGGAACCATATTTTCAACCTAGGCAGGTTGACATTTTTGCAGTAGAATTAAGTTGTATTACTAATTTTTTTTTTTTTTTTAATACAAAATCTCGCTCTGTCACCCAGGATGGAGTACAGTGGCATGATCTCGGGTTCAAGCGATTCGTGATTCTCCTGCCTCAGCCTTCCGAGTAGCTGGGATTAGTAGAGACGAGGTTTCACCATATTGGCCAGGCTGGTCTGGAACTCCTGACCTCAGGTAATCAGCTCGCACTGGCCCTCAAAGTGCTGGGATTACAGGGGTAAACCACTGCGTCCGGCCTTATTTTTTGGGGGGGGGCGGGGAGAAGGGAAGAGGGACAGGGTCACATGCTGACACCCAGGCTGGAGTGCAGTGGTGCGATCATAGCTCACTGCAGCCTCGACCTCCCCAGCTCCAGCAATCCTCTCACTTCAGCCCAGGAGTTACTGAACTCTAAAAAGAAATAAATACTTATTAAATGTTGACTCCTCCAGCACACTATTCTGCTACAAAGACCAACAGATTTCCTAACTTTATTTTTTACTTTTTTTTCTTTTTTTTTTTTTTTTGAGACGAAGTCTCACTCTGTCGCCCAGGCTGTAGTGCAGTGGCGCGATCTCGGCTCACTGCAACCTGAGTTTTCCAGATTCAAGCGATTCTCTGGCCTCAGCCACCCGAATAGCTGGGATTACAGCCATCCACCATCATGCCTGGCTAATTTTTGTATTTTTAGTAGAGACGGGGTTTCACCACGTTGGTCAGGCTGGTTTGGAACTCCTGACCTCAGGTGATCCACCAGCCTCGGCCTCCCAAAGTGCTGGGATTACAGGCGTGGGCCACCGTGCCCAACGAAGGGTTTCTTAATTTTAATATGCGATTTTTACGTAGCAACATCCCAAAAGATCGATTAAAAGCCACCAAGCAAAATGATTTAGACAGTATCCCTCAAGAATGTGTTTCGTAATAAAAATTCAATCCTTTGGCTCAAACCTAATTTGTATGTCTGCACACCAAGAAGCATTAGTACTAATAAAACAAGCTACCCATAACTTGATACCATTCAGTTCACGATAACAAAGTTTTCCCTTGTGCATAGTAACCTAGTAAAAGCAGATTCCAAGTTTTCTCCAGCTCGCAAGAGACAACACAGATGAGGCATAGGAACTGGGCGAGTTACCTCAACGTTGTCTGTGAGACCATACTCAGAGTGAGGATTTTCTGCAACCTAGAAAACAAAACACCGGTCACAGAGATAAAAGTCCCCCCTTTCTCGCTGCCTCCCTGAACACTGCCACCCTGAATTCAGGGCCTCCTGATACCTGCGTTTGTCCCTCCAGCATCTGCTCCGGCTCCATGGCGGACCCTGCAAGTCACAGTCCCCGGATACCAGTCTTGGAAAACAAGAAGAGCCGCGAGTTACCTGGGAGATTTCAACACGAAGACGCCAGGATGGAGTGCAGCCCAGCCCCCGACCCCGCCCCTCACCCCCACCTGGGCGCGGGAGCACCCAGAGCAGTAGAGCAGCAGAGTGGGACAGTCCACAACTGGGCGCCTACGGGGGGTCTGGAAACTCTACGACAGTCCCAAGTACCTAGAATGAGTGAGAAACTGGGGGAAAGGAAGCTGATTACCCGCGCCCAAGCCGTTCGTTCTTAGGAGCCCTGCACCGCGCCACCAACTCCCAGCACCAACAGCTCCGGCCGTAAGTGACGGCTGTCGCACGATTGCCGCGCCTGCGCAGAACCTCCCGGCGGACAAGAGGCTGGGAGGCGGGCAGACGCGTGTTGAGTCCCTGAGGCTCTCTGCAGTCCGCGTGAGTCCTGGCCAAGGTCTGGCCTCGGAAGCTACAAGTTACAATCTTTCTTCATTCGACCTACCCACGAAGAGCACCAGCCCAGTTGGAAGGGGCTCTGCCGGATCAAACCTCGGTGCTGCCTCAGAGCATCTGCTGAAGCTCTTCCTCGACCAACTGAACTTCCTCACTGAGTGGTTCTTACTAGAAAATTATCAGCTCAGTCTGACAGTCTCTGAAAGCATGTCAGTGTTTTACTGTAAAGCCAAAGATGGGGGAAGAAGCAGTTTTGGGGGTTTCCTGATCAGCTTTTATTCAAGCCCTTAAATCTGTGAATATGCGATGTTAACGCCACCTTACGTTTGTATTAGATTAGCAGTATGCAACTGGCTTTCCAAACCGTGGTCCTATTGATAGTAGTGTAGTTGTAAAACGTACATAGAATAATTTGCCTCCTACACAGTGTGTAAATAGCAAAGGACATCTCTTTACTTGGATTTTTAAAAATTCCAGTACATTCAATTTATTTTAATGTAAACAAAAGTGATAACACGCAAACTTCCTGCCTTTGACACAATTCTATTTGTAATTGCACTTTGTAATATGAAAACTTAAAAACATTTGGAGTAAATGATGGCATAACAATATGGTGGAATATAAGCCATTAAAATTAAAAATCATGACTACATATACAGAAATATGATATGCCATTGAGTTTTACTTCCAGCTGGCGTTAGACTACAACTTAATATTGCTACTCTAAAAAACCATGGATAAAGATCTAAAGTAAATAAAATTTGGTTAAGAGCTAGACATATAAGTCAGTTTTTAAAGTTTTGCAGTGTATACTTGACAAATAGCATTGTGATTGGTGACAGCTGTCATGTGGAACTTTGAAGATTTTTCATGGAATGCTGATGCAAATGTGTATGCATATATGCAAGATATACAAATTGCCTAGTAGATATATTAATCCAAATTAAGATTAAATGGTTTTCAAGAGTGGGAAATAAAAAGGGAGTACATTACAAGTAGAGAATGATTGGGAATTTTTTTTTTTTTTTTTTTTTTTTGAGACAGAGTCTTGCTCTGTGGCCAGGCTGGAGTGCAGTGGCGCGATCTCAGCTCACTACAACCTCCAATTCCCTAGTTCAAGCGATTCTCCTGCCTCAGCCTCCCAAGTAGCTGGGATTACAGGCACGCACCACCATGCCCAGCTAACTGTTTTGTATTTTTAGTATAGACGGGGCTTCACCATGTTGGCCAGGATGGTCTCGAGCTCCTGACCTTGTGATCTGCCAGCCTTGGCCTCCTAAAGTGCTGTCATTACAGGTGTGAGCCACCTCACCCAGCCATAATTGGGAAATTTTTAGAATAGTTATGTGTATTATCATATATTCATACATTTCCCAATACATAGTAGACTCTCACTAAATATGTCCAGACTCCAGGAAGTAAGTGAGAGCTGCTAATTTACATGTTCTTTTTTTTTTTTTTTGAGATGGAATCCTGCTCTGTCACCTAGGCTGGAGTGCAGTAGTGCAATCTCAGCTCACTGCAACCTCCAACTCCCGGGTTCAAACAATTCTTCTGCCTCAGTCTCCCGAGTAGCTGGGACTACAGGCATGTGCCACCATGCCCAGCTAGTTTTTGTATTTTTAGTAGAGACAGGGTTTCACCATATTGGCCAGGCTGGTCCTGAACTCCTGACCTCGTGATCCGCCTGCCTCAGCCTCCCAAAGTGCTGGGATTATAGGCGTGAGCCACCACGCCTGGCCCTTTATTTTTCATTTTATTTTATTTTATTTTTTTGAGGTGGAGTCTCACTCTGTCGCCCAGGTTGGAGTGCAGTGACACGATCTCGGGTCACTGCAACCTCCGCCTCCCGGGTTCAAGGGATTGTCCTGCCTCGGCCTCCTCCTGAGTAGCTGGGATTACAGGTGCACGCCACCTGTGTGTGTGTGTGTGTGTGTGTGTGTTTTGTTTTTGTTTTGAGACAGAGTCTCACTCTATTGCCAGGCTAGGGTGCAGTGGCACTTTTTTTTTTTTTTTTTGGCTCACTGCAACTTCTGCCTCCTGGGTTCAAGCGATTCTCCTGTCTCAGCCTCCCGAGTAGCTGGGACTACACCACACGCACTACCACACCCGGCTAATTTTTTTATTTTTAGTAGAGACGGTTTCACCATGTTGGCCAGGATGGTTTCAATCTCTTGACCTCATGATCCGTCCGTCTTGGCCTCCCAAAGTGCTGGGATTACAGGCATGAGCCACAGTGCCTGGCATATTTTTGTGTTTTAATAGAGACGGGGTGTCACCATGTTGGTCAGGCTGGTCTCAAACTCCTGATCTCATGATTCGCCCACCTTAGCCTCCCAAAGTGCTCAGATAACAGGCAGGAGCCACTGCGCCTAGCCCTTAATTTACATTTTCTAAGTACTGACAGTTTTGGTAAAGTAGTAAACTAGAAAAGCTCCTTCAGGGCGGGGACCATGTCTTAGATATCTTTATACTTCACAATGTGCTTAATACATTGTAGGTGCAGAATACATATTAAGTTGGGCTGGTTCACAGTCAAAATTTGATATTAATATATGCACTGATACTTCGAAAGCAAAAAGAGAAAATACATAAAAATGTTTACTGAAGGGAGCAGCACAGAATAATTAACTATCATCCAGGTTTCCATCAATCTAAGTAAGAGTTATTTATGTGATTTATCGAAAAGCTTCACTGAAGTTTTTGCATTTAAAACTTACTAATTTATAGCAGGTCATGGTGCACATGCCTGTAGTTCCAGCTACTTGGAGGCTGAGGCAGGAGGATCACTTGAGCCTGGGAGGTGGAGGCTGCAGTAAGCTGTGATGACCAGACCAAGACCCTGTCTCAAAAAAAGAAAGACAGCTGGGTGCAATGGTTTATGCCTATAATCCTAGCACTTTGGGAAGCCGAGGCCAGGAGTTCACAATGAATCTGACCAACATAGCAAGATCCCCGTCTGCAATTTTTTTTAATGGTTAAAGAAATTATTTTTTTTTTAAAGGAAGAAATAGGAAGTATAAAATTAATTGAAGATACTGCAGAATGCTGAGTTTTAATGTGAAATTAATGATTCTAAAGATGACTTGGAAATATGATTATGACAGAAATTTGCAGTAATGTGTACTGTCTGGAGAGGGGTAAATTAAAAGAATGAGAAGACAGCCCGGGAATATAGTAAGAACTCATCTCCACAAAAAAAATTAAAAATCAGCTGAGTGTGGTGATGCATACCTGTAGTCCCAGCTACTCAGAGGCTAAGATTGGAGGATCACATGAGCCCAGGGAGGTTGAGATGTAAACTATGATCGCACCACTGCCCTCCAGCCTAGGTGACAGAGCAAGGCCCTGTCTCAAAAGAAAATAGAAAGAAAATGAGAAGAATATTTAACTCTTATTTGGACTTCCACCAAATTTTGTTCAAGACTTCTTTCATCAGCTTCCTACATAGCCAGTTATAGTACTTACCTCATTCTGCTTTAAATTTTGCTTATGTTTAAACACAATTAGATTTTGAGTTGTTTAAAGGCAAACACTTTATTCTATTTTTTTTTTTTTTTTTTTTTTTGAGATCGTGTCTTGCCCTATTGCCCAGGCTGGAGTACAATGGTGCGATCTAGGCTCATGGCAAGCTCCGCCTCCTGGATTCATGCCATTCTCCCACCTCTGCCTCCCAAGTAGCTGGGACAGGTGCCTGCCACCACACCTGGCTAATTTTTTGTATTTTTAGTAGAGACGGGTTTTCACTGTGTTAGCCAGGTTGGTCTCGATCTCCTGACCTCGTGATCCGCCCACCTCGGCCTCCCAAAGTGCTGGGATTACAGGCGTGAGCCACCACGCCCAGCTATTCTTTATATTTTTAATGATTGAAGGATTTATTAAGTCATACATACAAAACATACTGCTAATTGCATTACCAAAAGATTAATATAAAAACACTCCACGATTCTGCAACTGTCCATTTAAAAAATTTTGTTCCTGACTGGGCGCGGTGGCTCACACTTATAAGGCACTTGGGAGGCAGAGGCTGATGGATCACTTGAGGTCAGGAGTTCGAGACCAGCCTGGTCAATATGGTGAAACTTCGTCTCTACTAAAAATACACAAAATTAGCCGGGTGTGGTGGCACATGCCTGTAATCCCAGCCACTTGGGAGGCTGTAGCAGGAGAACCGCATGAGCCTGGGAGGTGGAGGTTGCAGTGAGCTGAGATCATGCCACTGTACTTCAGCCTGGGCGACAGAGCAAGACTCCGTCTCAAAAAAAAAAAAAAATTGTTCTAGTGGTTGAAAGGTCCAATGTTGTATTCTTGCCAGTGAGTTAAGTTGCACAGAACGAGCCAGGCACAGTGGCTCCCACCTATTAATCCCAGCACCAAATCGGGTAAACTGCTTGAGTCCAGGAGTTTGAGACCAATCTGGACAACATGGTGAAAACCCATCTCTACAGAAAAATACAAAAATTAGCCGGGTGTGGACCTGTAGTCCCAGCTACTCGGTCCACTGAGGTGGGACGATTGCATGAGCCCAGGAGGCAGAGATTGCAGTGAGCCAAGATCGCGCCATTGCACTCCAGCCCGGGCAACAGGGTGAGACCCTGTCTCGATTAAAAACATGTATATGTCGTACAGAAAATCATGAAGACTAGCACAGTTTACAGAATCTCTCAGACCCAAAGGGACATTGTTAGGCAAAACAACTACAGGAGGTGTGTATCCACGTGAGTGAGGTAAAGAGGGTCAATATTAGTCAAGTGACAGTGTCAGTAATCCGGCAACAGAAAGACGTTAAGAAAGTTCATCGTTTAATAACAGTATCTAAAATATTTTTAAAACTACAAAGCTGCAACACATGATTTTTACACCTAGTTACTATAAAACTCAGGAAAGTACTTATTAGCTTTGAAAGAAGTCACATGGAAAGCACTTTTACTAAATTACAAAAAAAAAAAACTCTAATGCATTATCAGAAAGATTTTATAATACAACGAGGCATATTGCTCAGCAAGAAAGGGCTCTATAAGAAAAGCAACGGCCAGGCACCGTGGCTCACACCTGTAATCCCAGCACTTTGGGAGGCCGAGGTGGGCGGATCACGAGGTCAGGAGATGAAGACCATCCTGGCTAGCAAAAAATTAGCCGAGTGTAGCGGCAGGTGCCTGTAGTCCCAGTTACTCAGGAGGCTGAGGCAGGAGAATGGCGTGAACCCAGGAGGCGAAGGTTGCAGTGAGCTGAGATTGCGCCACTGCACTCCAGCCTGGCGACAGAGACTCCATAAAAAAAAAAAAAAAAAAAATCACTATGAAATCAAAAAGACTCTTCCAAAGAGCTGAATTGTTACACCCAATCTATTGTGATATACAGTACCATGTTATGTCATGAACATGTGCTGGTGAATTACTAGTGCTTTAAATGGCAATGTTTCATTAAGGAGGCTGTTCTGCTTTACATATCTGAAAATTACTTACAAAGTATCTGTATCTCCTGGCCCGGTGCAGTGGCTCAGGCCTGTAATCCCAGCATTTTGGGCAGCTGAGGCGGGTGGACCACCTGAGGTCAGGAGTTCGAGACCAGCCTGGCCAATATAGGAAAACCCTGTCTCTACCAAAAATACAAAAATTAGATGGCCATGGTGGCATTCGTCTGTAATCCCAGCTACTCGGGAGACTTAGGCAGGAGAATCACTTGAACCTGGGAGGCAGAGGTTGCAGTGAGCCAAGATCATGCCACTGCACTCCAGCCTGGGGGACAGAGGGAGACTCTGTCTTAAATAAATAAATAATAAAACCTGGTTCCTTGTTTGCCATGTGAAATTAGGCAAATCTTTCAACTCCTCTGAGCTTCAGGGTTTTGTTGTTGTTTGTTTTTGAGATAGAGTCTCAGTCACCCAGGCTGGAGTGCAGTGGTGAAACCTCGGCTCGCTGCAATCTCCGCCTCCCGGGTTCAAGCAATTCTCCTGTCTCAGCTTCTCAAGTAGCTGGGACTACAGGCACACACCACCGTGACCGGCTTATTTTTGTATTTTTAGTAGAGACAGGGTTTCACCATATTAATGAGGCTAATCTCAAACTCCTGACCTCAGGTGATCCACCTGCCTCAGCTTCCCAAAGTGCTGGCATTAAAGGCATGAGCCACCGTACTCAGCCAAGCTTCAGGGGTTTTTTGCATGTAAAATTAGGATAACTTTTATGTCATAAGGAGGATCAAATGAAAAAAGACAGAAGAAACTGAGCCAGGCACAGTGGCTTACGCCTGTAATCCCAGCACTTCGGGAGGCCGAGGCAGGTGGATTGCTTGACTTCAGGAGTTCAAGACCAGCCTGGGCAACATGGGAAAAATCCATCTCTACTAAAAATATGAAAAATTGGGTGGGCATAGTAGTGCACGATTGCAGTCCCAGCTACTCAGGGGCAGAAGTGAGAGGATCGCTTGGGAGTCCAGGCTGCCCTGATCACACCACTGTATTCTACCCTGGGCGACAGAGCGAGACCCTGTCTCGGGAAAAAAAAAAAAAAAAAGAGATGAAACTGCTTTGTAAAGTGAAGTTACACAAATTCATTTTGTCTTCTCTGCATTACTTATCAAGCCACTTCATTAGCTTTTCAATTTTATTTACTTATTTATTTATGTTTGAGACAGGATCTCACTCTGTTGCCCAAGCTGGAATACAGTTGCGCAAACCTGGCTCACTGCAACCTTCACCTTGCGGGTTCAATCGATTCTCCTTCCTCAGCCTCTCAAGTAGCTGGGACTACAGGCGCATGCCACCACAACCAGCTAATTTTTGCATTTTTAGTAGAGAGGGGGTTTTCCCATGTTGGCCAGACTGATCTTGAACTCCTGGCCTCAAAAGATCTACCCGCCTCAGCCTCCCTAAGTGCTGGGATTACAGCACTTCGTAAGCCACTACGCCTGGCCCTTCATTAGCTTTTTACTTTGTTGTTTTAAAATCATTTGCAGGAAATAAATTGTTCAGAAAAATTAAGAACTTGATCCAGCACCCACCAACACTCACCCACCCCTACTCCACCCCCCAACACTCACACACAAAAATGTATTTGCAAATAAATATACAGAATTTACTGAGTGTAAATGGGCCCTCTGAGCACAGTGTGTGGAGAGGGACACCCAACCACCTCTCAAGAAGACCTAGAAATATGTGTTCCAGGTTAGGTAAGTCACTTTCCAGAGAAATAAGAGAAATATCTGTTTGTGGCTAATATTGGAAGGCAACCACTCTACCTGTAGCTCCCTTGTCTCTACTACCAAACAACATGCCCAAGCAATCTTACCACCCATCTCAGAAATTTTGGTATATCAAGGAACATACCAAATGGGCTTTTGAAAGGCATGAATCTAGTGTGTTCTTCTGATTTTACGATACATAAGTGATCTCAACAATGAGAATAAAAAAACCAGGCGTGGTGGCTCACACCTGTAATCCCATCATTCTGGGAGGTCGAGACAGGTGGATCACTTGAGGTCAGGAGTTCCAGACCAGCATGGCCAACATGGTGAAACCCTGTCTCTACTAAAAATACAAAAACTAGCTGGGCATGGTGGCACGTGCCTGTAGTCCCAGCTACTCGGGAGGCTGAAGCAGGAGAATCACTTGAACCAGGGAGGTAGAGGTTGCAGTGAGCCGAGATTGCGCCACTGCATTCCAGTCAGGACAACAGAGCGAGACTACGTCTCAAAAAAAAAAAAAAAAAAAAAAAAAAAAGAGAGAGAGAGAAGATAATAAGAATGAATGAAAAGGCAACCTTACTGACATTTCAAATCCTTAAATTGCCAATTGTTTCTGCCACTTCTCATATGAAGTTATATTTAGACTTTTTCCTAAAATGTCTTGATTTTCAGGTTTAATTTTTTAAATTTTTTTTCTTTCTTTTTAAAGATGGGTTCTCCCTATGATGTCCAGGCTGCAGTGCAATGACTATTCACAGGAGCAATCTTAGAACACTACAGCCTCAAACTCCTGGCCTCAAGATAGTCTCCTGCCTCAGTTTCCCAAATAACTGGGACTATAGGTGCATGCCACAGTGGTGGTGATTTTCAGTTTTTAAATGTGTTGATTTTACGCTTTCCTTTTCAATCCAAATTATTTATTATCACTTAATGTTCATAAATAGGTCATGGGTTATTAAGTGATAGGCAAAATATGTAACTTTGATATCTCTTAATTTTAGGTTGCCCAAAGCCATTCCATATTAATTTAAATTGAAACCATTTCCCTTTTAAAAGACAAAGTCAGAGGCCAGGAACAGTGGCTCACGCCTCTGTAACCCTAGCACTTTGGGACGCCAAGGTGTGAGAATTGCTTAAGCCCAATAGTTAGAGACCAGCCTGGCAACATAGTAAGATCCCATGTCTTTAAAAAAAAAAAGACAAAGTCAGACAGTAAAACGGAGATTAATAGTTATGCCACCTGGCCGGGCATGCTGGCTTATGTCTGTAATTCCAGCACTTTGGGAGGCCGAGGTGGGTGGATCACTGGAGGTCTGGAGTTCGAGAGCAGCCTGGCCAACATGGTGAAACCCCGTCTCTGCTTAAATTACAAAAATTAGTTGGGCATGGGGGCACACGCCTGTAATCCCAGCTACTTGGGAGGATGAGGCAGGAGAATCGCTAGAACCCAGGAGGTAGAGGTTGCAGTGAGCCAAGATTGCGCCACTGCACTCTGCCCTGGGCAACAGAGCAAAAATTCCGTCTCAAAAATTTTTTTTTTTTTTTTTTTTTTTTGAGGCGGAGTCTCGCTCTGTGGCCCAGGCTGGAGTGCAGTGGCCAGATCTCAGCTCACTGCAAGCTCCGTCTCCCGGATTTACGCCATTCTCCTGCCTCAGCCTCCTGAGTAGCTGGGACTACAGGTGCCCGCCACCTCTCCCGGCTAGTTTTTTGTATTTTTTAGTAGAGACGGGGTTTCACTGTGTTAGCCAGGATGGTCTCGATCTCCTGACCTCGTGATCTGCCCGTCTCGGCCTCCCAAAGTGCTGGGATTACAGGCTTGAGCCACCGCGCCCGGCCCAAAAATATATTTTTTTAAAGTTCTGCCATCCAATGTTAACACATGACTGTTGTTTAAAATGTGTTCCCCTATAAGGCTGAATCCAGTGGCTCATGCCTGTAATCCCAGCACTTTGAGAGGCTGAGGTGGGCAGGTCGCTTGAGGCCAGGAGCTCAAAACCAGCCTGGGCAACATGGCCCAGGAGTCGGAGACCAGCATGGGCCACAAAATGAGACTCCTTCTTTACAAAAAATACAAAAAGTTATCTGGGCATGGTGGCACGGTCCTGTAGTCCTAGCTACTCAGGCAGCTGAGGTGGGAGGTTCACTTGAGCCCTGGGAGGTCAAGCCTGCAGTGAGCTGTCCTCACACCACTGCACTCCAACCTGGGCGACAGAGTGAGACCCTGTCTCAAAAAAAAAAAATGCCGGGCATGGTGGCTCATGCTGTAATCCTAGCACTTTAGGAGGCCGAGGCAGGAGGATCACACGAGGTCAGGAGTTTGAGACCAGCCCGGCCAACACGGTGAAACCCTGTCTCTACTAAAAATACAAAAATTAACCGACCATGGTGGCATGAGCCTGTAGTTCCAGCTACTCAGGAGGCTGAGGCAGGAGAATCGCTTGAACCTGGGAGGCAGAGGTTGCAGTGAGCCGAGATCGTGCCACGGCACGCCAGCCTGGGTGATAAGGCAAGACTCTCAAATAAATAAATAAATAAATATACTTGATATCTATAATATCTATAATATATCTTGATATTGGCCGGGCGCGGTGGCTCAAGCCTGTAATCCCAGCACTTTGGGAGGCCGAGACGGCAGATCATGAGGTCAGGAGATCGAGACCATCCTGGCTAACATGGTGAAACCCCGTCTCTACTAAAAAATACAAAAAACTAGCCGGGCGCGGTGGTGGGCACCTTGTAGTCCCAGCTACTCGGGAGGCTGAGGCAGGAGAATGGCATAAACCCAGGAGGCGGAGCTTGCAGTGAGCAGAGATTGCGCCACTGCACTCCAGCCTGGGTGACAGAGCAAGACTCTGTCTCAAAAAAAAAAAAATTATATATCGCGATATCCATAATATCTCAATTGCCCAGATTTGATCATTACACTCTGTATGCAAGTAAAATATCAAAATATCACATGTACCCCTCAAATAGGTACAAAATTATATATCAGTCGATAAATGGGATGAACTAAAATGAAATTTATTATTATTATTATTACTATTATTTTTAGAGATGGAGGAGTCTCGCTGTGTTGCCCAGGCTGGAGTGCAGTGGCGCCATCTCGGCTCACTGCAACCTCCACTTCCCGGGTTCAAGCAATTCTCCTGCCTCAGCCTCCCGAGTAGCTGGGACTACAGGCAGATGCCACCACGCCTGGCTAATTTTTTTTGTATTTTAGTAGAGACGGGGTTTCACCATGTTGCCCAGGCTGGTCTCAAACTCCTGAGCTCAGGCAATTTGCCTGCCTCAGCCTCCCAAAGTGCTGGGATTACAGGCATGAGCCATCGCACCTGGCCTGTTATTTTTACTCCCTCCTCACTTTGACACAATAATTCTACTTCTAGAATTTTATCCCATGCAAATATGCAAAGAAATTATTATATTTATTATACCTTTGCGAATATGCAAAGATATAAATATATTTATTATGCCATTGTTTTTATTTATATTTATGTATTTTCTTATTTGAGAGGGAGTCTCGCTTTGTCGCTCAGGCTGGAGTGTAGTGGCACAATCTATGCCCACTGCAACCTCCGTCTTCCAGGTTCAAGCAATTCTCTCACCTCAGCCCCCCAAGTAGCTGGGATTACAGGTGCATTCCATTATGCCTGGCTAATTTTGTATTTTTAGTAGAGATGGGGGTTTCACCATGTTGGCCAGGCTGGTCTCGAACTTCTGACCTCAACTGATCCACCTGCCTTGGCCTCCCAAAATGCTGGGATTACAGGTGTAAGCCACCTAGCTCAGACTATTTTTATATTCTTAATTGACAAAAATTGTACATATTTATGGTGTACAGAATGATGTTTTGAAATACATATATGTTTAATAATGGCTAAATTAACCTAATTAACATATGTATTACCTCAAATACAATTTTTTTGTGGTAAAAATACCTAAAATCTCTCTTAACAATTTTTAGGTATATAATACACTGTTATTAGCTATAGTCACCATGTTGTACCATAAATATATACCATAGATTTTAATAGAAAAGATTAGGAATAGGTTAAATTGTATATCTCAATACAATGGAGTACCGTGTAAGCATTGAAAAGAACAAGTAGAACTATAGATGAAAATACATTTACAACATAATTTTATGTGAAACATGGATCTCAGCTCACTGCAATCTCTGCCTCCTGGGTTCAAGCAATTCTCCTGCCTCAGGCTCCTGAGTAGCTGGAATTAGAGGGGCATGACACCACGCCGACTAATTTTGTATCTTAATAGAGACACGGTTTCACAATGTTGGCCAGGCTGGTCTCCAACTCCTAATCTCACGTGATCCGCTTGACTTGGCCCCCCAAAGTGCTGGGATTACAGGCATGAGCCACCATACCTGGCTAATTTTTTTGTATTTTTAGTAGAGACAGGGTTTAACCATGTTGGCCAGGCTGGTCTCAAACTCCTGACCTCAGGTGATCCATCCGCCTTGGCCTCCCAAAGTGCTGAAATTACAAGGTGAGCCACCGCGCCCAGCTGAGATTATATTTTTGTACATATCTATTTGTATGTTCATAGGAAAAACTCTAAAATGATATATACCAAACTCTTTTTTTTTTTTTTTTAAGAGACACAGTTTCACCATGTTGCCCAGGCTGCTCTCAAACTCCTGGGCTGATACAATCCGCCCACCTCACCCTCCTAAAGTACAGGGATCACAGGTGTGTGCCACCAGCGCCTAGTCACACCAAAATACTAACAGTGGTTACCTGTGGAGAGGGAAAATGGGGAGTGGAAATCTGCGTTTTATAAAATTTAGATTGTTGAAACTTTTTTTTTTTTTAAGCAAAAGCACGATTTGTTTTACAATTAAAAGAGTAACAATACTTAGATAAATTTTCTTTAATTGGAAAATATGTAGTTTTTTGTTTTTTGTTTTGAGGCAGAGTTTCTCTCTTGCTGCCCAGGCTAGAGTGCAGTGGCACGATCTCAGCTCACTGCAACCTTCGTCTCCTGGGTTCAAGCGATTCTTCTGCCTCAGCCTCCTGATTTGGGATTACAGGCCCATGCCACCACACCAGGCTAATTTTGTATTTTTAGTAGAGATGGGGTTTCTCCATGTTGGTCAGGCTGGTCTCAAACTCCCGACCTCAGGTGATCCGCCCGCCTTGGCCTCCCAAAGTGCTGGGATTACAGGCATGAGCCACTGTGTCCAGCCAAATATGTAGATTTTTAAATTATAAGTAACACATAAATCAATGAGAAGAGTATTTATGTGAATAACGGATCTAATTCATTGTGTAATAGTATTTAAAAAAAACCTCTGGGCCGGGTGCGGTGGCTCACAGCTATAATCCCAGCACTTTGGGAGGCCAAAGTGGGCAGATCACGAGGTCAGGAGATCAAGACCTGCCTGACCAACATGGTGGAAACCCCACCATCTCTACTAAAAATACAAAAAATTAGCTGGGTGTGGTGGTGGGCACCTGTAATCCCAGCTACTCAGGAGGCTGAGGCAGAATAATCATAATCGATTGAACCCGGGAGGCGGAGGTTGCAGTGAGCCAAGATTGCACCACTGCACTCCAGCCTGGGCAACACAGTGAGACTCCATCTCAAAAAAAAAAAAATCTCTGAGTTCATTATTTTTTCTTTCACTAAAGCATTTAGCAAGCATCTATTATTTGTCAAGACCTCATGGAGAGTTTGCAGAGAAGAGTTAACACAGCAAGCCTAAGACCACTATCCTTGGAAAGGCCTGCTTGCAAAATTGGACCTTGGC
The DNA here is from genome assembly GCF_047675955.1 of Chlorocebus sabaeus. Lineage (NCBI taxonomy): Eukaryota > Metazoa > Chordata > Mammalia > Primates > Cercopithecidae > Chlorocebus > Chlorocebus sabaeus. The sequence continues at coordinate 31,776,699 of NC_132917.1, forward strand.
TGCTAGTGTCTGAGAACTTAAATAATAGTTTCCCAGCACTTTGGGAGGCTGAAGTGGGTGGATTATGAAGTCAGAAGTTCAAGACCAGCCTGTCAAAGATGGTGAAACCCCATCTGTACTAAAAATACAAAAAAAATTAGCTGTGCATGGTGGCAGGTGCCTGTAATCCCAGCCACTCAGGAGGCTGAGGCAGGAGAATTGCTTGAACCTGGAAGGTGGAAGTTGCAGTGAGTCGAGATCATGCCACTGCACTCCAGCTGGGGTGACAGAGCGAAACTCATCTCAATAATAATAATAATAGTTTCCTACAGTGATATAAAACTTTTCCTCCCTTTATTTATTTATTTATTTATTTTTTGAGACAGTGTCTTAACTCTGTTGCCCAGGTTGGAGTGAACTGGCATGATCTAGGCTCACTGAAGCCTCCACCTCCTAGGTTCAATCGATCCTCCCACCTCAGCCTCTCCAGCACCTGGGACTACAAGCATGCCCCACAACACCTGGCTAATTTTTCTATCTTTTGTAGAGGCGTGGTGTTACCATGTTGCCCAGGTTGGTCTCGAACTCCTAGGATCAAGTGATCTACCCACCTCAACCTCTCAAAGTTCTGGGATTACAGGTATGAGCCAAGGCACCCAGCCAAAACTTCCGGAACAATAGTAGCTCACTGTACCTAAGCTATACAAACAATATGGTGTATGTTAAGCACTTGCCTTCCTTCTAGGAGTCTGGAATTTTGATAGGTGTTAGGCAGAGGGTGCCTATATGACTAGTCCCAACACAAAGCCCAAGCACTGAGTTTCTGATGAGTGTTTCTGGTAGACAACATTTTACCCACATCCTCTGAACCTGTTGCTGGAGGAATTAAGCATATTCTTTGTTGACTCCACTGGGAGGACTCTTGGAACCTTGTTTGTACCTGGTTTCCTCCAGACTTTGTCCCATGCACCTTTCCTTTTGCTGATTTTGCTTTGTGTCCTTTTGCTGTACTAAATCATGCTGTCTGTATAAAATTAGCCGGGCGCGGTGGCTCATGCCTGTAATCCCAGCATTTTGTTTGGGAGGCTATGTCTAGCCGATCACTTGAGGTCAGGAGTTTGAGGGCAGCCTGACCAACATGGTGAAACCCTGTCTCTACTAAAAATAGAAAAATTAGCTAGGCATGGTGGCATGTGCCTGTAGTCCCAGCTACTTGGGAGGCCGAGGCAGGAGGATTGTTTGAACCCGGGAGGCGGAGGTTGCAGTGAGCCAAGATCGTGCCATTGCACTCCAGCCTGGGTGACAGAGCGAAGCTCCGTCTAAAAAAATAAATAAATATACTGAGCCCTGTGAGTACTCCTAGTGAAATGAATCACCTAAGTGGAGGTGATGTTGAGGATCTTAAACTGTTGGGAAGTTTAGAGTAAATATAAATTTCAGTCCCTGCTCTCATAAACTTGTATTCTAGGTCAGCTACATCAGACATATACATGTGATACATTCAAATAACAATACAAGATAGTAAGTGATTAAAGGTTAAGATGAATGACCCTAAAGTCTGAAGAAGTTCAGGCTGAGCACGGTGGCTCACACCCATAATCTCAGCATTTTGGGAGGCTGAGGCAGGAGGATCACTTGAGCTTAGGAGTTCTAGACCAGCCTCAGTAATGTCACGAGACCTCATCTCTACTAAAAAACAAAACAAAACAAAAAAGTAGCCAGGCATGGTGGTGAGAGTCTCCAACTCTTGGGAGGCTGAGGTGGGAGGATTACTTGAACCCGGGAGGTAGAGGCTGCACTGAGTTGTGATTGCGCTACTGCACTCCAGCCTGGGTGACAGAGCGAGATCCTGTCTCAAATTTCTTTTTCTTTTTTTTTTTTTTTGAGACAGAGTCTTGCTCTGTCACCAGGCTGGAGTGCAGTGGCGCCATCTTGGCTCCCTGCAACCTCTGCCTCCCGGGTTCAAGCCACTCTCCTGCCTCAGCCTCCCAAGTAGTAGGTATCTTTCAAACAGTATTGAACCAAGAATAAATTTTTAAGCAAAGCCTCAAAGGAAAAGCCTGTATGGGAGGGCTGGGGAACATCATACAAATGGAAACATTAATGAAGACAGTAAGTGGAGAAACAAGTATCTGACAAGATAGAGGGTCTCAGAATAAGAGTCTTTCCCAAAACACTGCAGTTGCTAGCAACCACCTTTGAAAACAGGCAACTCCTTTTATGTGTCCCAACATTTACCTGGTGCTAACATCTACTCTGCTTTTCATGCGTGCTGGAGTCCAGTATAGATTTTTTTTTTTTTTTTTTGAGACGGAGTTTCACTTATTTTGCCCAGGCTGAGTGCAATGGCGCAGTCTCGGCTCACCACAACCTCCGCCTCCCAGGCTCAAGCGATTCTCCTGCCTCAGTCTCCTGAGTAGCTGGGATTAGAGGCATGTGCCACCACGCCTGGCTAATTTTGTATTTTTAGTAGAGATGGGGTTTCTCCATGTTTGTCAGGCTGGTCTCCAACTCTCGACCTCAGGTGATCCGCCTACCTCGGCCTCCCAAAGTGCTGGGATTACAGGTGTGAGCCACTGCGCCCGGCCCACTACAGATTTTCATGCGTGCTGGAGTCCACTAAAAATACAGATATGTAAGATTATATTTATATACCTAAATATTTTATTTAGGAGGCCGACTGAATACACCCTCTGGTAATCTAGATTGCCATTCTAGGGCATTCATTTAAAGTTTCATATTAACTGACTCTGCTGTGTTTCCTTGGCATTATAGCTAATCAAGTTGAGCAGGTCAGGTAACAATTTATACTTACACCTACTATTTCAAAACCACGAGCTCATTCACATTTTCACTGAAGTAACAAATCCTCCATAAACTTGGAAATCTCAAACTGGTGACTCGGAGTTTTGGTTTTGTTTTTTATTTTGTTTATTTTCTTTTCCAGATGGAGTCTTGCTGTCTTGCCCAGGCTGGAGTGCAATGGCGTGATCTCGGCTCACTGCAACCTCCACCTTTCAGGTTCAAGCGATCCTCCTGCCTCAGTCTTCCGAGTAACTGGGACTACAGGCATGAGCCGCCGCGCCTTGCCTGGTTTGTTTGTTTTTAAATTTTGAGGCCAGGTGCGGTGGCCCATATCTGTGATTCCAGCACTTTGGGAGACCAAGGCAGGCCGATTACTTGAGGTCAGGAGTTCAAGACCAGCCAGGCCAACATGGTAAAACCACGTCGCTACTAAAAACACAAAAATTAGGCCAGGCACGGTGGCTCACGTCTATAATCCCAGCACTTTGGGAGGCCAAGGCGAGTGGATGACCTGAGGTCAGGAGTTCGAGACCAGTCTGGCCAACATGGCAAAACCCCGTCTCTATTAAAAATACAAAAATTAGCTGGATGTGGTGGCAGGCACCTGTAATCCCAGCTACTGGGGAGGCTGAGGCAGGAGAATCGCTTGAACCCGGGAGGCGGAGGTTGCAGTGAGCTGAGATCTTGCCACCGCCCTCCAGCCTGGGCAATAAGAGCGAGACTCCATCTCAAAAAATAAATAAATAAATAAAAATACAAAAAGTAACCAGGCTTTGTAGTCCCAGCTACTTAGGAGGCTGAGGCAGAAGAATTGCTTGAACCCAGGAAGCGGAGGTTGCAGTGAGCCAAGATTGTGCCACTGCGCTCCAGCCTGGGTGACAGAGCAAGACTCCTTCTCAAAAATAAATAAATAAATAAATAAATAAAATTTTGAGCTGGGCATGGAAGCTGAGGCAGGAGGATCCCTTGAGCCTAGGAGTTTGAGACCCCATTGAGCTATAATTCTGACACCACACTTCAGCCTGGCTGACAGAGCGAGACTGTGTATCTAAAAAGAATGAAATAACAATGATTTTTAAGCCAATAACTCTTACACAATAGATTTCACATAAAAATTTAGAATTCTGGTTTCTCTTGAAAAACTTAAAAAATCTGGCAATGTTAAGCTTCACATTCCTGAAAGGCAAAAATTAGTGGGAGCTAGCTGGGTGCTGTGGCTCATGCCTGTAATCCCAGTGCTTTGGGAGGCTAGGGTAAGTGGATTGGTTGATCCCAGGAGTTTGAGATCAGCCTAGCCAACGCAGTAAAACCCCATCTTTACAAAAAATACAAAAATTAGCTGGGCTATGGTGGTGTGCACTTGTGGTCCCAACTACTCAGGAGGCGGAGGCAGGAGGGCCACTTGAGCCCTGGAGGTTGAAGGTGCAGTGAGCCATGATTGTGCCACTGTACTCCAGCCTGGACGACAGAGAGACCTTGTCTCAAAAAGAAAATAAAATCACCTCAATGGGAGCTGAGTAACAGCTGTCCTGTTTAATTGCAGGATGCAACTCCTTAGCTTCTCATAGTTTCCATCATTCACATCACACATGCATTTTTGCATGCCATGCAACCCATGCATGGAACCCATATATGTTATATGTCTGACCACTGTTGCTATTGGAAGTTTTGGCCACTGCATTAAACTATACACTCCATCTTATTCCCCATTATAATCCTGACACCCCATTCATTGCTTGATAGATTGTTTCTTAATATCTATTCATTGAACAAATGAATGAGTAATATGTGCCACATTGTGGACTCAATTCAGGGAGATGATTAATAGTTCAGAATTATGTTTTTCCTTATCAATACAGAGATTGGATAACAATTGTTACTTGTCTCATCCCTCCCCTCCAACCATATCTTTCAATTTGTTTTTCTTATTTTAGGTTTTCTGCCTTTTCCAAAATTAGCCATTTCCTCACTGGACTCTACATGTGCCAATTTTTTTTTTTTTTTTACTGATTTTTTTAGTTGAAAAGAGGTCCTTAATATCTGTCATTGGTCCATACTTCAAATCTAGAATCTCTCAAATAGAAGGTTTGAAGAGTTCCTTAGAAGGCAAGTGGGGCCGAAATATCTAAAAAAAAAACTATTTGATGGTAGGCAATGTGGTACATAAATATGGGTTAAAGTGATAAAGTGACTGAATGTCCTGGATTAGTTAGCACAGTACCCAGCTCCTTCTTTTTGTCCTGGTGAAACTGGCTCAGATTCCATTCAAGATTAAGTGTTCTGAAAGTTCTTACAATCTGAAAACTGGGAGACTCTCACACTAGGTGGAATGGCTAGCCGGGTTGGGATCTCATTTAGGCACATTATAAGGCCAGGGTAATACCAAGGCACTATATATTTTTTTCTTTCTTTACTTTTCTTCTTTTTTTTTAAGAGACAGGGTCTCATTATGTTACCCAGGCTGGATTCCAATTCCTGAGCTCAAGTAATCCTCCTGAGTAGCTGGGACTTCAGGTGTGCACCACTGTGTCTGAAGGCACTGTTTTTTCTTTTTTGACACAAACTTAGGAAGATGTTACTTCACAACAGTCTTCAGACTGAGATATAATTCCAAGGGGCAGAAGATGTGAGTTTAGAGCACTAAAACATGAGATTCCAGTAGAGTCAGAAATCTGAACTGGCGTTACAGGTGTAAGAGAGAAAAACAAAATTTATTGAGCTCTGTCATGTTGCAGGCATCATACTGGAGGCTTTAGATGTACTCTTTCATTTTGTACCTTTTTTTTTTTTTTTTTTTGAGACGGAGTCTCGCTCTGTCGCCCAGGCTGGAGTGCAGTGGTGCGATCTCGGCTCACTGCAAGCTCCGCCTCCGGGGTTCATGCCATTCTCCTGCCTCAGCCTCCCGAGTAGCTGGGACTACAGGTGCCTGCCACCATGCCTGGCTGATTTTTTTTGCATTTTTGGTAGAGATAGATTTACACTGTGTTAGCCAGGATGGTCTTGATCTCCTGACCTCGTGATCTGCCCGCCTTGGCCTCCCAAAGTGCTGGGATTACCGGCGTGAGCCACTGCACCTGGCCTCATTTCATAATTTTTACAGAGGAATTAACTAGAATAGCAACCCCAGTCCTACTAACTCTAAAATCCCACATTTTTACCGTACAAAAAAAGAGCAAAAGTGCAGAAAAGCACAGTCAATATTAAGTACAACCAGATAGCAGAGACTCAGTAAATGGGAGGCTGGAGGCCCAAAACCCAACATGATGCACATGAATGAAAGATCACTTGTGCTTCAGGGGCTAAATATATATTTATTTCTTAATTAAAATAGAAACAGACTATGTAAAAATATTATTCTTGAGATCCTAGATTTTTACCTTAAACTACTGAAGTAGTATGCGTAATTAACTAATATGTGATGTTGGGCAAATAACAGACTTGTAGAGCCCCAAATTCTTTATTTAAAAAAACTGAGGCCAAACGAGGTGGCTCACACATGTAACCCCAGCACTGTGGGAGGCCGAAGTAGGCAGATTAAGCTTGAGCTTAGGAGTTTGAGACCAGAATGGGCAACATGGTGAGACCTCATCTCTAAACAAAATACAAAAATTAGCCAGACATGGTGGTGTGCACCTGTGTTCCTAGCTACTCAGAAGGCTGAGGTGGAAGGATAACCTTCCTTCCAGTCTGAGAGTCTGAGAGGTTGAGGCTGCAGTGAGCCATGATCTTGCCATTGCACTGTATACTCTGGTCTGGGTGACAGAGCGAGACTCTGTCTCGGAGTGGGGTGGGGAAAGAGACGATAATGCTTAACTCAAGTAGCAATATTTTAACAAGGCACTAAAAGTTCTTCTGCTTAGTTCAGAATACAGGTTCAATAAATGTTAGCAAGTAGTAGTAGTAACCATCATCACTGTCGCTGCTGTTCTCTCCTTAAACTTAAGCATGTTTTTTGTTTTTTTGAGACTCAGTCTTGCTCTGTTGCCCAGGCTGAAATACAGTGGCGTGATCTTGGCTCACTCCAACCTCTGCTTCCCAGGTTCAACTGATTCTCCTGCCTCAGCCTCCCATGTAGCTGGGACCACAGATACGTGCCACAACCATGCCCAGATAATTTTTTGTATTTTTGGTAGAGGTGGGGGTTTCACCATGTTGGCCAGGCTGGTCTTGAACTCCTGACCTCAAGTGATCCACCTGTCTTGTCTTCCCAAAGTGCTGGGATTACAGGTGTGAGCCACAGCATCCAGCCTTAAGCGTGTTAATTAAGGTTTTTATAATTCAGCAAAATGGTTGGGAAATGCTTTTTTTTTTTTTTTTTTGAGACGGAGTCTCACTCTGTTGCCCAGGCTGGAGTGCAGTGGCCGGATCTCAGCTCACTGCAAGTTCTGCCTCCCGGGTTTACGTCATTCTCCTGCCTCAGCCTCCTGAGTAGCTGGGACTACAGGCGCCCGCTACATCGCCCAGCTAGTTTTTTTGTATTTTTTAGTAGAGACGGGGTTTCACTGTGTTAGCCAGGATGGTCTCGATCTCCTGACCTCGTGATCTGCCCGCCTGGGCCTCCCAAAGTGCTGGGATTACAGGCTTGAGCCACCGCGCCCGGCCAGGAAATGCTATCTTAAATGAGATGCTTAAGCTGCCATCTGAACATGAGGTAAAAGGAAATTCTACACGTAATCACTGTGATAAATTGCTTGCAAAGATGGCCACAACAATTCCTCCTATTCTTATATATATGTCCCTTTGCAATGTGAGTTTGATACTTCTCTATCAAGATGTGGAGTTTGTTTTCCTATATTTTGCACTGGAGTTGGCCTTGTGACTTGCTTTGACAATAGAATGTAGTACAAATGACACTGTGCAACTCTAGATTTTAGGTTTTGAGAGATCTTACAGCTTCCACTCACACTCTCTTGGAAACCAGATGCAATGTAAAGAAGTCAGGGCTGTCCTGCTAGAGACATATGTCCCAGCTGATAGCCACAACCAACCTCTGAACATACAAATGAGGCTAGCTAGGTCATACAGCCATTCAGTCAAGCCATCAGATGACTGCATCCACATGAATGGTCCACAGCAAGGCCATCAGAAGAACCATCCAGCTGAACTTACCCCAAATTGCTGAGCCACAAAGTTGTGAGTAAATAAATGTCTGCTATCTTAAGCCAGTGAGTTTTGGAGTGGTATATTCTATAGCATCAGAAATCTAACACAATCATTATGTTTGAATTTTCAAATTACTCATATTTATTAAATGAGTACCATAAGCAAGGTGTCAGGCTAGATGCAAAAAGTGAGGCAAAATGTATAAAATGTGACCACTGCCTTCAGTAAGTTTATAATCTATATCAAGAGGTGATGAAGTGTTTAAATAAGCATCACGCAGGGCAATACAGTATAAGAGCCATAGAGTAACACAACCATATTGTCATAACAACTGAAAAACAAGATCATTTCTGCTGGAGGTGATAATGGAATAATTTATCAAGAATGTAACATTAGAGTTGGACGTGGTGGCTCACGCCTGTAATCCCAGCACTTTGGGAGGCTGAGGCAGGTGGATCACGAGGTCAGGAGTTCGAGACCATCCTGGTTAACATGGCAAAACCCGTCTCTACTAAAAATACAAGAAATTAGCCAGGTGTGGGAGCATGTGCCTGTAGTCCCAGCTACTCAGGAGGCTGAGGCAGGAGAATGGCGTGAACCCGGGAGGCGGAGGTTGCAGTGAGCCAAGACCGTGCCAAGGCACTCCAGCCTGGGTGACAGAGTGAGACTGTCTCAGAAAAAAAAAAAAGGAATATAACATTAGAGGTAAGTCTTGAAGGACTTCAACAGTGCAAGTAGCAGGAGAGGCCATTCTAAGTGAATGAAAAATGACAGGAGAGTAATTGTAGTCCTGAAAAAGAGCAAAGTTGGTACAGACCAATAGTCTATATTAGCCAGATTATAGTGAAAATGCAGAGGAAATGTTGGAGAACCATTCTTTATTCAAAAACTGTCTTCCTCATGGCCAACCATAGTGGCTCATGCAGGTAATCCCAGCATTTTGGGAGGTCAAGGTGAGTGGATCACTTGAGCTCAGGAATTCAAGACCATCTGGGGTAACATAGTGAGACCTCATCTCAACTAAAAAAAAAAAAAAAAAATTCGAATGGGTGCCATGGCTCACGCCTGTAATCCCAGCACTTCGTGAGGCCGAGGCGGGCGGATCACAAGGTCAGGAGATCAAGCCCTTCCTGGACAACATGGATAAACCCCATCTCTATTAAAAATAAAAAATTAGCTGGGCATGGTGGCACATGCCTGTAATCCCAGCTACTCGGGAGGCTGAGGCAGGAGAATCGCTTGATCCAGGGAGTCAGAGGTCGCAGTGAGCCAAGATGGCGCCACTGTACTCCAGTCTGGCAACAGAGCGAGACTCCATCTCAAAAAACAAATAAATTTTTAAAAAAGTAGCCCAGCATGGTGGTGCATGCCTGTAGTCCCAGTTACTCAGGAGGCTGAGGCAGGAGGGTGGTTTGAGCAAGGAGACCAAGGCCACAGTGAGCAATGATGGCACCACTGTACTCCAGCTTGGGTGACAGAGTAAGACCCTGTCTCAAAAACAAAAACAAAAACAAAAAAGCAACAAATCTCCTTGTTAGTATTATGGTGAGTAAAAAATAAAATAACATAAAAATAGAAATAAACTGAACATGGTGGTTCATGCCTTTAATCCTAGCAAATTAGAAGGCAGAAGTGGGAGGATTGCTTGAGGGCTGGAGTTCAAAACTGGCTTGGGCAACATGGTGAGAGAGACCTTGTCTCTACAAAAGAAGCTTTAAAATAAAAAAGAAATAATTTAAAAATATATTTAAAGAAAACAAAAAATAAAAAACAAGCAAGTATCAACTTGATTCCAGGCACTGCTTAGGGAACACATATGTAAATGCAACCAGTCTGACGCGAGGACCATTTAACCGTTCTACTATTGGGCCCTATCTTGGCTAAGTTAAAAAGTTAGTTACTTTCTTTAGTGATAAAGACTGTAGGGATAACAGGAAAGATAGTTACTTAAGAAGAAAAACTGGCACCAAACTAAATATCCATCAATAGTTGAACAGTAAAATAGGTTGTGGTAAATTCATATAATGGAATACTATATAGCAGTGGAAATGTACCACAGTTACAGAAATCAACAGGGAGGAATTTCAACACTTAATTACTGAGCAGGTAGCCAGGCACAGTGGCTCTTGCCTGTAATTCCAGCACTTTGGGAGACCAATACAGGAGGACTGCTTGAGCCCAGGGGTTTGAGACCAACTTGGGCAACATAGTGAGACTCCATCTCTATTTTCTTAAAATAAAATAAATGAAATTTTAAAAATTTTGAGGAGGGAAAGCAAACAAGGGATACTTGAAATATGATTACATTTCCATAAAGTCAAAGTGAGGCAAAATCACACAACACATTATTTAGAAATACATAAATACACTGCAAACTAAAATGAGGCACGAGAATGATTAATATAAAATTCAGGATAGTGGCTTCCTCTAGAGGGAGAGACAAGACATTAAGATTAGGGAAGGAGCTCACAGAGTGCTTCTAGGAGTTGGTTACATTGATTTTTCTTAAATGGAATGCTGCTTATTATTTTTCTTTAAACTGTACATTTAAATAATACACTTCTTGTTTACATGATATATGTATAAATGTAATTTTTTTTTCTTTTTTTGAGATGGAGTTTCGCTCTTGTTGCCCAGGCTGGAGTGCAATGGCGCAATCTCGGTTCACCGCAACCTCCGCTTCCCGGGTTCAAGTGGTTCTCCTGCCTCAGCCTCCCAAGTAGCTGGGATTACAGGCATGCGCCATCATGCCTGGCTAATTTTGTATTTTTAACAGAGACGGGGTTTCTCCATGTTGGTTAGGCTGGTCTCGAACTCCCGACCTCAGGTGATCCGCCTGCCTCGGCCTCCCAAAGTGTTGGGATTACAGGTGTGAGCCACCGCGCCAGGCCCTGCCTGAATCAGATTTAAAAGAGGGCATTTCATTAAAAAAATTTTTTTTGTTGTTTGCTTTTGAGACAGAGTCTTGCTCTGTCGCCCAGGCTGCAGTGTACTGGCATGATCTCCGTTTACTGCAGCCTCCCAGGTTCAAGTGACTGTCCTGCCTCAGCCTATCAGTAGTTGGGATTACAGGAATGCACCACCACCACAGGAATGCGCCTAACTTTCGTATTTTTAGTATAGAGGGGGTTTTGCCATGTTGGCCAGGCTAGTCTTGAACTCCCGACCTCAGGTGATCCGCTCGCCTGGGCTCCCAAAGTGCTGGGATTACGGGCGTGAGCCACCGCACCCGGCTGAAAGAGGGCATTTCAGAATGAGGATCTAGCATAAGCACAGAGAAGGGGGAGCAATAAGAGGGAAACAGGGAGTAGGTCATTTTTGCAATAGTCTGTGATATTTGTAGGGCAGTATTGGTGGGGAATAATTAAGTAAAATTGGCTGGTGCTGTCGCTAATGCCTGTAATCCCAGCACTTTGGGAGGCCTGCCAGGAATTCAAGACCAACCTGGGCAACATAGCAAGACCCTGTCCCAACAAAAAAGTAAAAAAAATTAGATGGGGGCGCGATGTGGGGGCTCATGCCTGTAATCCCAGCACTTTGGAAGGCCAAGGCAGGTAGACTGCTTGAGCCCAGGAGTGGAGACCAGCCTGGGCGACATGGTGAAACCCTGGCTCTACAGAGAATACAAAAATTAGTCGGGCACAGTGGCGTGTGCCTGTGGTCCCAGCTACTCAGGAGGCTAAGGTGGAAGGGTCACCTGAGCCAGGGAGGTGGAGGTTGCAGTGAGTCATGTTGTTTGTGCCACTGCACTCCAGCCTGGGCAACAGAGTGAGACCCTGTCTCAAACAATAAAAAGATAAAACTGTGGCAGAATGTGGAGATTCTTGGAAGCTGGAAGCTCCCATGTGGTATTTGTAAACCTCACGTTGTAAATAACGGAATCTTTGTGTCAGTTAGGCTTCCTTAGTTTTAGGAAACAAGAAATAATTATGGCTAACTCAAGTAAAAAGAGAAAGAGAAGAGAAAAAAGATGTGGAGATAGAGAGGGAGAGAGAGGAAAAGACGAAAGGCAGGAAGGGGGAAAGGAGAGAGGAGAGAGAAAGAGAGAAACAGACTGATTAGTGTATTGGATAGGTTACATAACCAAGCGACCAGTCAAGAACCCAGCAGCTCTGGGGAGCTCAATGTGATGCACTGACAAACACACTCTTAAGAGCACTCGATTCCTGCTACCTTCTGTTTGGTGGGTCTCCAGCCAAGATTCCAGGTCCCAGGAGAGTCTGACTGACCTAGTGTTTGTTTCCACCTTTGTGGCCTGGGTTCTGTGCTTGCAGCTCATTAGAATACAGGGAGCAGAGACAAACAGGTAGTTTCCCAAAGGAAGGGATGCTGAGTAGATTTTTAATTGTTTTTAGTGTGGATTCTTCAGTAAACTATGCGACGGTTACTATGCAAAACCTAAGATTTCCCTTATTCAAATAAATTATCTTTCATATTAGACATCTAAATATGCACTAATTTAGTTAAACCCTTGGGTTCGTTGATCTCATCACACTGAGCTAACATTCTTGTTGCTGTTGTTTGCAGTGACCTGAAGTTTCTATCCTCACAATTGCTTTCCTCTCAAATAATTCCCAGATTTTAAATTTTTATTTTATTTTTTTCTGGAGACGGAGTCTCGCTCTGTCGCCCAGGCTGGAGCGCAGTGGCGCGATCTCAGCTCACTTGCAGCCTCTGCCTCCCGAGTTCAAGCGATTCTCCGGCCTCAGCCTTCCAACTAGCTGGGACTACAGGCGCGCGCCCCCACGCCCGGCTAATTTATTTCCCAGATTGATACCCATTGCTTCTGAGATGTATCCTTTGGAGAAGACTAAGGTCGCCTGGCAGAAAAAGATGAAAGAAACTAAGAAAATGATGATGACACTGAGAGAGGAGCCTCGCGAACCAGCAAAGCGACCCCAATCCGCAATTCCCCCTTCGGTGGATCGATTACCAAGGCTTCCTAGCAGGAACTCTCCAGGGCTGCCGACGTGAGCCGAACTGCACATTGGGAACTGTAGTTGAGCGGGGAAGGCCGAGAAGAGGGCGCCGCACACGCGTACAGGAGCCCCGGTCAACAAAGACGCGCCGTGCGCGCGCGCCCCGGAGAAAAACACGGGAAGACGTGCGCGTGCGCGACCGCCGCTGGGAGCCACCAGGCGGCGGAGAGGACAGTGGCAGGAAGGGAGGGGCCCGAGCCACCGACTGCAGGAGGAGAAGGGGTTGTGCTCCTGGCCGAGGAAGGAGAAAGGGGCGGGGCCGGCGGGCAGCGCGCGGCGGTGCGGAGCCCCTGAGACCGGCGGGCACACGGGGGTCTGTGGCCCTCGCCGTCGCAGTGGCCGCCGCCGTCGCTTGGTTTCCATCGGTCTGCGGGAGGCGGGTTATGGCGGCGGCGGCAGTGAGAGCTGTGAATGAATTCTCCGGGTGGACGAGGGAAGAAGAAAGGCTCCGGCGGCGCCAGCAACCCGGTGCCTCCCAGGCCTCCGCCCCCTTGCCTGGCCTCCGCCCCTCCCGCCGCCGGGCCGGCCCCTCCGCCGGAGTCGCCGCATAAGCGGAACCTGTACTATTTCTCCTACCCGCTGTTTGTAGGCTTCGCGCTGCTGCGTTTGGTCGCCTTCCACCTGGGGCTCCTCTTCGTGTGGCTCTGCCAGCGCTTCTCCCGCGCCCTCATGGCAGCCAAGAGGAGCTCCGGGGCCGCGCCAGCACCGGCCTCGGGCCCGGCGCCGGTGCCGGGCGGCGAGGCCGAGCGCGTCCGAGTCTTCCACAAACAGGCCTTCGAGTACATCTCCATTGCCCTGCGCATCGATGAGGATGAGAAAGGTAACTAGGGGGCTGGGGGAGGGGGCGGCGACGCCGGGAAGAAGGCGGTGGGGTCGCCGGGGGAGGGCAACACCTGCGTCCCTTTCCAGCGGGAGGGGACGGTGCACCCCCGGAACTGATACGCCCTGGGAGACTGCGTTCCCGGAGGTCGGAGCCTCTATCTTCTAGTATTCTCAAAACCTCTCCCCTTTCAGGGCACCCTGGCTGTCGACTTTGTTTCAGACACCAGCCTTCCCCCACACTTCTGCATGACCCAAGTCACTGTGAGACACCCAGACGTGCAGATGACAGTGACAGTTGTCCTAGAGTGACCACACCGATCCTTTCTAGCACTGTGAACAGTGTGCGGCTTCCTCTGAGCCAAGGTTTCCAAAAGGTTTTGATATTGAAGAAGCAGTGCCTTGTTACTGGCTTTTAATGAAAGCAGAGTACTGTGGTGTCAGAAAAAAAGAACAAATGGTGACAATTTTGAAAGAAATAGCTGCGTATGACTGCAGTTGAATTTGCATCATTTTAATCAAGATAATCATTTTATTAGTACAATGATTCCTCAGTACTTTTTCAATGAAGTTATATTTAGCATAAAACTTTTCCCCCTGGTTGCTTTGATTTTAATTAAAGCAGTATTCCAAAGTAGCCTTTAATTTCCAAGTTGAAATATTTGAAGAATGAATTGCATAAACTTAAACATACCACTTTACAATAAAACCTAAAACAAATATGTATCTGAACGAAAACAAGGATACTACATCTTTTGGGTTTCTTTTAAGCTAACTTTTTTTTTTTGAGACGGAGTCTTTCCCTGTCGCCCAGGCTGTAGTGCAATAGTGCAGTCTCAGCTCACTGCCACCTCCGACTCCCTGGTTCAAGCAATTCTCCTGCCTCAGCCTCCTGAGTAGCTGGGATTACAGGCACACACCACCACGCCCGGTTAATTTTTGTATTTTTAGTAGAGGCGGGATTTCACCATGTTGGCCAGGATGGTCTCCATCTCCTGACCTCGTGATCCGCTCGCCTGGGCCTCCCAAAGTGCTGATATTACAGGCATGAGCCACCGCACCTGGCATTAAGCTAACATTTTTTTAGTATATGTGCCAGGCATTGTGCTGTTAGCTTTGCATGTGTTATCTTTTCTCTTTTTTTAAAAAAACAGCAACCATCCCAGACCATGAAAGGTGTTATTTAATCCTCACAATAACCTTGTGAGATGAAGGTATTATTGGTATCAGCATTTTAGAGATGAAGAAAATGAGGCCCAAAAGATAAAGCGGGTCATTCCAAATCTATGCTAATAGTTAATGAAATTTTTTTTTTATGGAAAATAAGTGAAATTAGGAGAAGTCTAACTTTTACAATTCTCCCTTTTTATCCTTACTTCCAGTATGCTGAGGTCTTGCTTCTCCTTCTGCCAAAAAACCCACTTTTCTACCACACCTCAGTTAGATATTCACTTGCATTGTCCATTAATGAAAACAGGAGCAATCTGCACTTCATTCATAGTGTCTCTCTCTACTACCAACTCCAAAAACTGTTCTAGAATTTCAATCTTGTTGAAACCTATTTCCTTTGTGGGGCCTCGGAGTGGGAAGTAGGATATAGGGAAAGAGGCAGGTATTCATTGTTTTGGACAGTAATGAAAGTGATGGTTAAGAGAGGTCAAGGAGGGAGTTAACATTTAAGAATACTATGTGTTTGTGGAAGGAAATTTTTTGTTAACTGCTCCATTCTTTTTTTTTTTTTTTTTTTTTTGAGACAGTCTTGCTGTGTCACCCAGACTGCAGTGCAGTGGCGTGATCTCGGCTTACTGCAACCTCTGCCTCCCAGATGCAAGCGATTCTCCGGCCTCAGTCTCCCGAGTAGCTGGAACCACAGGTGCACCCTACCACGGCTGGCTAATTTTTTGTATTTTTAGTGGAGACGGTATTTCACCATGTTGGCCAGACTGGTCACGAACTCCTGACCTCAGGTGATCCGCCTGCCTCAACCTCCAAAGTGCTTGGATTACAAGTGTCAGCCACTGTGCCTGCCCAGCAAGCTCCATTCTTTATCACCTCTTAAGAACATCCAGGATCCCTTGGGGAGAATGAAAACAGTTGCAAAGTTTTAGAATAGAGGAGCATGTTTAAGAGTAGATCATATTTTGGGCCAGGCGCGGTGGCTCACGCCTGTAATCCCAACACTTTGGGAGGCCAAGGCGGGTGGATCACGAGGTCAAGAGTTCGAGACCATCCTGACCAACATGGTGAAATCCCATCTCTACTAACAATACAAAAATTAGCCGAGCGTGGTGACACATGCCTGTAGTCCCAGCTACTCGGGAGGCTGAGGTGGGAGAATTGCTTGAACCTGAAAGGCAGAGGTTGCAGTGAGCCGAGATCGTGCCACTACACTCCAGCCTGGGTGGCAGAGCAAGACTCCGTCTTGAAAAAAAAGAGTAGATCGTTTTTTGCTGGGCACGGTGGCTCATGCCTGTAATTCCAGCACTTTGGGAGGCCGAAGTGGGTGGATCACTTGAGCCCAGGAGTTAGAGACCAGCCTGGGCAACATAGTGAAACCCTGTCTCTATGAAAAATACAAAAACTAGCTGGGCGCAGTGGCACATGCGTGTAGTCCCAGCTACTTGGGGGGCTGAGGTAGGAGGATCACTTGAGCTCAGGTTGTTCAGGGTGCAATGAGCTGAGATTGTGCAACTGCACTCCGAACTGGGTTGACAGAGTGAGACTCCGTCTCCAAAAAAAAAAAAAAACTTGTTATTTTGGTTTTGTGTGTGTGTGTGTGTGTGTGTGTGTGTGTGTGTTTTAATTGAGACGGAGTCTCACTCTGTTGCCTAGGCTGGAGTGCAGTGGCATGATCTCAGCTCACTGCAAGCTCCGCCTCCCGAATTCACGCCATTCTCCTGGCTCGGCCTCCTGAGTCGCTGGGACTACAGATGCCTGCCACCATGCCCAGCTAATTTTTTGTATTTTTTTAGTAGATATGAGGTTTCACTGTGTTAGCCAGGATGGTCTTGATCTCCAGACCTCGTGATCCACCCGCCTTGGCCTCCCAAAGTGCTGGGATTACAGGCGTGAGCCACCATGCCCGGCCATTAATTGTTGTATTTAGGAAGAGAATGTCAGAACATGCAAAGAAATTTTATTTATTTGTTTGTTTGTTTATTTATTTATTTTTGAGACAGCCTCGCTCTGTTGCCCAGGCTAGAGTGCAATGGTATGATCTTGGCTCACTGTAACCTCTGCCTCCTGGATTCAGGCAGTTCTCCTGCCTCAGCCTCTGGAGCAGCTGGGATTACAGGTGTATGCCACCACACCCAGCTAATTTTTTTTTTTTTTTTTTTTTTTGAGATGGAGTCTCGCTGTGTCACTCAGGCTGGAGTGCAGTGGCGCTATCTCAGCTCACTGCAAGCTCCACCTCCTGGGTTCACACCATTCTCCTGCCTCAGCCTCCTGAGTAGCTGGGACTATAGGCGCCTGCCACCACGCCTGGCTAATTTTTTGTATTCTTTTTATAGAGACGGGGTTTCACCGTGTTAGCCAGGATGGTCTTGATCTCCCGACCTCATGATCCACCCACCTCGGCCTCCCAAAGTGCTGGGATTACAGGCATGAGCCACCGCGCCCTGCCAATTTTTGTATTTTTAATAGAGACAGAGTTCCACCATGTTGGCCAGGCTGGTTTTGAACTCCTGACCTCAAGTGAACCACCCTCCTTGGCCTGCCAAAGTGCTGGGATTACAGGCATGAGCCGCTGTGCCCAGCTACAAGGAAATTTTAGTTAACACTGTTGGTTGATGGGAGTTGGGAGGTAGGATAAAAGGAGAAATTAAGGAAAACCTAGGCATGAAAAATAAAAGACCCTGAGGTCTTAGATTTGAAGAAATAGTAGTTCCATGTGAGGAATAAGTGAAAGAAATAGAATTCAGACCTCAGGTTTCAGGCTGGTGACTTAAATCTTTGAGTATCACATGTATGAATATATCTATTATACTTAAATTCTCGTGAACATTTTTATTTTTCAGTTGGCTATATTAAATATTTTAAAATATTTATTTTAGAGACAACGTCTCACTCTCTTACCCAAGCTGGAGTGGAATGTGATTATAGCTCACTGCAGCCTCAAGGCTCACTCCTAGGCTCAAGTGAGCCTCCTTTTTTTTTCTTTTTTTGCTAGAGGTAGGATCTTGTTATGTTGGCCAAGCTGGAGAAATTTCAACAATATTTTCAGTGATCTGTGTAATGCATATTTCATACTCTTTCTACTGATAATGTTTCTGTTCACAACTTTTTCTTTGTATTTTGATTTCTAATGTGGACATCAGAATGGGCTGTTGACAGCTTTTTTGAGACAGTCTCGCTTCTTCACCCAGGCTGGAATGCAGTGGCGCGATCTCAGCTCACTGCAACCTCCACCTCCCAGGTTCAAGCGATTCTCCTGCCTCAGCCTCCCCAGTAACTGGGATTACAGGCATGTGCCACCCCACACCCAGCCAATTTTTGTATTTTTAGTAGAGACGGCATTTCACCTTATTGGCCAGGCTGTTCTCGAACTCCTGGCCTCAAGTGATCTACCCGCCTCGGCCTCCCCAACTGCTAGAATTACAGGTGTGAGCCACCGCGCCCAACCTGACAGGTCTTTAGTTTGATTTTAGTTCAACAACTGATGATATAATATGCCAAATTAAATTAGTTCAGACAGAAGCAGATTAGTTACAGATTCATTTTCCTTTAAAAATGAAGTAAAACTTTAGCCAGGTGTGGTGGTAGGCGTGCATAATCCCAACTACTTGGGAGGGTGAGTCAGGAGAATCACTTGAACCCAGGAGGTGGAGATTGCAGTGAGCTGAGATCTCACCATTGCACTCCTGCCTGGGTGAGAAGAGTGAGACTCCATCAAAAATAAAAGGCTGGGTGTTGTGGCTCAAGCTGGGTGCAGTGGCCCATGCCTGTAATCCCAGCACTTTGGGAGGCCGAGGTGGGTGGATCACTTGAGGTCAGGAGTTTGCGACCAGCCTGGCCAACATATTAGTGAAACCCCAGCTCTACTAGAAATACAAAAATTATCTGGGCGTAGTGGTGCACGCCTGTAGTCCCAGGTACTTGGGATGCTGAGGCAGGACAATTGCTTGAAACCAGGAGGCGGAGGTTGCAGTGGGCCAAGATCATGCCACTACACTGCAGCCTGGGTGACAGAGCAAGACTCCATCTCTCAAAAAAAAAAAGAAAAAAAGAAAAATGAGTTTATAATTATTATGGTTCTTTTCTATCTTAAATTTTTTCTTTAGGAGATTGAACGTTTTTGTACTTTAGTCTTAATCCAGTGGTTGAAACAGAGTGCGCATTTGAAGCCTCCCTCTTGGCTGTCCTTGACAACTCAAACCTTAGTTTCAAGAGAATTTAATTCTTCGTCTTTCTCACTGCTTCAAAATATATATGATCAAATAGAAATGAGTTGAGTAGGCAGTCTCTTCAAAAGTTTCCTAACTCTGTGATTAACTATTAAGGAGCTGGTAATATCATGCACTGGCATTCCCTTGGCAACATGACTTATCTTTTTTTTTTGATACGGAGTCTCTATCGCTTCTTGGCCTTTTGGCTAAGATCAAGTGAGACAGAGTCTCACTATGTCGCCCAGGCTGGAGTGCAGTGGCGTGATCTCGTGTCACTGCAGGCTCCTCCTCCTAGGTTCACACCATTCTCCTGCCTCAGCCTCCCGAGTAGCTGGGACTACAGGTGCCCGCCATCACGCCTGGCTAATTTTCTTTGTATTTTTTAGTGGAGACAGGGTTTCGCCATGTTAGCCAGGACAGTCTTGATTTCCTGACCTCATGATCCACCTGCCTCGGTCTCCCAAAGTGTTGGGATTACAGGCGTGAGCAACTGTGCCTGGCCGACTTACCTAATTTAACTGAAAGCCAATTTATTTGATTGATGAAATGGCATATTTCGAACTGTAGTAGTGTTAATTAATTGAAACATTTGGTACCTTGAAACGATAAATGCCAAATTAAATATCATTTTAATGAAATAGTGTATAAATATGGTTTATATGGTGACTATGTTTGTTCTGAATTCTTACGGCATACTCAAAATTTTTTTTTTTTTTTTTAAATGAAGTCTCGTTCTGTCACCCAGGCTGGAGTGCAGTGGTGCAATCTTGGCTCACTGTAACCTCCACCACCCGGGTTCAAGTGATTCTCCTGCCTCAGTCTCCTGAATAGCTGGTACTACAGGCGTGCACCACCACGCCTGGCTAATATTTTTGTATTGTTAGGAGAGACAGAGTTTCACCATGTTGGTCAGGCTGATCTCGAACTCCTGACCTGAAGTGATCCGCCTGCCTCAGCCTCCCAAAGTGCTGGGATTATAGGTATGACCCACTGCACCCAGCCCATACTCAAATTTGACAGTAAATTTTCATAAAGGCCTTAATTTGTCTGAAACCAAACTATTTCAAGAGAGAGAAATAGCACAGCAATTTCTATTGACTTAGTAGAAGGATATGTGAGGTCTGTTTATTAAAGCAAATATTTATTGGATGCCAGTTAATTTGTACAGCTCTGCATTTGAGATGATGTTTGAGAAATATTTACTTCCTTTCCAGTGAGATATGTTAAAACATTTGTTATGTGATTAACAAATATGTGTACATATGTGTATATGTACACACACATTTTGAGACAGGGCCTCACTCTGTTGTTCAGGCTGGAGTGCAATGACACAATCTTAGTTCGCTGCAGCTTCAGCCTCCCAGGCTCAATCGATCCACCCACCTCAGCCTCCCTGGTAGCTGGGTCTACAGATGCATACCACCATGCTTGGCTAATTTAAAAAATTTTTTTAGAGATGGGGATCTTGCCATGTTGACTAAGTTGGTAAATATTTTCTTTAATTGTCGAACGTCCTTGGAAGACTGAAAACCTGTGATAGCCATTTTGTATAAGGAGAAGCTGAAATTTAAAGAGTAGACTCACAGCAGAACCAAAAATAAAATTTAAGTGAATAGACTCAAAATATTGTACTTTTTACTTTATACTGCAGGTTTTTGTGTTGTAATGCTGGTAATGGGCTCCTTGGAATACTTGGAGGAAAAGAGAAGGTTGTAATAATGGTTCTTTGGATTAACTGGAACGTGACCTAACATGTTCTGCATGTCTCCTGTGGATAGACAAGCCTGAGATCTCCTGGGTAATACAATGGTGGAGGTTCTCTAGGTGTGGTTCGATTTCTCAAGTATGTAGGGCTAAACAGAAAAGGCCTAGTATGTTATATGAATGAGAGCTGAAGTTTCTCAGGATATTGTAGGGCTAAAGGATCAGGCACCAAAGACAGAAATTGTCTAAATAAAATATTTTTCTATTTATTCATAGTTTTAAAGGGCTAAAGGGTCAGGCATTGAAGACAGAAATTGTCTAAGTAAAATATTTTTCTATTCATAGTTTTAAGCTGTGTATATGCGCATGTGTGTATTTAAAATAATTTTGTCAATGAAGAGAGTCAAACTCTGTAAAATATTTGAAGAGATTTATTTTGAGCCAAATATGAGTGACCAGTGGCCTATGACACAGCCCCAGTAGATACTAAGAACATCTGTCCAAGGTGGTCAGGCTATAGCTTGATTTTATACACTTTAGGGAGACGTAAGACGTCAGTTAAGCATGTAAGGTGTACATTGGTTCCATCTGGAAAGGCAGGAAAACTGGAATTTGGGGAGGCTTCCACGTCATAGGCAGATTCAAAGATTTTCTGATGAGCAGTTGGTCAAAAGAGCTTGTCTAAAGTCCTGGAATCCATAGAAGGGAGTGTCTGGGTTAAAATAATGGGTTGTGGATACCGAGGTTCTTATTATACAGATGAAGCCTCCAGGTAGCAGGCTTTAGAGAGAATACATTGTAAATATTTCTTATGAGACTTTAAAAGGTGGCAGACTCTTAGGTAATTTTCTCCTGGTTCAGAGAAAAGACTTGGAAAGGGAAAGGATTCTCTACATAAATTTTCCCCACAAGAGACAGCTTTGCAGGGCCATTTCAGAATATGTCAAAGAAATATGATTTAGGCTAAAATACTTCAATTTCTTTCGTGGCCTACTATCTGACATGTGATACTGTACTAGAGTTAGGCTGGGAATTTGGTGTCTTACTGCTCCAAAACATCTTAGTATCTCTGTTTGAATGTTAATGCTGATCAATTGTCCCTGAATTCCAAAGGGAAGAGGGTGTAATGAGTCATGTCCAACCCCCACTTCTCATCATAGCCTGAACTAGTTTTTTAGGTTAACTTTGGAATGCCCTGGGCAAGGGGAGGGTCTGTCAGTCAGTTGGGGGTCTTAGAATTTTATTTTTGGCTTATAGGTTTGTAGAAAATTAATGAAAATTGTCATATTTCATAGTTCTATATAATTCAATATTGTGCTTTATTTAAAACTCACATATAAAATAGCTGTCCATATCTGTTTTCAGAAGATGAGGATGGAGGGTAGAAATCAGAAGTGTCAGATTTGGTAATTTTCTTATACTGCTGAAAACCTCTATACCTACCACTTTGAAAGGATTAATTTCAGACTTACTTTCTTTGGGCCTAATGATTCTACTTTAAAGTTTCCCTGATTAAGGAATAAGTCTGATAAATGGACATTCAGATTATATCATACTTTTCCAAAAGGTAACATTGCTTTTGATTAAATATGCAATAAACATTTCACATTTTTTCTCAAGAATATTTACTGGCATCTGCACTAAAGACACAAAAAAGTGCCGGGCATGGTGACTCATGCCTGTAATCCCAGCTCTTTGGGAGGCCGAGGCGGGCGGATCACGAGGTCAGAAGATCGAGACTATCCTGGCTAACACGGTGAAACTCCGTCTCTACTAAAAATACAAAAAATTAGCCGGGCGTGGTGGTGTGCGCCTGTAGTCCCAGCTACTCAGAGGCTGAGGCAGGAGACTGGCGTGAACCTGGGAGGCAGAGCTTGCAGTGAGCCAAGATCGCGCCACTGCACTCCAGCCCCTGGGTGACAAAGCAAGACTCCGTCTCAAAAAAAAAAAAAAAAAAAAACAACCCAAAAAAGCAGCCACTGTTAAGGACTTTATCCCTTGTTCTGTTTTTAGCTGGTTTTTTGTTGTTGTTGTTGTTGTATTTTTCCTACTGTTGAATACAGTTAAATCCTATTAAACTGGATTCCCAATATTATTGTTAGTTGTCCTGATGACTATTAAGGATAGTATGGATATTGAATCATTTTATTTTTTTAGTAGTGATGGGGTTTCGCTATGTTGGCCAGGTTGATCTCAAACTCCTGGCCTCAAGTGATCTGCCTGCCTTGGTCTCTCAAAATGTTAGGATTACAGGTGTGAGCCTCTGCACCAGGCTGGATATTGAATTATTGAAGAAGGATGTTCCCTAACCCTTCCTGCCTCTTTTCCGCTATCTTACTGTCTCTGTTCCGCCCAGTAGTAGTTGGGTTTTTGACATCTGGCAAAGTATAGATTGTCTACTCTTCTATATTAGTTTTCTTCACTCTTTTTTTAAAAAAAAAAATTTTAAGCAAAATAGAGAAAGGGTCTTGCTGTACTGCCCAGGCTGGTCTTGAACTCCTGAGCTCAAGTGATCCTCCCACCTCACCCCCCAAAGTGCTGGGATTGCAAGCATGAGCCACCGTGCCTGGCCAGTTTTCTTCAGTCTTGACCTAGAATAGTCGTGCCAAGCCAGAGAAGCTGTTAATATGCTTATGTAGCCTTTTTTTTTCTCTTGTTTGTGAATTATTAACAATTGCTGATCTTAGACATCACATACAATAAAATGTCTTTGAACACAGTCATATCTCAGCAGCTCATTGTAGTTAATGAGGAAAGAAAAATGTCAAAATCTGTGATTTTCTTAGAGTCTTATAACTGTATAGATAATCTGTAGACATGCTGTACTCACTCACATAACTTTTCCGCTCTTCTGCAGAGGGAGAGAATTAACTTCGTAAGTGGGCTTTGTCAATGCCCTCCAGTCAACGATCTCCAAGAACAAACCTATCTATGGTTGAGCAAGTGGGATTTATTACTCACTGTAGCCAGGGAGAACACACATATATAATAACCATGGTACATCATAGTAAAAGCGTGTTAGAAAGATCTTACAGGATTTGAGCTCTTTTATTTGGTGATTTTAAGGAGGGTTTAAGGAAGCAGGGTTTTTCTCTGAATTGGATGCTACCAGGAGCTGGGAATAATTCTATGAATAAATATCATAAAACCTATCTAGAAGAAGACAGAGTGAGGTCTAAAGCTGAAGTGGTTAAAAAGCAGAGGTCACTCATTAGCTGGAAGAGGGAAATGTTTGGTATTTCAGACAGTGTCCAGTGTTCATGTTTTGTCTGTGTTTAGACATAATTGTAGAGTGGTTTTGTTGCACCGTGGTCACAGAGTGACCTTATTTCATGCTGATATTCTTTAAGTGCCAGGTCAAATACCAAGGTTTAGCTGATAGTAGTAGACCAGCTCCTGGATGTAGTAAGCTGCTTTTCTCTTTCTCAGCTTTTTTGTTTGTTTGTTTTTTTGGAAATAGAGTCTGCCTTTGTCACTCAGGCTAGAGTGCAGTGGGGCAATCTCAGCTCACTGCAACCTCTGCCTCCCGGATTCAGGCGACTCTCCTGCCTCAGTCTCCCAACTAGCTGGAATTACAGGTGCACGTCACCACACTCGGCTAAGTTTTATATTTTTAGTAGAGACGGAGTTTTGCCGTGTTGGACAGGCTGGTCTCGAACTCCGGACCTCAAGCAATCCACCCGCCTCAGCCTCCCATAGTGCTGGGATTACAGGCATGAGCCATTGCTCCTGGCGTCTTTCTCAGCTTTGAGGGTCAAATTTTACCCTGTTTGAATTGTGGGACTTCTTATCAAAATTGACTTTTAAGTCCTGACCATGTAGGATCTTGGGCAAGTTACTTAACTATGTATGCTGAGATTTTGTTTTGTTTTGTTTTGTTTTTTTGAGACGGAGTCTCGCTCTGTCACCCAGGCTGGAGTGCAGTGGCCAGATCTCAGCTCACTGCAAGCTCCGCCTCCTGGGTTTATGCCATTCTCCTGCCTCAGCCTCCCAAGCAGCTGGGACTACAGGCGCCCGCCACCTCGCCCGGCTAGTTTTTGTGTGTGTGTGTGTTTTTTAGTAGAGACGGGGTTTCACCATGTTAGCCAGGATGGTCTCGATCTCCTGACCTCATGATCCGCCCATCTTGGCCTCCCAAAGTGCTGGGATTACAGGCTTGAGCCACCGCGCCCAGCCTGAGATGTTTTTTAAATGCTTAGTGCTTGCACATAATAGGTCCTCAGTAAATGAGAACACAGATTCTCGTGTGATCTGCCTGCCTCGGACTCCCAAAGTGCTAGGATTATAGGCATGAGTTGCTGCACCTGGCCACAAAAATTTTTTGAGGAAGATAAATGAGGTGACATTCTTAAGGTTCAAAGAAAATGTCAAAAACTAGAATGATGTCTTCACATAGGGTTTAAAACTTTCCAAATTAACAGGGAAAATAATTCTTTACCTTGGAAATAAATGTTTAAGTTTGATAGTGAAGCAAATATGATCTTTTTACTAAATGTTTTATTAAATTTTTTTTCTTGTAGACACAGGATCCTACTATATTACCCAGGCTGGTCTTAAATACCTGTCCTCAAGCAATCCTCCCACCTCAGTCTTTCAAAGTGCTGGGACTACAGACATGAGCCATCACACTGGGTCTTTTTAACCAAATTATAGTAGAAAGCACTCTTTCTGTAATAGTGAACTATGAGAGAATTAATCAGGGGCTGTTAGTAATTCATCCCTGAATTAATCGGTGATTATAATGCTTTGTGGTCCATGTAGTTTGCTGGGGATTAGCACACCATGAAAGTCTACCATGAGATTTTTTTTTTTTTCTTTGAGAACAGGGGCCATAATCAGTAGTTCTTAATGAAATGGACCATTCCCATTTCAATATATGTTGCCTAGGCTGGACTTGAACTCCTGGGCTTAAGTGATCTTCCCACTTCAGACTCTCAAACAGCTGGGACTATAGGTGTGTGCCACCGTACCTGGCCTAATTGAGATTTTTTTTTTTTTTTTTTTTTTTTGAGATGGAGTCTTGCTCTGTCGCCCAGGCTAGAGTGCAGTGGCACAATCTTGGCTCACTGCAACCTCCGCCTCCCAGGGTTCAAGCGATTCTCCTGCCTCAGCCTCCCGAGTAGCTGGGATTACAGGCGCCTGCCACCGTGCCCTGCTAATTTTTGTATTTTTAGTAGAGACAGGGTTTCACCATCTTGGCCAGGCTGGTCTTAAACTCCTGACCTCATGATCCACCCACCTCAGTCTCCGAAAGTGCTGGGATTACCAGGTGTGAGCCACAGCACCCAGCCTTAATTGAGATTTTTAGATATCTGTTACTCTGCTAATTTTGTCACTTGCAAGTTGCCATCAGAAAATTGTTGTAGGAAAATGGCTATATTTGTTCCTTGGAATGGTTTGTGTGAGAATACTTAAGGATTAAATAGGTAAGTAAAGCTAGTGGGCTTTATGTAACATAAATGAGCAAATATCAGGAATATACAACTGTGCACACAGTTCGGGAGAAGGATGATTTAAATTAACAAATTTACTAAGTATAATAAAGGTACTAAAAATAGTGTTTCCGTTCTACTTTATTACTTAAAGTATCATCATATACCCTATTTTGTTTGATTTTCGCCACAACTCAGAGTTAGGTAAAAGAAATATTTTCTTTTCAGGTAAGGAGTCTGAAGCCCAGACAGATTAACTGACTTTTCCAAAGTCGTATTGCTATTAAGTGATGGAACAAGGACTTAAATCATTGCCTTCTAACTCACATACTTGCAAACACATATCCTCTCACTCTACCCCAAGCTGCCCATGTTTTGACCCTTCTTGTGGCAATCTGGGTCTCACTAATATGTGAAAGAAAATATACAGTAGATAATTTGCAAGTTAATCTGTTATGCTTCTCTCTTCTATTTAAAGATGAGTATCAGCATTTCTGTTGTTTCTACAGTAACACATACTAAAAATAATGCAGCCCAGGTACAGTGGGTCACACCTGTAATCCCAGCACTTTCGGAAGTTGAGGCAGGAGGATCACTTGAGGCTGGGAGTTCGAGACTAGCCTGGGTATGCGAGACCCCATTTCTTTTTTCACTGCAACCTTCACCTCCCAGGTTCAAGCGATTCCGTGCCTCAGCCTTCTGAGGAGCTTGGGATTACAGGCATGTGCCACCATGCCTGGCTAATTTTTGTATTTTTTGGTAGAGATGGGATTTCACCAAGGTGGCCAGGCTGGTCTCGAACGCCTAGTCTCAAGTGATATACCCGTCTCAGCCTCCCAAAGTGCTAGAATTACAGGTGTGGACCACCGTGCCTGGCCCCATTTCTGCAAACAATTAAAAAATATTAGCCCAGTGTAGTGGTGCATGTCTCTAGTCCCAGCTACTCAGAACGCTGAAGTGAAAGGATTGCTTGAGCCCAGAATTTCAAGGTTTCAGTGAGCTCTGATGATGGCACTGCACTCCAGGTTGGGTGACAGTGAGACCCTGTCTCTAAAAAATAAAGTAAAATAGTGCACAAGTATAGAAGGTGAAAATCTTCCTTAACCTTGCCGTAAGGGAAATGGTTACTAGTAAATTTCTTAACTTTTTGTACTTATATAAACATAAATATTCATCAGAGAAAAAATATGCAAAACAATTTGCAATCTTTTTCACTTACCATATTTTGGAATTTTTTTCATTTCAATATATTTGATCTTCCTTGTATTTTTTCAGTTTGTTTGTTTTTGTCACCCAGGTTGGAGTGAAGTGGTAAGAACATGGCTCATTGCAGCCTCAATCTCCTGCTCCCATTCAGCCCCTCAAGTAGCTGGGACTACAGGTACACGTCACCACACCTGGCTAGTTTTTATTTTTATTTTGGTATAGACGGGGTTTCACCATGTTGCACAGGCTGATCTTGAACTCCTGGGCTCAAGTGGCCCGCCCACCTCAGCCTCCCGAAGTGTTGAGATTACAGATGTGAACCACCATGCTCCACCTCTCTACAATCTGCAAAACCTCATAAGTGGCTAATAGAGGAATATAGTAAAGCAAAGGGGGATATCACTGATTAGAACTGTGTTTTTTAGGCTGGGTGTGGTGGGTCATGCCTGTAATCCCAACATTTTGGGAGGCTGAAGTGGGAGTATCACTTCAGCCCGGGAGTTCAGGACCAGCCTGGGCAATATAGTGAGACCCCGTCTTTAAAAAAGGAATTAGCCAGGTGTGGTGGTGCTCACCTGTGGTCCCAGCTATTCAAGAGGCCGAGGTGGGAGAATCGCTTAAGCCTGAGAGGCAGAGGTTGCAGTGAGATCATACCACTGCTCTCTAGCATGGGTGACAGAGCGAGACCCATCCTAAAAAAAAAAAAGTGTTTTTTTTGTGTTTTTCCAACTCACGTACACCCACCACCCTACCCCCGCCTTTTTTTTTCTGATGTTGGGTCTTACTCTGTCACCCAGGCTAGAGTGCAGTAGTACAATCTCGACTCGCTGCAGCCTCCTCTTCCTGGACTCAAGCAGTCCTCCCACCTCAGCCTCCCAAGTAGCTGGGACCACAGGCGTGCACCACCATGCCCGGCTAATTTTTATATTTTTTGTAGAGATGGGGTTTCACCCTGTGGTTCACCATCTCTAACTCCTGGGCGCGGTCAGTCCACTCAACTTGGCGTGAGCCACTGTGTGCGGCCCACGTTTTTTATTAATGGGTGTTTGGATTGTTTCCATCTATTGTGAATAATGTGGCTATGAACATTGGTGTAAATATCTGTTTGAGTCCTGGGTTTCAGTACTTTTGAATATATACCTAGGAGTAGAATTACTGGATTGTACGGTAACTTTGTTTTTACATTTTTGAAGAACTGCCAAACTGTTTTCCATAGGGGCTGCACCATTTTGCGTTCCCACCAGCAGTGTAAAATGGTTCCAATTTCTCCACATTTGTTATTTTTCATTTTTTAAAGTAATAGTCATCCTAAAGGGTACGAAGTGGTATCTCGTTATGATTTTGATTTGCATTTTTCTAATGACTTATGATGTTGAGCATTTTGTCATGTACTTATGTACCATTTGTGTATCTTCTTTGGAAAAATGTCTATTAATGTTCTTTTCCCATTTTTTAAATTGGGTTGTTTTTATGTTTATCAATTTTGTAAACATTTTAAGCTCTGCATCATAACTGCTCAACCCTGTCATATGGTGAGTTTGACCTAGTAAAACTTTATGTACAAAAATATGCCGCTTACTAGATTTAATCTTGGTCCGTAATTTGCTAAGGCATGCCTTAGATAATGTAGTTACACTGTTGGCTAATAATTTAAACTACAAGTGGTTGTTTCTGCCACCCAAATTCTTCCTTGATTTGATGTAGTCTCGGTTGAATTTGAGTATTATTCGGGGTCGTAGGGTTAAAAGAGAAATGTGTAGGAGAAACTAGGAACTGTTGGGAGCTAATGTTAAAGGATTTTGGAAGCCTTTTTTGCACTGGAGACCACAGGAAGATTTGATTTTCTGCTATAAATGTATCTAAAGGGTAATCAGTGTAAGTTATGGGCTGTAGTTTGCCAACCCCTACATTAAGAGATTGAAATAATTTGAATATGTGTTTCAGTTCTTTACGGTCTGGCTCAGTTCTTTTTTTTAATTAATTAATTAATTTTTTTTTGAGATGGAGTCTCACTGTGTTGCCCAAGCTGCAGTGCAGTGGCACGATCCCAGCTCATTGCAACCTCTGCCTCCTGGGTTCAAGCGATTCTCCTGCCTCAGCCTCCAGAGTAGCTAGGACTACAGGCACATGCCACCACACCTGGCTAATTTTTTTGTGTGTTTTTAGTAGAGATGGGGTTTCATGGTGTTAGCCAGGATAGTCTCGGTCTTCTGACCTTGTGATCCGCGTGCCTCGGCCTCCCAAAGTGCTGGGATTCCAGGCGTGAGCCACTGCACCCAGCCGTGGCTCAGTTCTTAATTGTTCATTCATTCAGAGTCCCAGCCAAAATTTTTTGCCACAGCTTCTCCTCCTGGGCATGCTCTGAAATTCACGATTTTTCTGTTTTGTTCCATGAGTCTGCTAAAAGCTCTGCTTGGTTTCTCTACCACTTTGAGAGTTCGCAATCACTTCAAGTAGACGAGGTCAGGAGATTGAGACCATCCTGGCTAACATGGTGAAACCACGTCTCTACTAAAAATACAAAAATTAGCTGGGCGTGGTGGCGTGTGCCTGTAGTCCCAGCTACTCAGGAGGCTGAGGCAGGAGAATCGCTTGAACCTGGGAGTCAGAGGTTGCAGTGAGCCGAGATCATACCATTGCACTCTGGCCTGGGTGACAGAGTGAGACTCTGTCTAAAAGAAAATAAATAAATAAAAAAGAAAAGAAAAGTGCTCCAAATGCTGGGCTCATCTCTGTTGGCTTCTCTCCTTTTTTTATTTTGATAATTTAAAAAATAATAATAATAACCATCTTAATGGGCTTGATATGGTCCCTCCTTTCTAAATTTTAGTAATTTTCATTGTGTTGGAAACTCACTAATCCCTTCAAACAGATGTTTTTAAAACTTTTTTTTCCTACTTCTCTCTCTCTCTTTTTTTTTTTTTTTTTTTTTTTTTTGAGATGGAGTTTTGCTCTTATTGCCCAGGCCGCAGTGCAATGGCTTGATCTCAGCTCACTGCAACCTCTGCCTCCTGGGTTCAAGTGATTCTCCTGCCTCAGCCTCCCGAGTAGCTGGGGTTACAGGCATGTGCCACCATACCCAGATAATTTTTGTATTTGTAGTAGAGACGGGGTTTCTTCATGTTGGTCAGGCTGGTCTTGAATTCCCAACCTTGGGTGATCCACCCACCTTGGCCTCGCAAAGTGCTGGGATTACAGGCGTGAGCCACTGCGCCCGGCCCTTTTTTTTTTTTTTTTTTTTTTTTGAGGCAGAGTCTCCCTCTGTCACCTAGGCTGGAGTGCAATGGCACGATCTCCACTCACTGCAACCTCTGCCTCCTGGGTTAAGTGAGTCTCCTGCCTCAGCCTCCCAAATAGCTGGGATTACAGGCGCCTACCACCAAGCCCAGCTAATTTTTGTATTTTTAGTAGAGATTAGGTTTCACCATGTTGGCCAGGCTGGTCTTGAACTCCTGACCGCAGGTGATCCCCCTGCCTCAACCTCCCAAAGTGCTGGGATTATAGGCGTGAGCCACCACGCCTGACTCTAGCTCTCTTCTAATCTTACTGTAGTAATCAAAATTTTAGTTCTGATGTTATAATCCAAGCCCAGATGGATATTCTTATACATTAAATGTTGGAATATCATGCTTTTTAAAAATCAGACCTGCGGGGCACGGCGGCTCACTTCTGTAATCCCCAGCACTTTGGGAGGCCGAGGCGGGTGGATCACCTGAGATCGGGAGTTCGAGACCAGCCTGATCAACATGGAGAAACCTGTCTCTACTAAAAATACAGAATTAGCCAGGCATGGTGGCACGTGCCTTTATTCCCAGCTACTTGGGAGGCTGAGGCAGGAGAATTGCTTGAACCCATGAGGCGGAGGTTGTGGTGAGCTGCGATTGCGCCATTGCACTCCAGCCCGCCACCACGCCCAGCTAATTTTTGTATTTTTTTAGTAGAGAGAGTTTGGCCAGGCTGGTCTTGAACTCCTGACCTCAAGTGATCTGCCCTCCTTGGCCTCCCGAAGTGCTGGGATTACAGGTGTGAGCCACCGTGCCCATCCTCCTGTTTTTAACTCTTATAAATAAAGGTACTGTAAATTCATGTACAGGTCTTGGAAGTTTGTATTTTTCCTGGGTAAATATGTAGAAGAAGGGATTGTTGACTCATATGGTAAATATATGCTTAATATAATAAGAAACTACCAAACTCTTTTTCCAACTGGATGCCATTTTGTTTCCTACCAGCAAATATATGAAAAGTCCATTATCCTTTATCTTGTAGTATTTTGGTATTTTTATGTTCTTTTCTTTTTTTTGTCATTCAAAATTGGGTGCATTGTTGTATCTTATGGTTTTAATTTGTGCTTCCCTAACAACTAATGATGTTGAGCATCTTTTTATACTCTTATTTGCCAATTATCTCTCAATTATTTGGCAAAACTTATATTTGACTCTACCTACTATATACATATATATATATATTTTAATTATTTATTTATTGATTGTTTTGAGATGAAGTCATGCTCTGTTGACCAGGCTGGATGCAGTGGCATGATCTTGGCTCACTGAAACCTCTGCCTCTCGGGTTCAAGTGATTCTTCTGCCTCAGCCTCCCAAGTAGCTGGGACTGTAGACTCATGCCCCCATGCCTGGCTAATTTTTGTATTTTTAGCAGAGGTAGAGCTTCACCATGTTTTCCAGGCTGGTCTTCATCTCCTGACCACAGGTGATCCACCCGCCTGGGCCTCCCAAAAGTGCTAGAATTACAGGCATGACCCACTGCGCCTAGCTGGAATAAGTAATCTTAAAAAGCAGTTTGTGGATTTTTGGTGAATAGAGAAAATATGACAAACTATGACTCATTACTTTTATTTCCTTTTTTTTTTTTTTGTTTTGAGATGGAGTCTCGCTCTGTTGCCCAGGCTGGAGTATAGTGGCGCAGTGTTGGCTCACTGTAAGCTCCACCTCCCGGGTTCACACCATTCTCCTGCCTCAGCCTCCTGAGTAGCTGGGGCTACAGGCACCCGCCACCATGCCTGGCTAATTTGGTTTTTGTATTTTTAGTAGAGAGAGGGTTTTACCTTGTTAGCCAGGATGGTCTCTATCTCCTGACCTCGTGATCCGCCCGCCTCAGCCTCCTAAAGTGCTGGCGTAAGCCACCGTGCCCGGCCTACTTTTATTTCTTAAGCATGTATCTTAAACTGGTCCATTAGGGGAAGCAGGTATGCATTAGGGGACAGGTAGAAGAATGTTACAGCATTGTTTGAAATATTGAAAAACTTGAAACAACCTCAATATCTTAATAATAGAAAAAATGGTTGAGGCTGGGTGTGGTGGCTCATGCCTGTAATCTCAGCACTTTGGGAGGCCGGGGTGAGTGGATCACCTGAGGTTGGGAATTTGAGTCCAGCCTGCCCAACATGGCGAAACCCCATCTCTACTAAAAATACAAAAAATTAAGCAGGTGTGGTGGCGCACACCTGTAATCCCAGCTACTTGGGAGGCTGAGGCAGAAGAATCACTTGAGCCTAGGAAATGGAGGTTGTAGTGAGCTGAGATCATGCCACTGTACTCCAGCCTGGGCGATAGAGTGAGACTATCTCCAAGAAAAAAAAGAAAATAAAAAATAGTTGAGTAAATTATAAGTTACAGGATGATACAGGTTGGTGTACAGAAGTCAAAATGAATGAACCAGATCTCTATGTAGCAACATAGCTAGATCTCAAAAGAAACATAAATTTAAAAAATTACACTAATTTAGATAGGGACAATAAAAAACATATACTAGAAAGATGTGCACTGAATTCTTGATAGAGGTTTCTTAGAAGAGAAGGAGTAGCCAGGCACGGTGGCTTACACCTGTAATCCCAGCACTTTGGGAGGCTGAGGCGGGCAGATCATGAGGTCAGGAGATCGAGACCATTCTGGCCAACATGGTGAAATCCCGTCTCTACTAAAAAAAAATACAAAAATTAGCCGGGTGTGTGTGTAATCCCAGCTACTCGGGAGGCTGAGGCAGGAGAATTGCTTGAACCAGAGAGTTGGAGGTTGCAGTGAGCTGAGATCGCGCCACTGCACTCCAGCCTGGCAACAGAGTGAGACTCTGTCTCAAAAAAAAAAAAATAATAAATAAGGAGCATGGGAAATGGGAAGAGGCACTAAAAAAGGAACTTCTTTTGATCTGTTACATTGTACTCACTTTGTTTTTAAAATTTTAAACCAAATATGACATTGTTACCACTTTTGTTACCACTCAGAATACAAATGCTATTACACTATTTTCTGTAATTTTCCCTTTTTCAAATTAAAAAAAGCAAAAATACATGTAAACATGTAAACAGGTATTTTCTTTATGGAAAACAGGAAGGAGAGCATCCAAGTAATTTTAGTTAATTATAACAAATTCTTAATAATTTATTTTTTCTTTTCTTTTCTTTTCTTTTTTGACACAGGGTCTTGCTCTGTTGCTCAGGTTAGAGTGCAATAGTGCAATCACATCTCACTGCAACCTCTACCTCTCCAGCTCAAGTGATCTCTCTCCTCAGTCTCCCAAGTAGACAGGACCACAGATGTGTACCCCAATCCTGCTTAATTTTTAAATTTTTTGGTAGAGATAAAGTCTCACCTTGTTGCCCAGGCTGGACTTGAGCTCCTGGGCTCAAGCAGTCCTCCAGCCTTGGCCTCCCAAAGTGCTGGAATTACAGGTGTGAGCCAACTGTGCCTGGTCTTCATAAACTTTTCTTTACATGTCCTTAATCAAGTACTTATTGAGCACCTACTGTCAGCCAGGCACGGTATGAAATTGACCTGTTTAAGGGGGTGCATCTGGTTATTTATTTTCAGGATGAGGAAACAGAAGAATGGGGGAGGTAGTACATATTCATAAGGAGACAGCATTTCTTAGGCACTTTGTGTGGTATTTATAAGATTTCATCTGGCCGGGTGCGGTGGCGCATGCCTGTAATCCCAGCACTTTGGAAGACTGAGGCGGGCAGATCACAAGGTCAGGAGATCGAGACCATCCTGGCCAACATGGTGAAACCCCATCTCTACTAAAAATACAAAAATTAGCTAGGCGTGGTGGCATGTGCCTGTAACCCCAGCTCCTCGGGAGGCTGAGGCAGGAGAAGTGCTTGAACCAGGGAGTCAGAGGTTGCAGTGAGCCAAGATTGCACCACTGCACTCCAGCCTGGGCTACAGAGCGAGACTCCATCTCAAACACACAAACAAACAAACAGACTGCATCTGTTTTATCAAGAGTCATTGTAATATATTGATTTTGAAATTTCAAATAATAATAAGGAATAGTATGGAAATTTTTGTTTGATTAAATGGGGACATGAGGCCAGGTGTGGTCACTCAAGCTTGTAATCCTAGCACTTTGGGATACCAGGGCAGGAGGATTACTTGAGCCTAGGAGTTCAAGACCAGCCTGGGCAACATGGCAAGACCCTAGCTCTACAAAAGAAATACACAAAAATTAGCTAAGTATGGTGGCACATGCCTGTAGTCTTAGCTACTCGAAAGGTCAAGGGAAGAGGATCGATCACTTGAGTCCCGGAGTTGGAGGGTGCAGTGAGCTAGGATCATGCCCCTGCA
The DNA here is from genome assembly GCF_047675955.1 of Chlorocebus sabaeus. Taxonomy (NCBI): domain Eukaryota; kingdom Metazoa; phylum Chordata; class Mammalia; order Primates; family Cercopithecidae; genus Chlorocebus; species Chlorocebus sabaeus. The sequence goes on from NC_132917.1 coordinate 31,811,696, forward strand.
CTCCATTGTGGGTGACAGCAAGACTGTTTTTAAAAAAATGAGGCCAGGCGTGGTGGCTTACCTCTGTAATCTGAGCATTTTGAGAGGCCAAGGCGGGTGGATCACCTGATGTCAGGAGTTCAAGATCAGCCTGGCCAACATGGTGAAAACCCCGCCTCTATATTAAAATTACAAAAATTAGCCGGGTGTGGTGGCACACACCTGTAACCCCAGCTACTCTGGAGGCTGAGACAGCAGAATCTCTTGAACCCGGGAGGTGGAGGTTGCAATGAGTCAGGATCGCGCCACTGCACTCCAGCCTGGGCGGCAGAGCGAGACTCTGTCTCAAAAAAAGAAAAGAAAGACTAAGAAATCAATTTTCATTCAGACAAATGGTCAAAAATAATAGAAATAAAACAAAAATTAAAATTAATTTTCAAATATAATGTGATTTGAATATAGCGATCACTTTACAGAAGTTATTCTATATACTTTTTGATTATGCTGAGTTTTTAGGTCCTTTTAAAACTTGTGTCAGGAATTAATGTTTTAAACTAGTTGTTGGGTTCAAAGAAAATAGAAATGTGTTACTAAATGCCACACTTGTAATCTCATATACCAGTTTTCATGATGCAATAAATTGTTAAATAAAAACTTACTCTAGAGAAGAGGCACCCAACAATGAACACATTATATCAGACTTGAATATGATTGAACAATGCTTTTTGTTTCATTGTTATTGAAATCATACTTGTATTTTTCAAAAGTATATATACTTAAAAATTCCTAAATAAAATGCCTTTCTCTAATACAGCATTTTAGTGGTTATAAGGATCAATACCATGAGGTGATAAGCAAAAAAGGACTCACGGCCCTAAAATGTTGATAAACATCATGACCATATTCCCCATATTGGAGTTACATGTACACATTACAATGATAAAAATACTAAGAAGTTATATAGTAATGTTTCTTAGACTTACTTGTCTACAACCCTATTTTTTATGTATTATCTCTCAATAGTATGCTTTGCAATATTTAGTGTACTCTTCATACAATCTATGCAAATAATTTTTTATTTTAAAGCAGGACAGAAGGAGCAAGCTGTGGGATGGTATAAGAAAGGTATTGAAGAACTGGAAAAAGGAATAGCTGTTATAGTTACAGGACAAGGTAAGATTATATTTGTTTATAGCCATTCCAAATTATAATATATTCACATGATCATCCAGATTTCAGATCTATTTATTTATGTATTTATTTTTCTTTCTTTTCTTTCTTTTTTTCTTTTTTTTTTTTTTTTTTTGAGACAGGGTCTTGCCTCCGTTACCCAGGCCAGAGTGCAGTGATGTGATCATATCTCACTGCAGCCTCAAACTTCTGGGCTCAAGTGATCCAGTGATCCTCCTGCCTCTGCTTCCCATGTAGCTGGGACCACAGGCACACACTACCACACTTAGCTCATTATTATTATTATTATTATTTTGAGACGGAGTCTCACTCTGTTGCCCAGGCTGGAGTGCAATGGTGCAGTCTCGGCTCACTGCAGCCTCCACCTCCCGGATTCAGACGATTCTCCTGCCTGAGCCTCCCGAGTAGCTGGGATTATAGGTGCGTGCCACCGTGCCCAGCTAATTTTTGTATTTTTAGTGGAGATGGGGTTTTGCCATGTTGGCCAGGCTGGTCTCAAACTCCTGATCTCAAGTGATCTGCCCACCTCAGCCTCCCAAAGTGCTGGGATTACAGGCGTGAGCCACCATGCCCAGCCACACTTAGCTAATTAAAAAAAATTTTTTTTGTAGAGACGGGTCTCACTGTGTTTCCATGACTGGTCTCAAACTTCTAGCCTCAAGTGATCCTCCTGCCTCAGCTTTGCAAAGTGCTGGGTTTAGAGGCATGAGCCACTGCACCCAGCCAGATTGTGTTTATCTTAATAAAAGTATTTGGGCCGGGCACAGTGCCCTCACGCCTGTAATCCCAGCACTCTGGGAGGCCAAGGTGGGTGAATCACCTGGAGTCGGGAGTTCGAGACCAACCTGATCAACATGGAGAAACCCTGTGTCTACTAAAAATACAAAATTAGGCAGGCGTGATGTCGCACACCTGTAATCCCAGCTACTCGGGAGGCTGAAGCAAGAGAATCGCTTGGAACGGGGAGGCAGAGGTTGCAGTGAGCCGATATTGCCTTTGCCCTCCAGCCTGGGCAACAAGAGTGCAACTCTGTTTCAAAAAGAAAGAAAAGAAAAACAGTATTTCATTGAATTAAAAATGCCTTGTATTATACCAGTAAGAGTAAAATACAAAGTGTGATATATGCTCTTTTCATCGCTTAGAATTTGAATTTTAATCTTGTTGAAGCGGCTGTTTTCGTTTTATTTAGACATAGATATAACAACAATGTTAGTATCTGTGACCAAACTGGTGCAGGCATGGGCAATGAAAAAACTGTGTTATGACTGCAACCTGGTGGATAGCGTTAGTAAGTTAGCATTGGTTGTAAAACGGATCCCAATTTCAAAGAATTTGAAATGTAGGGAAAAAATGTTTTAGACTCCATGAAATAGACTTGAAATGTATGAAATATTACAGTAGGTTGGAAGCCATCATGAGAAACTGTAACTTTTTTTTTTTTGGTAGCTATTATATATATTTTTTGAGACGGGGTCTCAGTCTCTTGCCCAGGCTGGAATGCTGTGATGTGGTCACCTGTCACTGCACCATCCACCTCCTAGAGCTGAAGTGATCCTGCTACCTCACCCTCCCATGCTCGGCTAATTGTTTTTGTTTTTAAGTAGAGATCAGGTCTCATTATGTTGCCCAGGCTGGTCTTGAACTCCTGGGCTCAAGTGATTCTCCTGCTTTGGCTGCCCAGAGTGCTAGGATTACAGAAGTGAGCCACGACACCTGGCCTGAAGATAGTATTTTCGAAATTTCTTCTGTTCTCTTTCTTTTCAGTATATATTTTCTTCTTTTTTAAAAAAAAAAAATTCTGTGTAAAGACTGTGACTCCCCATGAAAATAGTTTGGGTGATAATTTATCTTGAAACAATATTAGTTGAGAAATGTAGATATTTTAATTAATTTTTTTCTTTCAGGTGAACAGTGTGAAAGAGCTAGACGCCTTCAAGCTAAAATGATGACTAATTTGGTTATGGCCAAGGACCGCTTACAACTTCTAGGTATCAATTAATGTATAATTTGATGTGAGATGTATTGGAAATGTGTGTTCAATGAAACTTTAATTATAGAAAGAAATAAATCAGTGATTGAAAATGTGGTCCAGGCTTTTTAACGTAAAGAAAATGTGTAACATATACAAAAACAGAAGAGCATAATGAATTTCTAATTATTATTCTCTCAGCTTTGATAATTATCACCTCACTGTTGGTCTTGATTTATTCATACCAAGGGCTAGCAAACTGCAGCTGATGGGCCAACCCAGCTCACTGCCTGTTATTATACATAAGGTTTTATTGGCACACAGCCATTCCTTTCCTTTAGGTATTGTCTGTGGCGTTCATGCTATGGTGACAGAATTGAGTAGTTGATACAGAGCTGACACTGCCCTCAAAACCTAAAATATTTACTGTCTGGCCCTTTGCAGAAAAAGCCTGCCATCTTCATTTGACTTCCCAGCTCACTGTCCCCCCACTACATATTATTTTGAAACAAATTCTTGACTTTTTTCCATTTATAAATATTTCATGTTATACCTGTAAAAGATAAGGACTTCAAAATAAAATCACTGAAATACCATTATCGCACCTAAAAGGTAATTCCACATTTCTTTTAACATTATCCACAAAACTGACCCCCCCAAAAACGCTATTTCCAAATTTCTAATTTTCTCAAAATTTAATAATTTTTACTATTTTTAATAATTTGTTTGAATCAGGATCTTAAAAAGATCCATATGTCTCTTTTAGTGTTCACGTGCATCTGTTTTTCATTTTCTTCCAATTTATTTGTTGATGTAACCAGGTCTTTGTCATGTAGTATTTCCTACAGTCTGACTTTTGCTGCATACATCTTTGTGGTATCTTTTAACATGTTCTTCTTTCCTCCCCCCGTTAACTGATAGTTGGATATAGAGCCTTGATCACACTAAAAGTTGATTTTTATTTTTTAATGATAAGACTACTTCCTAGGTGGTTGTGTTTGTGTGTATTCATCATTAGTTGTTCCATCTTGGGAGGTTAGCAACAGTTAACTATGACTGATGCCCAGTGATGTTTTAATTCTGTCATTCTTTCAGCATTCATCAACTGTAATAGAAACTTTCACTTGTCTTCTGTTTGATGGTGTAGGTTTTAAAAATGTATTAATAAGTTAAATCTACCACTCAAAAAAAAGTAGAACAAAACCCACTACATATGAGTAACTCTACCATACATTGGTGGATAGAAACAGTAGATATTTGGTAAGCAGGTAAATCTTATTTATTTGTAGCCCTGTGACTTGGGGTAAGTTATTATGCATGTTTGAGTCTTTTTTATCTAATTTGTAATATGAAACTATTATTATTATTATTTGAGATGGAGTCTTGCTCTGTTGCCCAGGCTGAAGTGTAGTGATGCAATCCCAGCTCAATGCACCCTCCACCTCCCGGATTCAAGCTATTCTCATGACTCAGTTTCCCGAGTAGCTGGGATTATAGGCGCCCACCACCGTGCCTAGTTTTTGTATTTTTAGTAGGTGCAGGGTTTGTTTCACCATGTTGGCAAGGCTGGTGTCGAACATCTGACTTCAAGTGATCCGTCCACCTCAGCCTCCTAAAGTGCTGGGATTATAGGCATGAGCCACCACGCCCAGCTGAAGCTAATATTATTAGCTAATAATAATATTTCATATTTCTGACCATTGAATTTTTAAAGGAACCTAAACCATAGTAGTAAGTGCTTTAAAAATGTTGGTTTCTATTCATCTGTTTACCTGACAGTAATCACCTCCTTTGCTTAGGTAGAAAGTTATATTCATACACACATACATACACATTTTATTCATTCTTTCATTCATTTACTGCTATATGGTCATTGTGTTTGTGGGGTTTTTGCCCCACATAGTTAAAAAAGCAGCCGTTACTGCTTTCAAATGAATAACAAGGTAGTGTTCCCTGGCTTCTGTGGCTGACAGGACTTGCCTTCTTCCTTTCTCAATGGAGGTTATTACTGTGTCAAATATAATTAAATAGTGTATTAAAGTTTCTTGCAGTAAAATAATTGATGGTTCTTATTGGTACTTTCTACGTGTTTTATCTTTAAAGCTCTTCAGTGTATATATAGAGTATTGTGTATATCATACAGAATAAATTTGATTATGGAGCATTTTGTACTATCAAAGTGAATAAGAGTTGGTTTTTATGTTTTGTTTGATGTTGTGATATAGGACATTAGAAGTATTAATATCTTATCAATTACTCATCTTTGAGTGTGACTTTGTACTTTCTTATTTGTATTAGTAGAGGAGAAAACAAAAAGAAGATATGTAATATGAAACTAGGCATTTAAAGGTTTAATATTTTGGATATTTTAAAGTTGGTATCTGTTTTCACCCTCAAAAATGCTATGTGCCTATTTATGAAATATCTTACTTTAAAAGCGAGGAGTGGTAGATGGGAAAGGTGACATCGGCTGGGCGTGGTGGCTCACACCTGTAATCCCAGCACTTTGGGAGGCCAAGGCGGACAGATCATCTGAGGTCAGGCTTTCAAGACCAGTCTGGTAATGTGGTGAAACCTCGTCTCTACTAAAAATACAAAAAATTAGCCAGGCTGGTGGTGTGCATCTGTAATCCCAGCTACTCAGGAGGCTGAGTCAGGAGAATGGCTTGAACTCAGGAGGCGGAGGTTGCAGTGAGCCAAGATGGCACCACTGCACTCTAGACTGGGTGACAGAGAGAGACTGCATCTCAAAAAAAATTTTAAAAGGCCAGGCACTGTGGCTCATACCTGTAATCCCAACACTTTGGGAGACTGAAGCAAGCAGATCACTTGAGGTCAGGAGTTCGAGACGATCCTGGGCACCTGGGCAACATGGTGAAAACTCGCCTCTACTAAAAATACAAAAAATAGCCAGGCATGGTGGCAGGTGCCTGTAATCTCGCCTACTCGGGAGGTTGAGGCAGGAGAATTGCTTGAGCCTGGGAGGCGGAGGTTGCAATAAGCAGAGACCATGCCACTGCACTCCAGCCTGGGTGGCAGAGTGAGACTTCATCTCAAAACAAACAAAAAAGACCAAACCACCTCTTGTCCACTCCTAATCCTCCTTACTGTGCTTCACTTATTTTTTTCCCATGTATTTATCACCTTCTAATAAACTGTGTAACTTATTTTTTATGTTTGTTATCTACTAGCTGTCTTCTCCCTGTTAGAATATAAACTCTATGGAGGAGGGATCTTTATCTGTATCCCAGGTGCCTACAACAGTGTCTAGCACATGCTAGTTACCAAATAAATATTTACTGAGTTAATAAGTTGTGTATAACCCTCGGCATTGTACCTGAAACAGAGTAGGGCCTTAATAAATGAATGTTAAATGAAGCTATGTTAAAAATATATATATATGTGTATATATATAAAAATAACAGCCAGTTATACCAATTTGCTGACATCAAAATTAACTTTTAATCTATTGCAGGTTTTACAGTTAAGCTTTGCTCTAAGGTTCACTATCACTAAACCAAAAATAAATAATATATATGATCTTTTCTCATTTTTAACAGAGAGGCTACATCCTCTCAAACCAATCTGTATTAGGAATTCCCAGGATCATTCTCCCCATTCTCCATCCTAATTAGATACCTATGTGGCACCACATCTTTGAAAAACTCCAATTTTTAACCAGCACATAATAAATATGTGTTACTGTTAATACATATTTGTACACAGATCATTTTTACTGTCTTAGGTATATCCACTCCCAGACCTTTTGAGTTATTGAAAGACAGGAATATGTTGATGTCACCTTTTTTTTTTTTTTTTTTTTTTTTGAGACAGAGTCTTACCCTGTCACCTAGGCTGGAGTGCAATGGCACGATCTTGGCTCACTGCAACCTCTGCTTCCCGGGTTCAAATGATTATCCTACCTCATCCTCCTGAGTAGCTGGGATTACAGGTGGCGCTGGTTTGGGTTTTTGGTTTTAAACAGGATGGTCTTCTCTGTGAGAAGTTGCCATGAGTTAGCCATGATGATACCTGGGACAATGATGGTCCACAGAGAAGTAAGAGCCAATACAAAGCCTTAAGAGAACGTACCTGATTTGTCTGTGAAGCAGCAAAGAGGCCAGTGTGTCCCAGCAAGGAGATTATAGTAGAGATGAAGTCAGAGAACTCATGGGGGGAGGGATTATCACAACACGCAGGACTATAAAGGCCACCATGAGGACTTAAGCTTTTACCGCCTGTGAAATGGGGAGCAGTTATAAAGATTTTTAAGAAAGCAACATGGTGCAGTGGCTCATGCCTGTAATCCCAGCTCTTTGGGAGGCCGAGGTGGATGGATCACCTGAGGTCAGGAGTTCGAGACCGGCCTGGCCAACATGGCGAAACCTCGTCTTTACTAAATATAGAAAAATTAGCTGCATGTGGTGGGCATGCTTGTAATCCCAAATACTCGGCTGAGGCAGGAGAATCACTTGAACCCGGGAGGCGGAGGTTGCGGTGAGCTGAGATTGCGCCACTGCCCTCCAGCCTGGGCAACAGAGCGAGACTCCATCTCAAACAAAACCAAAAAAAAAAAAGATTTTTGGGGAAGGAATGAAATACTCTGACTTAAATTTTAGAGGGACCAGTCTGGTTGCTGTGTTGCATTATAGACTCTAAAGGTAGAACCAGGGAGAGCAATTAAGATACTGTTACAGTAATCTAGGAGAAAAGTGATAGAGGCTTGCACCAGGGTAGTATCAGGAGAAATGGTAACAAGTGGTTGGATTATAATTGTACTTGAAGGTTGAACAACTAGATTTGCTGATAGATTGGATAAAATGGTCCTTTCTTTAAGGACCTCATAATACAGTAGGAGAAACAGACACATAAATAGTCATCACTGCAGGATGGGGATTACAAATATTTTGTAAGGGTGAAAAAGGTGCCAAGAAAGCTTCCTTGTGTGACAAAGCTGGTTAAAGAAAGAAAAGAAAGCTTCCTAGAAGTGAAACCTAAAGTGTACACTTAGATAAATGAATAAAAATTATGAAAGAATGTGAGGGCTGGGCACAGTGGCTCATGCCTGTAATCCTAGCACTTCGGGAGGTTGAGTCAGGTGTATTGCTTGAGCCCAAGAGTTTGAAACCAGCCTGGACAACATATTGAGACCCCATCTCTAAATTAAAAAAAAAAAAAAAAATTAACCAGGAGTGGTGATATGCACCTGTAGTCCAGCTACTTACTTGGGAGGCTGAGGTAGGAGGATTGCTTGAGCTCAGGAGATTGAGGCAGCAGTGAGCCATGAGTGCACCACTGCACTCTAGTCTGGGTGACAGAGTGAGACCCTGTCTCAAAGAAAATAAAAGAAAAAGAATTTGAGAAAAGATATCTCAGGAAGATGTGATGGCATGAACAAATACTCAAAGGCAAGAAAAGCATGGTGAATAGGGGAGGGTGCAGGTTGAGACATGAAGTTGGGATTGCCGAGGCATAAGAGATATATAGGCAGATCATGGATGGCCTGGTTTGTCATAGGAAGGAGCTTGAGCTCTATCTGTGGGCAATGGGAAGCCACTAAAGGGTTTTAAGTAGAAGAGTGTTATATGGTAAGATTTTCCTCTCCAGTGGATCACTCAGATGACTGTGTGGGGGTTGGATGTGAGGAGGTAAAGAAGCAAGGTTACTGCTTTGATTTAAATCATTGATTAATCTGTATAACCCTAGTCATTCCAAAAAGAAGCATTAGTCCTTTAACAGAAATGAATTGGGGCTGGGCGCGGTGGCTCACGCTTGTAATCCCAGTACTTTGGGAGGCCGAGGCGGGCGGATCATCTGAGGTCAGGAGTTTGAGACCAGTCTGGCCAACATGGCAAAACCTCGTATCTACTAAAAATACAAAAATCAGCTGGGCGTGGGGGTGTGCGCCTGTAATCCCAGCTACTCGGGAGGCTGAGGCAGGAGCATCACTTGAACCCGGGAGACGGAGGTTGCAGTGAACTGAGATCGCGCCACTGCACTCCAGCCTGGGCGACAGAGTGAGACTCTGTTTCCAAAAAAAAAAAAAGAAAAAATATTGGAGCAGATTCACAGAAGCAGTGTACTGTTATACTGTATGTGTCTGTGACTCTGTCTCCAAGAAAAAAAAAAAAGAAAAAATGAATGGGAGCAGGTTCACAGAAGCAGTGTACTGTTATACTGTATGTGTCTGTTTCTACACATATAAATCTAAACTCTATGTACATGAAAAAAAAATCCTGTAGCTTTTTATTCCTAGCTATAAAAACTAAGAATATAATTTGTTTCTTTTTATTACATAATGAATGGTTCTGTGAACATTTGTTAAATTTCATTGAGGAGAGTATTAATTGATACCATTTATGTACAGATGTCTACATTTACAAATCAGCGTATTTTCTGATTCATGCTTTTGCTAAGACAAAGGGTTTTTGTCTCAGCATGGTCATTTAAAGAGTTTATCATTGAGAAAAATCAGATGACCAACCTGTTAGTTCAAAAAAAAAACACCTCCAAGGTATATTGTATCAGCCAGTTCTAAGATACAAAAGCCATGCAGTACTTTGTGTTTTGTGCAGAAAGGGTAGCTACTATTTGACCTGTCCCAAAGGCATGTGTGGTTGTACCATAAACCAAGCATGGTACCTGTTTGTCGAACCTTAGAAGTGAAAGTTTAAGACAGTTAATATATATGTGCTGCATTTTTTCATGTATTCATTGACTTGAAGAAAAGAATCATTTATGATTCAGCACAGTACTCCACTTGGGGAAGAGAGTGCAGCAGTGGTGTAGAGTGGCAGGGATCAAACTGCTACCTTCTTGGGCTTCAGTTGCTAGACTTAAGAGACCCAGATCTTGGCCAGGCACGGTGGCTCAAGCCTGTAATCCCAGCACTTTGGAAGGCCGAGACAGGCGGATCATGAGGTCAGGAGATGGAGCCCATCCTGGCTAACACAGTGAAACCCCGTCTCTACTAAAAAAATACAAAAAACTAGCTGGGAGAGGTGGCGGGCGCCTGTAGTCCCAGCTACTCGAGAGGCTGAGGCAGGAGAATAGCGTGAACCCGGGAGGCGGAGTTTGCAGTGAGCTGAGATCCGGCCACTGCACTCCAGCCTGGGCGACAGAGTGAGACTCCGTCTCAAAAAAAAAAAAAAAAAAAAAGACCCAGATTTGGGAGGGTTTTTTGTCGTTATTTGATGTGGGGGTAGGGTTGAAATAATCCTTTTTAATTGATTAATATAAAAAATAGGTAATATAGACATATGTCACAAAATTTGAAAAAGTTTGAGTATGAAAAGCTCCATCCCATTCTATGCCCCAGCTACCCATTTCCCCTCCGTAGAGGCAGCTGTTATTATGAATTTCTCTGGGTCCTTTTTAAAGGTAATCTTTTTGTATACAACTGTGCACATGTGTGTTTAAACAAACGGTAGGATACTGTATGTACATACAGTTACTGCAGTATGCTTATTTGACTTTGCTTTATTGCTTTTATTTTTTGCCTGACATATGTTAGTTAATGTGGCCAAATACAGCATTTCCTAGACACTCTTTATAGTTTCGTTCTGTGCTATTTTAAATGCTGTTCTCCTTTCCTGAAATGTCCTTTTTTTTGTTTGGTGGGTTTTTTTTCTTTTTTTCTTATACAGAGTCTCGCTCTGTCACCAAGGTTGGAGTGCAGTGGCACGATCTCGGCTCACTGCAACCTCCACCCACCTCCTGGGTTCAAGTCATTCCCCTGCCTCAGCCTCCCAAGTAGCTGGGACTACAGGCGCGTGCCACCACGCCCAGCTAATTTTTTGTTTGTTTGTTTGTTTTAGTAGAGACGGAGTTTCACCGTGTTAGCCAGGATGGCCTCAATCTCCTGACCTCATGATCTGCCTCCCTCAGCCTCCCAAAGTGCTGGGATTACAGGCGTGAGCCACTGCGCGCAGCTATCCTTTCTTTTTATCTTTTCAAATTCTAGCCAGTTCGTAACCCACTTGCTCTGTAAAGCTTTTTCAATGATCTTTCTTTTGTACTATGCAGTCTTTTTAAAAATATACAGTTTTATTATAAGTTGCCAGTTACATTTAATAAATATCTAAATGGTAGAAACTGTGATTCATTTTTTAATCTCCATGGAGCCAGGAACTGTGGCTCATGCCTGTAATCCCCACACTTTGGGAGGCTAAGGTGGGAGGATCGCTTAAGGCCAGGAGCTTGAGGCCAGTCTGTGGAACATATTGAGACCCTGTCTCTACAAAAAATAAATTAGCTGGACATAGTGGTGTGTGTATGTAGTATCAACTACTCAGGGGGCTGAGGAAGGAGGATCACTTGAGCCCAGGGAGTTGAGGCCACAGTGAGCCATGATGGTGCCATTGTACTCCAGCCTGGGTGACAGAGCAAGACCACGACCAATAATAATCTCCATGGTATTTGTTTTGGACATATTAGATATTCAGTAAATATTTTCTGGTGATGATAGTGATATCTAACTACCTCGGGTTACCTGACCTGAATAAGGCATATTTTGAACATAGCCATTAACTTGTTAATTTCTGTTATTTTCGTGACTTAGTTTTTACTAATTATATTTTAAAAGATAATTTTATATAAATGCAAAAACTTTTTATCATGTAACAATCTGGTAACAACTTGAGTAATTTTTCATTTCACATGCACATTTTATTTGTTCATTATCTTTTTTCTTTTTATTTTTTCTTTGTTTTTTTTTACCTTCTCTGTTGCATAGAGAAGATGCAACCAGTTTTGCCATTTTCCAAGTCACAAACGGACGTCTATAATGACAGTACTAACGTGGCATGCCGCAATGGACATCTCCAGTCAGGTGGGTTAAGGTTAACTAACATAAAATAATAAAGCTTGAATGCAAAGTAAGAGTCTCACTTAACCTGATAATGTTGATTTTATTTTATAATGGTAGGTTTAATTGTTCATGTTTTCACAGGGCTATGTTGAAAATATAGTACCTCTATCATTCATAGTATATAAACATGCAACAAATAAGGTATAGGCATTCTAAACATGCTTCATTTGCATATTTTGCAACCTCTGATATTTCAGATTATAAAATATGAAGGTGTGCATTCCCGGAAGTATTTAAAATAATCTTTTTTTCTGTTGTGGCTTTTGTGTTTTTTATAATGATAGCTATACTGATTTTTTTTCATGAAATAGTGTTTTCTAAAACACATTATAATTTTTTATGTATCAATTTTTATTGCATATCAATTTTCATATATACTATATGTGAATGTTTTATAGTACTTGATAGAAGAAATTTGAAGCTTCACATAGAAACATTACAGTCTTATTTACTATAGATTAACTCTGTCCTTGATAAACTTTTGGATGTCAACTTCTACAGAAGATTAAATGTCTTTCTATTTTGTTTTCTTTGGGACTCTCCATTTCTTAGGTTCTCTGACATCTGAGCTAGTTTTTTATTTAGTTAAAAAGTTTTTTTTACTTGACAGATAATGTACATGTTCATGGGGTACACAGTGATGTTTTGATACATATAATATATAGTGATTAGATCAAGGTAATTATCATTTATATCATCCCATTTATCATTCTTTGTGTTGGAAACATTCAGTATCTTCCTTCTATTTTAAATGATATATTATATTGTTACCTATAGTCATCCTGCAGTGGTGTAGAACACTGGAACTTACTCTTTCTATCTAGCTATAATTTTGTATCCTTTCCCTACCCTTCGCAGCCTGTAGTATCCTCCGTTCTGCTTTTTATTTCTATGAGATTAACTTTTTAAAAATAATATTCTGTGTGTATATATACCACATTTTCTTTATTCATTCATCTGTTCTTGGACACCTAGGTTAATTCTGTATCTTGGCTGTTGTGAATAGTGCTATAGTAAACATGGGGTGTAGATGTCTGTTCGATATAATGATTTTCTTTCCTTTGGATAAATTCCCAGTAGTAGGATTGCTGGGTCATATGGTAGTTCTATTTGAAGTTTTTTGACGAACCTCCATACTCTTCTCCATAGTAGCTGTACTAGTTTAGATTCCCAAAAATAGTGTCTTAAGAGTTCACTTTCTCCACATCCTTACCAGCATTTGGCACTTTTTTTGTCTTTTTGATAATAGCCATCCTAACTGGGGTAAGATAACCTCATTGTGGTTTTGATTTACATTTCCGTCATAATTAATGGTGTTGAGCATTTTTTCATATATTTGTTTTTGACAGTTTTATTGGTGAATTTTTTTTTTTTTTTTTAGCAGTAGTTTCATGTGCAGGGCTTAAATTATATTAAATATTACTTTGTTCAGATTATAGCAGAACAACCTTAGGTTAGGCTGTGAAACAACTGCCTTCTGGCTGGGCGCAGTGGCTCACGCCTGTAATCCCAGCATTTTGGGAGGCCAAGGCGGGCGGATCATGAAATCAAGAGATTGAGACTATCCTGGCTAACATGGTGAAACCCCGTCACTATTAAAAATATAAAAACTAGCTGGGCGTGGTGGTGGGCGCCTATAGTCCCAGCTGCCTGGGAGGCTGAGGCAGAAGAATCGCTTGAACCTAGGAGGCTGAGGTTGCTGTGAGCTGAGATCATACCATTGCACTCCAGCCTAGGCAACAGAGCGAGACACCGTCTCAAAAAACTGCCTTCTTTTTTTTTTTTTTGGTATTATTATAATAATTTATAAATTTTTAATTATACTTTAAGTTCTAGGGTACATGTACACAACGTGCAGGTTTGTTACATACGTATATATGTGCCATGTTGGTGTGCTGCACCCATTAACTTGTCATTTACATTAGGTATATCTCCTAATGCTATCCCTCCCCCACTCATCCCACCTCACGACAGGCCCCAGTGTGTGATGTTCCCCACCCTGTGTCCAAGTGTTCTCATTGTTCAATTCCCACCTATGAGTGAGAACATGCGGTGTTTGGTTTTCTGTCCTTGCGATAGTTTGCTCAGAATAATGGTTTCCAGCTTCATCCATGTCCCTACAAAGGACATGAACTTATCCTTTTTTATGGCTGCATAGTATTCCATGATGTATATGTGCCACGTTTTTTAAATCCAATCTATCATTGATGGATATTTGCGTTGGTTCCAAGTCTTTGCTATTGTGAATAGTGCCGCAGTAAACATATATGATGTCTTTATAGCAGCCTGATTTATAATCCTTTGGGTATATACCCAGTAATGGGATGACTGGGTCAAATGGTATTTCTAGTTCTAGATCCTTGAGGAATCGCCACACTGTCTTCCACAATGGTTGAACTAGTTTACAGTCCCACCAACAGTGTAAAAGTGTTCCTGTTTCTCCACATCCTCTCCAGCATCTGTTGTTTCCTGACTTTTTAATGATTGCCATTCTAACTGGTGTGAGATGGTATCTCATTGTGGTTTTGGTTTGCATTTCTCTGATAGCCACTGATGATGAGCATTTTTTCATGTGTCTGTTGGCTGCATAAATGTCTTCTTTTGTGAAGTGTCTGTTCATATCCTTTGCCCACTTTTTGATGGGGTTGTTTGATTTTTTCTTGTAAATTTGCTTAAGTTCTTTGTAGATTCTGGATATTAGCCCTTTGTCAGATGGGTAGATTGTAAAAAATTTCTCCCATTCTGTAGGTTGCTTGTTCACTCTGATGATAGTTTCTTTTGCTATGCAGAAGCTCTTTAGTTTAATTAGATCCCTTTTGTCAATTTTGGCTTTTGTTGCCATTGCTTTTGGTGTTTTAGTCGTGAAGTCCTTGCCCATGCCTGTGTCCTGAATGGTATTGCCTAGGTTTTCTTCTAGGGTTTTTATAGTTTTGGGTCTAACATTTAAGTCTTTAATCCATCTTGAATTAATTTTTGTATAAGGCGTAAGGAAGGGATCCAGTTTCAGCTTTTTACATATGGCTAGTCAGTTTTCCCAGCACCATTTATTAAATAGGAAATCCTTTCCCCATTTCTTGTTTTTGTCAGGTTTGGCAAAGATCAGATGGTTGTAGATGTGTGATATTATTTCTGAGGGCTCTGTTCTGTTCCATTGGTCTATATCTCTGTTTTGGTACCAGTACCATGCTGTTTTGGTTACTGTAGCCTTGTAGTGTAGTTTGAAGTCAGGTAGCGTGATGCCTCCAGCTTTGTTCTTTTGGCTTAGGATTGTCTTGGCAATGCGGGCTCTTTTTTGGTTCCATATGAACTTTAAGGTAGTTTTTTCCAATTCTGTGAAGAAAGTCATTGGTAGCTTGATGGGGATGGCATTGAATCTATAAATTACCTTGGGCAGTATGGCCATTTTCACGATATTGATTCCTCCTATCCATGAGCATGGAATGTTCTTCCATTTGTTTGTGTCCTCTTTTATTTTGTTAAGCAGTGGTTTGTAGTTCTCCTTGAAGAGGTCCTTCACATTCCTTGTAAGCTGGATTCCTAGGTATTTTATTCTCTTTGAAGAAGTTGTGAATGGGAGTTCCCTCATGATTTGGCTCTCTATTATTGGTGTATAGGAATGCTTGTGATTTTTGCACATTGATTTTGTATCCTGAGACTTTGCTGACGTTGCTTATCAGCTTAAGGAGATATTGGGCCGAGATGATGGGATTTTCTAAATATACAATCATGTCATCTGCAAACAGGGGCAATTTGACTTCCTCTTTTCCTAATCGAATACCCTTTATTTCTTTCTCCTGCCTGATTGCCCTGGCCAGAACTTCCAACACTATGTTGAATAGGAGTGGTGAGAGAGGGCATCCCTGTCTTGTGCCAGTGTTCAAAGGGAATGCTTCCAGTTTTTACCCATTCAGTATAATATTGTCTGTGGGTTTGTCATAAATAGCTCTTATTATTTTTAGATACGTCCCATCAATACCGAATTTATTGAGAGTTTTTAGCGTGAAGCGCTGTTGAACTTCATTGAAGACCTTTTTTGCATCTATTGAGATAATCGTGGTTTTTGTCTTTGGTTCTATTTGTATGATGGATTACATTTATTGATTTGCATATGTTGAACCAGCCTTGCATCCCAGGGATGAAGCCAACTTGATTGTTGTGGATAAACTTTTTGATGTGCTGCTGGATTTGGTTTGCCAGTATTTTATTGAGGATTTTCGCATCGATGTTCATCAGGGATATTGGTCTAAAATTCTCTTTTTTTGTTGTGTCTCTGCCAGGCTTTGGTATCAGGATGATGCTGGCTTCATAAAATGAGTTAGGGAGGATTCCCTTTTTTTCTATTGATTGGAATAGTTTCAGAAGGAATGGTACCAGCTCCTCTTTGTACCTCTGGTAGAATGCGGCTGTGAATCCATCTGGTCCTTGACTTTTTTTTGTTGGTAGGCTGTTAATTATTGCCTCAATTTCAGAACCTATTATTGGTCTATTCCGGGATTCAGCTTCTTCCTGATTTAGTCTAGGAAGGATGTTTGTGTCCAGGAATTTATCCATTTCTTCTAGGTTTTCTAGTTTATTTGTGTAGAGGTGTTTATAGTATTCTCTGATTGTAGTTTGTATTTCTCTGGGATCTGTGGTGATATCCCCTTTATTGTTTTTAATTGCATCTATTTGATTCTTCTCTCTTTTCTTCTTTATTCGTTTTGCTAGTGGTCTATCAATTTTGTTGATCTTTTCAAAAAACCACCTCCTGGATTCATTGATTTTTCTGAAGGGTTTTTTTGTGTCTCTATCTCCTTCAGTTCTGCTCTGATCTTAGTTATTTCTTGCCTTCTGCTAGCTTTTGAATGTGTTTGCTCTTGCTTCTCTAGTTCTTTTAATTGTGATGTTAGGGTGTCAATTTTGGATCTCTGTTGCTTTCTCTTGTGGGCATTTAGTGCTATAAATTTCCCTCTATACACTGCTTTAAATGTGTCCCAGAGATTCTGGTATGTTGTGTCTTTGTTCTCATTGGTTTCAAAGAACATCTTTATTTCTGCCTTCTTTTCGTTGTATACCCAGTAGTCATTCAGGAGCAGGTTGTTCAGTTTCCATGTAGTTGAGCGGTTTTGAGTGAGTTTCTTAATCCTGAGTTCTAATTTGATTGCACTGTGGTCTGAGAGACAGTTAGTTGTGATTTCTGTTCTTTTACAATTGCTGAGGAGTGCTTTACTTCCAAGTATGTGGTCAGTTTTGGAGTAAGTGCGATGTGGTGCTGAGAAGAATGTATATTCTGTTGATTTGGGCTGGAGAGTTCTGTAGATGTCTATTAGGTCCGCTTGGTGCAGAGCTGAGTTCAATTCCTGGATATCCTTGTTAACTTTCTGTCTCATTGATCTGTCTGATGTTGACAGTGGGGTGTTGATATCTCCCAATATTATTGTGTGGGAGTCTGAGTCTCTTTGTAGGTCTCTAAGGACTTGTTTTATGAATCTGGGTGCTCCTGTATTGGGTGCATATATATGTAGGATAGTTAGCTCTTCTTGTTGAATTGATCCCTTTACCATTATGTAATGGCCTTCTTTGTCTCTTTTGATCTTTGTTGGTTTAAAGTCTGTTTTATTAGAGACTAGGATTGCAACCCCTGCTTTATTTTGTTTTCCATTTGCTTGGTAGATCTTCCTCTATACCTTTATTTTGAGCCTATGTGTGTCTCTGCATGTGAGATTGGTCTCCTGAATACAGCATGTTGATGGGTCTTGACTCTTTATCCAATTTGCCAGTCTGTGTCTGGTAATTGGGGCATTTAGCCCATTTATATTTAAGATTAATATTGTTATGTGTGAATTTGATCCTGTCATTTTGATGTTAGCTGGTTATTTTGTTCATTAGTTGATGCAGTTTTTTTCCTAGCATCAATGGTCTTTACAATTTGGCATGTTTTGGCGGTGGCTGGTACCGGTTGTTCATTTCCATGTTTAGTTCTTCCTGCAGCAGCTCTTGTAAGGTAGGCCTGGTGGTGACAGAATCTCTCAGCACTTGCTTGTCTGTAAATGATTTTATTTCTTCTTCACTTTCGAAGCTTAGTTTGGCTGGATATGAAATTCTGGGTTGAAAATTCTTTTCTTTAAGAATGTTGAATATTGGCACCCATTCTCTTCTGGCTTGTAGAGTTTCTGCTGAGAGATCCATCATTAGTCTTATGGGCTTCCCTTTGTGGGTAACCCAACCTTTCTCTCTGGCTGCCCTTAACATTGTTTCCTTCATTTCAGCCTTGGTGAATCTGACAATTATGTGTCTTGGAGTTGCTCTTCTCGAGGAGTATCTTTGTGGTGGTCTCTGTATTTCCTAAATTTGAATGTTGGCCTGCCTTGCTAGATTAGGGAAGTTCTTCTGGATAATATCCTGAAGAGTGTTTTCCAACTTGGTTCCATTCTCCCCGTCACTTTCAGGTACACCAATCAGACGTAGATTTGTTCTTTTCACAGAGTCCTATATTTCTTGGAGGCTGTGTTTGTTTCTGTTTACTCTTTTTTTCTCTAAACTTTTCTTCTTGCTTGATTTTATTCATTTGATCTTCAAATAACCTTGATAACCTTTCTTCCACTTGATGAAATTGGCTGCTGAAGCTTGTACATGCATCTTGTAGTTCTCGTGCCATGGTTTTCAGCTCCATCAGGCCATTTAAGGTCTTCTCTATGCTGTTTATTCTAGTCAGCCATTCGTCTAATCTGTTTTTCAAAATTTTTAGCTTCTTTGTGATGGGTTCGAGCATCCTCCTTTAGCTCGGAGAAGTTTATTATTACCAATCGTCTGAGGCCTACTTCTGTCAGCTCCTCAAAGTCATTCTCTGTCCAGCTTTTTTGGTTGCTGGCGAGGAGTTGTGTTCCTTTGGAGGAGAAGAGGTGCTCAGATTTTTAGAATTTTCAGCTTTTCTGCTCTGGTTTCTCCCCATCTTTGTGGTTTTATTTACCTTTGGTGTTTGATGATGGTGACCTACAGATGGGATTTTGGTGTGGATGTCCTTTCTGTTTGTTAGTTTTCCTTCTACTAGTCAGGACCCTCAGCTCCAGATCTGTTGGAGTTTGCTGGAGGTCCACTCCAGACCTTGTTTGCCTGGGTATCACCAGCGGAGGCTGCAGAACAGCAAATATTGCAGAACGGCAAATGTTGCTGCCTGATGCTTCCTCTGAAGCTTTGTTTCAGAGGGGCACCCGGCTGTATGAAGTGTCAATCAGCGCCTATGGGGAGGTGTCTCCCAGTTAGGCTACTCGGGGTTAGGGACCCACTTGAGGAGGCAGTCTGTCCATTCTCAGATCTCAGACTCTGTGCTGGGAGAACTCACTACTCTCTTAAGAGCTGTCAGACAGTGACCTTTAAGTCTGCAGAAGTTTCTGCTGCCTTTTGTTCAGCTATGCCCTGTCCCCAGAAGTGGAGTCTACAGAGGCAGGCAGGCCTTCTTGAGCTGCGGTGGACTCCACTCAGTTCGAGCTTCCCGGCTGCTTTGTTTACCCACTCAAGCCTCAGCAATGGCGGACGCCCCTCCGCCAGCCTCAATGCTGCCTTGCAGTTCGATCTCAGACTGCTGTGCTAGCAGTGAGCGAGGCTCTGTGGGCGTGGTACCCTCCGAGCCAGTCGCAGTATATAATATCCTCATGTGCCATTTGCTAAGACCACTGGAAAAGCACAGTATTAGGGTGGGAGTGTCCTGATTTTCCAGGTACCATCTGTCACGGCTTTCCTTGGCTAGGAAAGGGAATTCCCCAACCCCTTGTGCTTCCTGGGTGAGGCGATGCCTCGCCCTGCTTCCGCTTATGGTCCGTGGGCTGTACCCACTGTCCAACAAGCCCCAGTGAGGTGAACCCGGTACATCAGTTGGAAATGCGGAAATCACCTGTCTTCTGCGTTGCTCATGCTGGGAGCTATAGACTGCAGCTGTTCCTATTCTTACTTCTTGGAACTCTGCCTTCTTTATTCATATGTAATACAAAACTTCTAAGGTTTTTTTGTTTTGTTTTGTTTTGTTTTGTTGTTTTTGAGATGGAGTCTCACTCATTCGCCCAGGCTGTAGTGCAGCGGCGTGATCTCAGCTCACTGCAAACTCTGCCTCCCGGGTTCACGCCATTCTCTTGCCTCAGCCTCTCGAGTAGCTGGGACTACAGGTGCCCGCCACCATGCCTGGCTAATTTGTTTGTATTTTTAGTAGAGATGGGGTTTCACCGTGTTAGCCAGGATGGTCTCGATCTCCTGACCTTGTGATCCGCCCGCCTCGGCCTCACAAAGTGCTGGGATTACAGGAATGAGCCACTGCGCCCCGTCAAAACTTCTAAGGTTTTAATGGAGAAGAGATAGAGTAAAAGGATTTCTATGGACAGAAGAAACAGTTGTTCATCAACTCTTTCCCTTGTGGCTTCACGTCTCCCCTAAGGACTTCTCATGTTGGTTTGGTCTTACAGTATAGTCAGTGGCAGTTTTCCTCTTCCCATTCCTTTCTATGTCTGATTTAAAATGCCGTTTCAAGTATCAATATAAGTATTTTGCCTGTTTCTTTTAGCATGGCTATGAAGGGCTGACATTTTCAGAAGGCACTTACTGCAAAAAACAAAGAAATGGAAGAATCCATCACGTATATATAGTTAAGTTTCTAAAATATGTATTTGCAATCCCAATAGTTCTACTAGGATAAATAGCAAAAATTCTCCAGCCCTGAAGTGTTGGTCTGTCTTTCCTTTCCTTGTTATCTTGATTCTCTTTTACTTCATTTCACATGCTAGACCCCATCATGTTTTCCCACTGCATGCCCCACCCCACCCTCCAAAGAACATTCTCTTCCTGGGACTTGTTTGCAAAAAATTGAACTTTGTCTTGTTTCATATCCCTAGTACAAAGTTGAATATCCCTAATTTGAAACCTGAAATCCGAAATGCTCTAAAATTCAAAACTTTTTTTTTTTTTTTTTTTTTGAGACAAAGTCTTCCTCTGTCACTCAGGCTAGAGTGCAGTGGCATATTCTCAGCTCACAGCAGTCTCCGCACCCTCCCCCAACCCCGTCACCGTGGGTTCGAGTGATTCTCCCACCTCAGCCTACCGAGTAGCTGGGACTACATGCACCTGCCACCACACCCAAGTAATTTTTTGTATTTTAGTAGAGATGAGGTTTCACCATGTTGGTCAGGCTGGTCTCAAACTCCTGACCTCAAGTGATCCACCCGTCTTGGCCTCCCAAAATGTTGGGATTACAATCATGAGCCATTGCACCTAGCCAAAAATCCAAAACTTTTTGAGCACTGACGTGATGCTTAAAGGAAATACTCATTGGAGTATTCTGCATTTTGGATTTTTGGGTTAAGGATGCTGAACCAGTAGGTAAAATGCAAACATCGCAAAATCCAAAAAAATTTAAAAACCATAAACAGTTCTGGTCTCAACCATTTCTGATAAGGGATACTCAACCCATAATCTGTTCTTTTCTATTTTCTGGTTGGAAGGGCATATTGGCTTTATAGCTAATTTACACAGCATTGGTGTTTAATACACAGTGAGTCCAACTAGATCTCACTCAGACCTATTAATAGTTTATTAGTGTCGCTCACTTCTGGAACATTGTGTGATGTTTTACTTGGATGAGTTCTTTTACCTCTCTTGGGAAATAGTCATACCAAAGTCTGCTTATTACTACAATGTGTTATCTATTATACATTGTCCAATTTTCAACTCAAAATTACTAGACAGGCAAAGAAAAAGTAAAAGTATAACCCTTACTCAAGAAAAAAAGTGATCAGTAGAAACTATGAGTGGGCCCAGATGTTGGATTTAGCAAAGACTTCAAAGCAGCTATTATAATATGTTTAAAGAATTGAAAGAAAATATGGCATCAGTTATCAAACGGAAAATCTAAGCAGATGATATAAAAATAATATTCTAAAGTTGAAAAGTTTAGTTACTGAAATTAAAAATTTAAAGACAGCCTCAACAGCAGACTAGAGATAGCAAAAGAAAGATTCAGTGACTTTGAACCCAGCTCTGTAGAAATTACTAAACTGATGACTCTCACGTAGCAACCTTCACCTCTAGTTTGGTTTTATATACAACGTTTTAACTCTTTTTGCTATTTTTTCTCTTACTTTCTATGATGGAAACATTTTGTGCTTTGATTTTAATGGCTATATCACAGTTATATACATCTTTACAAACTCATCAAATTGTATACTTTATTTATATATTTATTTTTTGAGATAGGGTCTCACTGTATCTCCCAGGCTGGAGTACAGCTGAAATTAGCTGGGACTACTCGCGCCCAGCTAATTTTTGTATTTTTTGTAGAGATGGGGTTTCACCATGTTGGCCAGTCTGGTCTCAAACTCCTGGGCTCAAGCATTTCTCCCGCCTCAGACTCCCAAAGTGCTGGGATTATAGGTGTGAGCCACTATGCCTGGCTGGTATAGCTTGTTTTTTTTTTTTTTTTTTTTTGAGACGGAGTCTCGCTCTATTGCCTAGGGTGGAGTGCAGTGGCGCGATCTTGGCTTACCAAAACCTCCGTCTCCTGGGTTCAACCCATTCTCCTGCCTCAGCCTCCTGAGTAGCTGGGATTACAGGTGCATGCCATCATACCCAGCTAATTTTTGTACTCTTAGTAGAGATGGAGTTTCACCATGTTGGCCCGAGATTGTCTCGATCTCCTGACCTCAATCCACCCGCCTTGGCCTCCCACAGTGCTGGTATTACAGGCCTGAGCCACCATGCCCAGTCGATGGTATACTTTAAATGGATGTAATTCATTGCAGATTATACCTCAATAAATTTTTATTTAGTTTTTTGAGACTGAGTTGCTCTGTTGCCCAGACTGGAGTGCAGTGGCACGATTTCAGCTCACTGCAACCTCTGCCTCCTGGGTTAAAGCAATTTTCCTGTCTTAGCCTCCCCAGTAGCTGGAATTACAGGCGTGTGCCACCATGATCAGGTTGTTTTTGTATTTTTAGTAGAGATGGGGTTTTCACCATGTTGGCCCTGCTGGTGTTGAACTCCTAACTTCAGGTGATCCACCCGCCTCAGCCTCCCACACTGTTGGGATTACAGGCATGAGCCACTGCACCCAGCACCTATACTTATTTAGTTATATATACATATAGTTATTTTTAGTTTTATCAAAATACGTATATATAACTATGTACGTATAATTATTTTTAGTAATATCAAAAAACCATAGCTAACATTATGATTTAGCAAAATATTGTTTACCCCAAAGCCAAGTGTTATGTATTAATGATATTTTTTCCTTTTTGAGTTTTCTTCCCCACAGGTTTTCTGATCTTTTTTTTTTGTTCTCTAACTTTCTATTATAGCTATATACTCCTTTCTCTGTTTAATTTTCTTTTTAACTAGAAGACGTCCATTAGTAGTTCTTTTAATGAATATCTGTGGTTAAACTCTTAGTCTTTCCAGTGTCTGAAATATCCTCATTTTTTATGTGACAGGTTACTTTTCTCCCCTCAACATTTTGGACATACCTCATTTCCAACAGACATTTGTTACTTCTGTTAGAGTCTGCTGTCATTCTCATAATTGTTCCTTGTGGAAATGTCTATATATAAAATCTCAGAACTATATATTTTTAACATATACACATATATTTATTTTAAAATGTATAATTAAGTTATTATTAGTAGTAGTAGTTTTTTTTTTTTTTGAAGGAGCCTCCACCTCCCAGGTTCAAGTGATTCTCCTGCCTCAGCCTCCTGAGTAGCTGGGATTATAGGTGTGCACCACCATGTCTGGCTGATTTTTGTATTTTTAGTGGATACATGGTTTCACCATGTTGGCCAGGGTGGTCTCCAACTCCTGACCTCAGGTGATCCACCTGCCTCGGCCTCCCAAAGCGCTAGGGTTACAGGCATGAGCCACCACTCCTGGCCTTGTTATTATTGACTATTGTCACCCTGTTGCACTATCAACTAGTAGGTCTTATTTATTCTAGGACCTCGTTTTAAGGTATCCTGAATGTGGCTTTTTTTGTTTGTTTTTTTTTCTGAGACAGAGTCTCACTCTGTTGCCCAGGCTGGAGTGCGGTGGCGCGATCTTGGCTCACTGCAACCTCTGCCTCCTGGGTTGAAGCGATTCTCCTGCCTCAGCCTCCTGAGTAGCTGGGATTACAGGTGCATGCCACCACGCCTGGCTAATTTTTGTATTTTTAGTAGAGACGGGGTTTCACCATGTTGGTCAGGCTTGTCTCAAACTCCTGACCTCGTGATCCGTCCGCCTTGGCCTCTGAAAGTTCTGAGATTATAGGCGTGAGCCACCATGCCCAGCCCAATGTGGGTTTTTTTTTTTAACTTGAATTTTATTTATGCTTTCTGATTTTATAATAGTTAACTTGCAGTAAAAGTAAACTGGTTGTCTAAATAAATAAGCTGATTTCCTATACTAGTTTAGAGTCTTTGTTTTCTTAAACCGTATTAAGAGATTTGATTACAAAAGTAAAATTGAGGCTTTTGTCTTTTTTTTGGCCACTCTAATTTGCTGACTGACTTAACATTTGTCTTCACAGTAAACATTGTAAATAAACACTGATGTTTGTTGTGTAGTATATAAAAATATTATTTAGGAGTGGTGAGATTTAAACTTTTACAAACGTGTAATATATATAGTAGAGCAACACTGGACAAATAACCTTTTCAACTTAATCAGAGATGTTCTATAAATGTTCATTTACATATATACAGCACATACAATACTTGGCATATGTAAAAGCACATCTTTATGCTCTTTCAATTAAAATTGATTATTATTATTATTTTCTTTTGAGACAGAATCCCTCTCAATCACCCAGCTGGTGTGCTAGTGGTACGATCAGGGCTCACTGCAACTAGTTTTTCTGCCTCAGCCTGCTGGGTAGCTGAACTACAGGATGTGCCACCATGCCCGGCTAATTTTTGTATTTTTAGTGAAGAGGGGTTTCACCATGTTGGCCAGGCTGGTCTTGAACTCCTAACCTCAGGTGAGCTGCCCGCCTCAGCCTCCCAAACTGCTGAGATTACAGGCGTGACCCACCACACCTGGTCTAAAATTAATTACTTTTTAAGACCCTCTTGATGGGAACAGACTTTCATGGTATTTATAGTTATAATAGTTTGGAATCAAAGTAGTCGAGTGCTACTTTTTTCCCTCTGTACATCCTATCCCTAATGCCTTTATTATCTTTTGTTTCTTACTTGAGAGCTTTATTTGCTTCATAACTTTTTTTTTTTTTTTTTTTTTTTGACACGAAGTTTCACTCTGTCACCCAGGCTGGAGTGCAGTGATGCAATCTTGGCTTACTGCAACCTCTGCCTCCGAGTTCAAGTGATTCTCCTGCGTCAGCCTCCTGAGTAGCTGGGATTACAGGCATCTGCTACCACGTCTGGCTAAATTTTTGTATGTTTAGTAGAGACGGGGTTTCACCATGTTGGCCAGCCTGGTCTTGAATTATGGACCTCAGGTGATCCACCCACCTTGGTCTCCCAAAGTGCTGGGATTACAGGCATGAGCCACCATGCCTGGCGCTTTGTAACCTTTTTATATCATCTTCCTGTTCCCCAGAATGAAGTAGTTTCTTCTTCTTACAAATACTGTTTTTTGTTTTCTTTGTGTTTTGGGTTTTTTTTCTTTTTTTTTTTTTGAGGCAGAGTCTTTCTCTGTCGCCAGGCTGGAGTGCAGTGGTATGATTTCGGCTCACTGCAGCCTCTGGCCCCTGGTTCAAGTGATTCTCCTGCCTCAAGCCTCCCAAGTAGCTGGGATTACAGGCACAAATACTGTTTTTAATAAGAAAAGTAGAATAGGGACAGGCACAGTGGCTCACTCCTGTAATCCCAGCACTTTGGGAGGCTAAGGTGGGAGGAGTGCCTGAGCCCAGGAGTTTGAGACCAGCCTAGGCAACATAGTGAGACCCTGTTTCTACAAAAAAATTTTTTTAATTAGCCCGGTCTGGTGGTGTACAACTGTTGTCCCAGGTACTTGGGAGTTCGAGGTGGGAGGATGGATCTCTTAAGCCCAGGAAGATTAAGGCCGCAGTGAGCTGTGATCATGCCACTGCACTCCAGCCCGGGCCACAGGTTTCAAAAAGAGAGAAAATTAGAATATACATTAGGGAGAAAAAAACTAAATAACCATATTCCTATCTACCTAGTGACCACCCCTATGAAGACCCTGGTACGTGTTCTCATTGAAATCTTATTTTGAAATATTTTTGAATTTAAAAAATATTACCTTGGTTTTACAAGTGTTTGCTTGTCTTTATGTTCAGCTACAATTTTCTAATCACAATGGTTTTACTTTTTCCTTGTCAGAAAGTGGAGCTGTTCCAAAAAGAAAAGACCCCTTAACACACACTAGTAATTCACTGCCTCGTTCAAAAACAATTATGAAAACTGGATCTGCAGGCCTTTCAGGCCATCATAGAGCACCTAGTTACAGTGGTTTATCCATGGTTTCTGGAGTGAAACAGGGACCTGGTCCTGCTCCTACCACTCATAAGGTATTCTGGGACAGTAACTTTAATTGCTGTGTTTTTGCAAATATAAAAATTTTTAAGATACTATGCTTGCTTAAGTTGATTATAAGTACTTTAGAGAATAGATAAGCTTCCATAAAGTTAATTTTTTTTTTTTTTTTTTTTGAAACTGTTGTTGCCCAGGCTGGAGTGCAATGGTGCGATCTCGGCTCATTGCAACCTCTACCTCCCAGGTTCAGGCGATTCTCAGCCTCTCAAGTAGCTGGAATTATAGGCATGCGCCACCACGTCTGGCCAATTTTGTATTTTTAGTAGAGACGGGGTTGCTCCATGTTGGTCAGGCTGGTCTCGAACTCCCGACCTCAGGTGATCCACCCACCTCAGCCTCCCAAAGTGCTGGGATTACAGGCATGAGCCACCGCACCCAATCAAAGTTAATATTTTTTAAAATCCACAGAGCAACTTGCTCTAAAACTTTTTTTGGACCTCATTAGACATTTAATACCAAGTTTTGCTTACCCAGTCTGTTTTATATAATGCTGTATATTTCATTTTAAATTTATTTTTAAAATTATTTCAGTTGTAAATGTTTTATAGCAGTAACATACCTAGAGTTTTGTCATGACTCTAACAAGGGTTAAAATTTGTTTTTATTTTGTAAAAACTAAATCTCTGGATAAAATCCTCTATAACTGACTTAATGCCAAATATAGTTCTCTGGTGAATAGAGTTTTACCTTCAGGTAAATATACAATTTCTGGATTTTTATACTCTTTCTCCTGTTTTTAAAGCTTGAATTCTGTGAACTTTAAGGTCATTTATGAAAAGTGTAAATGTTATGTTGTATTTTCACATTAAAATTTTGTATCCTTTAAGGGCACTCCAAAAACAAATAGGACAAATAAACCTTCTACCCCTACAACTGCTGCTCGTAAGAAAAAAGACTTGAAGAATTTTAGGAATGTGGACAGCAACCTTGCTAACCTTATAATGAATGAAATTGTGGACAAGTAAGTTTTGCCATCTAAATGTTTTATAGTTTTTATGTTTTAATTTTACTTAGAAAACATGTCAGGAGTGAAATAGATAATAAATACCTTGTCTGGTTTACATACTTAATTTTTATGATAGTTTTCAATTATCAATGTAGAAACCATTGCTTTACTGATTTAACTGTAGTTTAACAGTTAACATAAAAATAACTATATGTCATAGGGCTTAGGCTTCATCTTGTAATAACTGGGTCCTGTTTGTATTGTAAAACTAACTGAGGTCTTGTTTCTTAGTGGAACAGCCGTTAAATTTGATGATATAGCTGGTCAAGACTTGGCAAAACAAGCATTGCAAGAAATTGTTATTCTTCCTTCTCTGAGGCCTGAGGTAAGAACTTTATATTATTATTTTTCTATAATACCATCTGTTACCAAATCCACAGTAGCAGTAGTAGTAAAGAAATACTTGAGCTATACTAGAATAATTCATTCATATAAGGTAACAGTAGATTTAATGTTTTAAAAAAGACGAAACATTAACAATTGATGTTGAGAAGTTATTACAGAATAGGAAAATGGATATGAGTTCCTAATTTCCAATCCTTTTATATTTTTAGGGAAAGTGGGTAGTATGGTATAATTTTGTTTTGTTTTGGAGATGGAGTCTCATTCACTGTGTTGTCCAGGCTGGAGTACAGTGGCATGATCTTAGCTTACTGCAACCTCTGCCTCCTGGGATTCAAGTGATTCTCCTGCCTCAGCCTCCCAAGTAGCTGGGATTACAGGCATGTGTCACTATGCCCAGCTAATTTTTGTATTTTTAGTAGAGATGGGATTTTGCTATGTTGGCCAGGCTGATCTTTCACACCTGACATCAAGTTACCCACCCACTTCGGCCTCGCAAGTGTGCACCACTACATCTGGCCAAATTTTGATATCAAGGTGAGAGAGATTTAAAATTAAGAGAAGGTATAAAAATCAGCCTAGCGTGGTGGCGCACACTTGTAGTCCCAACTACTGGGGAGGCTGAGGCAGGAGAATTGTTTGAACCAGGAGGCAGAGGTTGCAGTGAGCCGAGATGGCACCACTGCACTCCAACCTGGGAGATAGAGCAAGATGCCGTCTCAAAAATAAAATAGGCTGGGTGCAGTGGTTCATGTCTGTAATCCCAGCCCTTCAGGAGGCTGGGGTGGGCGGATCATGAGGTCAAGAGATCGAGACCATCCTGGCCAATATGGTGAAACCCTGTCTCTACTAAAATTACAAAAATTAGCTGGGCTTGGTGGCGTGTGCCTGTAACCCCAGCTAGTGCCTGTAACCCCAGCTACTCGGGAGGCTGAGGCAGGAGAATCACTCGAACCCGGGAGGCAGAGCTTGCAGTGAGCCGAGATTGTGCCACGGCACTCCAGCCTGGAGACAGAGCAAGACTCTATCTCAAAAAATAAATAAATAAAAATTTTAAAAGATAAATAAATAAAAATAAATAAAATTAAGAGAAGAAAATCAGGCAGGTAGTGGCCCCTGACACAATGAATTTTCCCACAATTGGATTGCTTGGGAACACAGCCCGAAGAATGTGGTAAACTCCATCTAAGGCTAAATACCAGCATGAGACTGATAATAAACAAGTACTTTATGGGAAAGCTTTTTAAAAATTATTTTTAAAAAGAGAGAAATTATACTGGAGAAAGAGGAATTAAGGTAGAATAATTCTTTTTTTTTCGAGACGGAGTTTTGCTCGTTACCCAGGCTGGAGTGTAGTGGCGTGATCTCGGCTCACTGCAACCTCTGCCTTTGGAGTTCAAGTGATTCTCATGCCTCATCCTCCCGAGTAGCTGGGACTACAGGCGTGCACCACTACACCTGACTAATTTTTGTATTTTTAGTAGAGACAGGGTTTTACCATGTTGGCCAGGCTGTTCTCAAACTCCTGGCCTCAGGTGATCCGCCCACCTTGGCCTCCCAAAATGCTGGGATTATAGGCAGGAGCCACTGCGCCTGGCCTGAAGAACAATTTTTAAAAGAATTACTTTTAAGGATATTAAGTCATCAAAGTAGATAGAGTCATGAAATGATGGGTAGGAACCGAATCTTGCATCCCATACTTTATGACTCATTAAGGAAGATAGGTAATCTTGCAGTTGATGATAAATATTTGGCTTTCCATACTTAGCACTGTTTTGAATTTTTCCATTTCACAGATGGTATATTTAGTGCTGTTCCAATAATATTGCAAAAAAATAAATCTGAAGACTCACTTCTGGGTCACTGTTATTTCACTATTAACATTAAAATCTACAGGCCTATCTATAACATCTAGTGGAAATAAGCTGTGTGGCACATTGTGCTGGGTGCATTATTAAATGAATGTGCAAAGGCTTTATGGCTGTCTCAATTTTTCCATAGTCTGAGTCATTCACATACTGCCTTCATGCTGTTTATTACTTGTGAGTACCAACTGTACTAGAACTTACTGAATATTTTTCAAGTCTGTTTTACTTATTACTCATTCTGCATACATAAAATCAGTGGTTTGATATGCTAGTTAGATTTTTGCTAATACCCAGTAAAATAATTAGATAATTATTAAAATAGAAAGCATTTGTCATTGTGTGAACTGGGTTTATATCATGTACCACCTCAGGTCACACTTTGGGAAACGTAGCTTACATATTGAGCTAGTATTTTGCTGGAGTTATGTAAGATTAGTAAATGCTGTAGACTAAATATTGAGGAAAAAAAAAGCCCACTCAAAGAGGATTTATGTAATTATAGACCTGAAAAGGATCTTAGCAGTCTTCTGATCCATTCATTGATAAATAAACTAGTCCTAAGAGCTAAAATGACTTGCTCAAGATTTTAGTTAAGTGGTAGACCTGAGAAATACATTTCTAAGATTAGAACTGCCTCTTTAGTGCTATAGCTGCTACCTAATTCTTACATGTGGGGTTTTAGTATTTAAGGGTAGAAAAATATATCTAAAATTGTGAAGGTAATACCAAGGAAATATTTAGGCTATGCAAGAAGTCATTCAGCTTTTGCTTTACCCAGGCCTATAGGGAACATATCTAAAATAGTAAGTAACATGTGAATTTGAATTTAGGCATATTTTCATGGTAGTGACATAATGTGCAATTAAGAAGCTATAATATAAAAATGCCAGTTGCAGGTTATTTCAAATAAAGTTGAATAACCTGACCTCAGGAGGGGCAGAAACCTTAGTAAACTTAGTAAATTGAGACCTAAGGAAGAGCAAGACCTGTGGTAGAGCCAGGTCTCAAGGTTTATATCCTGGTACAAACTTGTCTATACATCACCACACCTGCCAAATGGAACTTTTTTCCTTCTAGTTCAGATTTCCAAGAAAGGGAATATTATTGTCCTAGCTCAGCTTTTCACAATAGACTCACAAAATGAATCATGTTAAGCCTATGAATGGGTAAGACTTATCCCATAACACGCCTCCATTGTGCAAAAAATCAGCTTTGTTCCTAATTCCCCATAGTAGGAAGCTTGCATAGACCACAATAGAGACATTGTTAGGTTACATCAAGAAGGTGAGTGGCAGGCATTCTTGAGTCTACTGGAATTTTTATTTCATTGTAGAAACACAGAATCATAATTCGTCATCTAAAACTGGTTTTAAGGAGATAATACTAAAGATACTCACTTGAGATAGATTGCTCTCAGAATTACTTAAAACAAGTGCTTTAAATCTTGCTCATTCATGAAGCCATAGCCCTGGAGGGGATATTGAAAAACTTCTCCATCTTCCTTCAATCACATAGGACCATGTTTTAAATTATATTTTAACATTAAACATGATTTTTTAAAAGTTGTAAATACTAATCTTTGAAAAAAACCTCAAACTGTATAGCAGAAAATAGAGCATGCCCTCTCACCCAAAAGCAAGACTGCATTTTTAAGTATATCACAGTAATCTGTCTAAATACTTTTCTCAAATATTTTACAAAGAAAGCATATAAGGCCGGGCGCGGTGGCTCAAGCCTGTAATCCCAGCACTTTGGGAGGCCGAGATGGGTGCATCACGAGGTCAGGAGATCGAGACCATCCTGGCTAACACGGTGAAACCCCATCTCTACTAAAAATACAAAAAAAATTAGCCGGGCGTGGTGGCAGGCGCCTGTAGTCCCAGCTACTCGGGAGGCTGAGGCAGGAGAATGGCGTGAACCCAGGAGGTGGAGCTTGCAGTGAGCCGAGATAGTGCCACTGCACTCCAGCCTGGGCGACAGAGCAAGACTCCGCCTCAAAAAAAAAAAAAAAAAAAAAACAACAACAACAACAAAGAAAGCATATATTCTTCTGTCCTTACTTCATAGATCTTTTCCATATCCTGTGCAGCTTGTCTATCATTTTGAGCTTTTTATATTTCTTATTTTGTTCTCTTGCTTAAATGTGATTCTTTGAGATTTATAGAAGAATGTGATTGTTCTCTAGTTTTAAAAAGCTCTCCTCTGTCTACTAAAATTTCCATGAATTTATTTATTTCTTTTTTTTTTTTTTTTTAATTGAGACAGAGTCTCACTGTGTTCTCCAGGCTGGCCTCAAACTCCTAGACTTAAGTGATCCTCCTGTCTCAGCCTCCCAAGTAGCTGAGATTACAAAAATTTCCATGAATTTCTAAATATGATGTTATCTTTCATATACAAGCTTAAACATTCTTCTTTCAAAAATGTTAGAATTTACCTCTTTAAATAATCTTATAAAGCCATTTCTTAATTTTTGTTTCCTTTTCTAATCTACTAACTTGTATATCATAGTGAATGAACCCTTAGTTCCATCATACCACACACCTTCTACTCCTGTCCTCCCACTTTTCTCTCCCAGGCTAGAGTACAGTGAATATTTAGTGCTTTTAAATATTATTCATTACCAAACCAAGTAGTGTACTTGTACAGCCTTTTTCCCCCCTAAATAATTGTGTTATTTTTTCATTTGCTTCATTTTCATCTTATTGATTGATAATTCTTTTCCATTTCAGTCTAATTTCCACATGGCCAAACCAATCTAAAAACCTGTTAACTCAGGTCTTTTTTTTTTTTTCCCCAGAATACTTTTTCCTTCTTTTCATTCAAGACCAAATGCTTTCCATGCCTCTTTCAAAGTGGTTGTTCTCTAATCTGTCTTCACTACTGTCATGATTTCCTTTTCCTTTTTTTCCTCTTTCTTTCTTATGTATCTCCTGTCTTTTAAATTCCATATTTTCCACATTCATGATTTATTTTCTCATTTTGATGGCTATATCTTTCAGTAACTGAGAAAAGGTTTGTGTGAGGGAATTTTTTGAGATGCTGTAGTTTTGAAAATATCTTTGTTCTGCTGTCTTCTTTTATTAATAATTTGACTGGATGTCAAGATTTGAGTTGGAAACTATTTTTCCTGAGTATTTTGAAGGCATTATCTATTGTCTTCTAGCTTCTGGTGTTGCTTTGTATTAGAGACAGAAGATCAGGAATCAGGATAGCATTGGACTTCTTATTTCTATTTCCCAAAGCTTTTTGGATTTTCTCTTTATTCTTCTCTTCTGACATTTTATAATGATGTGCTTGATGCATTTTCTTTATATTATCTTTTTCCCTCTTGTACATTTCTTTCCTTTTTTGTGGGGGACAGGGGAGAAGAAGTCTCACTCTTCTCACCCAGGCTGGAATGCAGTGGTGCGATCTCCGCTCACTGCACCCTTCGCCTCCTAGGTTCGAGTGATTCTCCTGCCTCAGCCTCCCAAGCAACTGGGATTACAGGTGCCCACCACCACCATGCCCGGCTAATTTTTGTATTTTTAGTAGAGACGGAGTTTCACCATGTTGGCCAGGCTGGTTTCAAACTCCTGACCTCAGGTGATCCACCCACTTTGGCCTCCCAAAGTGCTGGGATTACAGGCATGAGCCACCGTGCCCAGCCGTATTCTTATTTAATAGATGCGATGTCTTCTTTTCTGTCTCTGAGAGCTTTTGTGAAGTTTTCTTTTGTTTACTTTATTATCTGTTTCTTCCAGATTCCTCCTCTTTTGTTTTCCTTAAGCTCTTTCATATTGGAAGCTTCTCTCAAATGTCTGGTTATTCTGGTTGTCCACTTATATTACGTGGAACAATAAAAAAGTTGATTAGGACTCTGTGCTGTAAGTAAATTGTTGATAGTGAGAACCCATTAATGACAGGATGATCAAGCAGCAAGCCTACTGTTTATTTTTTTATTTTTATTTTTATTTTATTTTATTTTTTTGAGACGGAGTCTTGCTCTGTCGCCCAGGCTGGGGTGCAGTGGCCGGATCTCAGCTCACTGCAAGCTCCGCCTCCCGGGTTTACGCCGTTCTCCTGCCTCAGCCTCCCGAGTAGCTGGGACTACAGGCGCCCGCCACCTCGCCCGGCTAGTTTTTTGTACTTTTTAGTAGAGATGGGGTTTCACCGTGTTAGCCAGGATGGTCTCGATCTCCTGACCTCGTGATCCGCCCATCTCGGCCTCCCAAAGTGCTGGGATTACAGGCTTGAGCCACCGCGCCCGGCCTCAAGCCTACTGTTTATTTAGGTTTCTCCAAATGGCTGTAGCTGTCAGTCCTTTTTTTCTGGGGTTATTTCGCTTCTCTAGAAAAGAATTTTCTGGTCTCTTGTTTGGAGAATACAAGCTTGACTATTGGTGTCCCAGAAAATGGGTGGGAGGAGAGGACTTTGTTTTCTCTTAGGTTGAGCCATGTGAAATTACTAGGTTTTGTTTTGTTTTTTGTTTCATTTTGAGACAGAGCCCCACTCTGTTGCCCAGGCTGGAGTACCTTGGCATGATCTTGACTCACTGAAACTTCTCTGTCTCCCAGGTTCAAGCAATTCTCATGCCTCAGCCTCCCAAGTAGCTGGGATTGTAGGCATGCGCCACCATACCTGGCTAATTTTTGTAATTTTAGTAGAGACAGGGTTTTGCCATGTTGACCAGTCTGATCTCGAACTCCTGACCTCAGGTGATCCACCTGCCTTGGCCTCCCAAAGTGCTGGGATTACAGGTATGAGCCACCACACCCAGCCTGAAATTACTGTTTTTATAGGTCAAAAACAGTTAAGGGATAGGCTTGGTGGCTCACACATATAATCCCAGCACTTTCAGAGGCCAAGGCGGGAAGATTGCTTGAGCCCAGGAGTTCAAGACCAGCCTGGGCAATGTAGTGAGACCCCATCTATCTATCTATCTATCTGTCTATCTATCTATCTATCTATCTATCTATCTATCTTTTTTTTTTTTTTTTTTTTTTGAGACGGAGTCTCGCTCTGTCGCCCAGGCTGGAGTGCAGTGGCCGTATCTCAGCTCACTGCAAGCTCCGCCTCCCGGGTTTATGCCATTCTCCTGCCTCAGCCTCCCGAGTAGCTGGGACTACAGGCGCCCGCCACCTCGCCCGGCTAGTTTTTTGTATTTTTTTAGTAGAGGCGGGGTTTCACCGTGTTAGCCAGGATGCTCTCGATTCCTGACCTCGTGATCCGCCCGTCTCGGCCTCCCAAAGGGCTGGGATTACAGGCTTGAGCCACCGCCCCTGGCCTATATATATATTTTTAAAAATGGATGAATATCTTTGTTTGCAGATAACGTGTTTGCATATGTAGAAAATCCCAAAGAACCAACAAAAAGAGCTCCTAGAACTAATAAGTGATTATGACAAGGTATAGAATACAAAATTAATATACAAAGTCAGTTGCTTTTTTATATACCAGCAGTGAATAACTGGATTTTTTTTTTTTTTTGAGACGGAGTGTTGCTCTGTTGCCCAGGCTAGAGTGCAGTGGCGCAATATCGGCTTACCGCAAGCTCTGCCTCCCAGGTTCGCACCATTCTCCTGCCTCAGCCACCCGAGTAGCTGGGACTACAGGCGTCCGCCACCATGCCCGGCTAATTTTTTGTATTTTTTTAGTAGAGATGGGGTTTCACTGTGTTAGCCAGGATGGTCTCGATCTCCTGACCTCATGATCCACCCACCTCAGCCTCCCAAAGTGCTGGGATTACAGGCGTGAGCCACCGCGCCTGGCTACAACTGGAATTTGAAATTAAAACACAATACCATTCATATTAACACTAATAAAATGAAATACGTGTAATTCTAACAAAGTTTGTTGTAGAAGGTCTATATGAGAAGAATTATAGCACTCATAAAAGAAATCAAAGATCTAAGTAAATTGAGAGATATTCCATGTAAATGGACAGGGAGACTAAATATTATTGCAATGTCAGTTCTTCCCAAGTTCATATATTGATTCAGTGCAGTCCCAATCAAAATCCAGCCAGTTATTTTGTGGATACTGACAAACTAAAGTTTATATGAAAAGGCAAAAGACCTAGAACAGCCAACACAGTATTGAAGAAGAAAAAAG
The DNA here is from genome assembly GCF_047675955.1 of Chlorocebus sabaeus. Lineage (NCBI taxonomy): Eukaryota > Metazoa > Chordata > Mammalia > Primates > Cercopithecidae > Chlorocebus > Chlorocebus sabaeus. Next base: position 31,847,523 of record NC_132917.1, read on the forward strand.
TCAGAGGACTGAAACTACCCAATTTCAAGACTTACTGTAAAGCTACATTAATCAAGACAGCATGTCATTGGCAAAAGAATAGACAAATAGATCAGTAGAACTGGACAGAGAGCCTAGAAATCAACCCACACAGATAAAGTCAACTGATCTTTGGCAAAGGAACAAAGACAGTTCAGTGGAGAAAAGATAGCCTTTTCAACAAATGGTATAGGACAACTGGACATCCACATGCAAAAAAGTTAATCTAGACACAGACCTGACAACTTTCACAAAAATAAACTGAAATGGATCATAGACTTAAAGGTAACTTGCGAACTGAAACTTCTAGAGGATAACATAGGAGAAAAATCTAGGATAACATCTGAGAAAAATGTTTGGTTTGACAGTGACTTTGTAGGTACAATACCAAAACATGATCCTTGAAAAAAAAATCAGTATGTTGAACTTTGTTTAAATTTAAAACTTCTGCTCTGTGTAAGACGCTGTTAGGAGAATGAAAAGACACACAACAGAGTGGGAGACTTTATAAAATTCATTACCTGATGAAGGACCAGTATCCAAAATATTCAAAGAACTTTTAAAACTCAACAATAAGAAAATATACAACCCAGTTGATAAATGAGCAAAATATCTGAACAGACACCCACAAAGGAAGATAGATGACGACAAGCATATGAGTATCTGCTCAACATCATGTCATTAGGGAAATTGCACATTAAAACAAGACACCGTGCCACCCCTATTAGAATGGCTAAAATCTAAAACACTGACAACACCAAATTCTGGCAGGGATGTGGAGCAGCAGAAATTTTAATTCATTGCTGATGGAAATCTAAAATGGTAGAACCATTTTGGAGGATAGTTGGACAGTTTTTTACAAAACCAAAGACAGTTTGATGGTTTCTTACAAAACTCTTACCATATGGTTCAGCAGTCTTACACCTTAGTATTTACTCAAATAAGTTTAAAATGTACATCCAATCAAAAACCTGCACATGAATATTTCTAGCAGTATTATTCATAGTTGCCAAAACTTGGAAGCAGCCAAGGCATCCATAAGAAGGTGAATGGATAAAGAGACCGTGGAACATCATGTAATGGAGTAGTATTCAGCAATAAAAAGAAATGATATATCAAGCCACAGAAATATATGGAGGAACCATAAATGCATATTGCTAAATGAAAGAAGCCAATCTGAAGAGGCTAAATTATAAGATTCTGACTATATAATATTTTGGAAAAGGAAAAACTATGGAAACAATAAGTAGATCATTGGTTGCCAGGGAAGGCAGGGAGAGATGAATAGGTGGAGCACAGTGGATTTTTAAGGCAGTGAAACTGTTCTTTATGATAATCCAATGGTGGATACATGTCATTATACCTTTGTCAAAACCCATAGAATGTAAAACATAAGACTGACCCCTAATGTAAACTGTGGACTTCATTTAATAATAATACATGAATATTTTTTCATTAGTTCTAACAAATGTACTACACTAATACAAGATATTCAGAGTAGGGGAAATTGGAAAGGAATGAGAGGTTATATGGGAACTCTGTACTTTCTGCTCAATTTTCTATAAACCTAAAATCACTAAAAAAAGTTTATTTTATTTTTTAAAATTTTTTGAGATGGAGTTTCACTCTTGTTGCCCAGGCTGGAGTGCAATGGCACGATCTCGGCTCACTGAAACCTCCGCCTCATGGGTTCAAGCAATTCTCAAGCCTCAGCCTCTCGAGTAGCTGGGATTACAGGCCTGTGCCACCACGCCCAGCTAATTTTGCATTTTTTATTATTATTATTATTTTTTTTTTTGAGACAGAGTCTGGCTCTGTCACCCAGGCTGGGGTGCGGTGGCCGGATCTCTGCTCACCGCAAGCTCCGCCTCCCGGGTTCCCGCCATTCTCCTGCCTCAGCCTCCGGAGTAGCTGGGACTACAGGCGCCCGCCACCTCGCCCAGCTAGTTTTTTGTACTTTTTAGTAGAGACGGGGTTTCACCGTGTTAGCCAGGATGGTCTCGATCTCCTGACCTCGTGATCCGCCCGTCTCGGCCTCCCAAAGTGCTGGGATTACAGGCTTGAGCCACCGCGCCCGGCCTGCATTTTTAATAGAGACAGCATTTCTCCATGTTGGTCAGACTGTTCTTGAACTCCTGATCTCAGGGGATCCACCCACCTCAGCCTCCCAAAGTGCTGGGATTACAGGCGTGAGCCACTGCGCCTAGCAGAAGTTTTTTTTTGAAGTTGGATATTAGCCAGTTCATATGATTCAACCTAAAAGTACATATACCTTCGCTATTATTAGTAAGTGTAGGTGAGATGTTTTCAGTGTGGGGCTCCACCCTTGACTCCTGCCATGCCTAGTGTCCCTGAGTCTGGAGACTCTGACTTATTTCTTTAGGGAATGAAACTCCTGCCTCCTGCTTTGGTGGGGGTTGGTACCTGCTTAACTGCCTTTAGCGGGGAGTTGTTCATACCAACTTTCAGTCAGTTCCTGTTTGTGTTTTCTTCCCTTTTTTTTTTTTTTTTGAGACGGAGTCTCGCTCTGTCACCCAGGCTGGAGTGCAGTGGCGCGATCTTGGCTCAATACAAGCTCCGCCTCCCGGGTTCACGCCATTCTTCTGCCTTAGCCTCCCGAGTAGCTTTAACCACAGGTGCCCACCACCGCACCCAGCTAATTTGTTTGTATTTTTAGTAGAGACAGGGTTTCATTCACCTTGTTAGCCAGGATGGTCTTGATCTCCTGACCTCATGATCCGCCCATCTTGGCCTCCCAAAGTGCTGGGATTACAGGCGTGAGCCATTTCCTGTTTTTGACTGCCTGCCTTACTACTGCTTGCTGTGGTGCCTGATACATCCAGTTCCTGAACCTTCCCGGGATTTTTGTTCACGTCAGCGTGCTTCTTGTATCTAGGTATCCCTTCACAAGTAGGCATTTAGGTTTTAAGCTCTGCTAAATAATTTACCACACTTTATCAGTTCTCCATTTTGTGGGAATTCATTGTGTTAATCTCCTTTTCTGTTTTTGTTTGGAAGATTCATATCTTTTTTATTCATTTAGTATTATTTGGGGGGATTTCTAAGTAGAGAAACATGCCTGTGTTCAATTTCTCTTGTTTAAGCAGTCTGCTTTCATTTTTACCACTGAGGAGTATGAAAGTCTGCTTTCATTTTTACCACTGGTTTTATTTCATTTTGTTTTATTTTTTTGAGACAGGGTCTCACTTTGTCAGCCAGGCTGGAGTACAGTGACGTGATCAAAGCTCAATGCACCCTTGGCCTCCCAAGCTCAAGTGATCCTCCCACCTCAGCCTCCTGAATAGCTGGGAGGACAGGCAATCGATCCAGCACACTCAGCTAATTTTTTTTTTGTAGAAGCAGAGTTTCCCTATGTCGCCCAGGTTGGTCTTGAACTCTTGGGCTCATGTAATCCTCCCATCTTGGCCCCCTAAAGTGCTGGGATTACAGGTATGAGCCACCACACCGAGCTGTTTTTAATTATTACACTAATTTATGATTATGTATTTCCTTTAAAGCTGTGGGCAGCTCTGTTTGGGAGGATGCTACTGAAAAAAAGGATGCTTTTTAGATGACAAAGAGTACCTAAAGTGTCTCTAGAATCACAGTTGTAAACTGAAGTATGTCTTTTTAAGTTGTTCACAGGGCTTAGAGCTCCTGCCAGAGGACTGTTACTCTTTGGTCCACCTGGGAATGGGAAGACAATGCTGGTAAGAGTTCTCTTCAAATTTGAGTTTTCTGTTGAGATATTTGGGATAATATGAAAAAAAGAAACTTTATCTTGTCCCTGATCCTATTATTTATGACTTGCTTTTTGCTATTATACACTTTTGGGGTTTGTTTGTTTGTTTTGTTTTGTTTTTGAGTGATCTCAGCTCACTGCAACCTCCGCCTCCTGGGTTCAAGTGATTTTCCTGCCTCAGCCTCCTGAGTAGCTGGGATTACAGGCACACGCCACCACACCTGTCTAAGTTTTGTATTTTTGGCAGAGATGGGATTTCGCCATGTTGGCCAGGCTGGTCTTGAACTCCTGGCCTCAAGCAGTCCTCCCACCTGGGCCTCCCAAAGTGATGGGATTACAGGGGTGAGCCATTGCCTCTGGCTGATACACATTTAAGTTTTTCAGCTACTTTTCAATGTAGAAGTAGATGGAGAACCATGTATGTTATCTTCAGTAGTGTGTTTTTGGTTGGTTAAATTTGACAGTGTGATTGTCATTATTTTTTGTAAATTAAATAAAATTTTTACTTTGGAAGAGCTTACCTTACTATATTGAGTATCTTTCTTTTTTTTTTTTTTTTTTTGAGACGGAGTCTTGCTCTGTCGCCCAGGCTGGAGTGCAGTGGCCGGATCTCGGCTCACTGCAAGCTCCACCTCCTGGGTTCACGCCATTCTCCTGCCTCAACCTCCCTAGCTGGGACTACAGGCGCCTGCCACCACGCCCGGCTAGTTTTTTGTATTTTTTTAGTAGAGACGGGGTTTCACCGTGTTAGCCAGGATGGTCTCGATCTCTTGACCTCGTGATCCACCCGTCTCGGCCTCCCAAAGTGCTGGGATTACAGGCTTGAGCCACCATGCCCGGCCTATTGAGTTTCTTTCTAACCCCTGATACTTGCTTCTACTATCATAACAACTTTATTTAAATAATCAGTATGTTATAGCTTTTTTTTTTTTTTTTTAAGTATTCTTTTGCCAGAAGTTTTTGTCAGGCTCTGGATACCTCTTTCCTCTGCCTAGCGCTCCTGGATGGAAAAAACAAACAGGGAAAGAGTAACTTTTCCTTAGATGTTTGTCTTTCTCAAAGCAGTTATCTTTGTATATCTAAGAAGAGAGGAGAATAACACCGTCTCTTTTTTTTTTTTAAATCTCTCTCTACTCCTTCTCTCTCAGGAGGAGAATAGAAAGAAGCACAGCTCTTCCTATAACCTGTCCATATTACTGAGAAAGGAACACATTGATTGCTATGTATTGGGGATTATACCTTACAGTTTTGTTTTTATTTTTTATTAATTTTTTTTTAGACAAGAGTCTTGCTGTATCACCCAAGCTGGAGTGCAGTGATGTGATCTCGGCTCACTACCATCTCTCCCTCCTGGGTTCAAGCAATTCTGCTATGTCAGCCTCCCGAGTAGCTGAGATTACAGGCGTGTGCCACCACACCTGACTAATATTTGTATTTTTATTAGAGACGGGGTTTCACCATGTTGGCCAGGCTGGTCTCAAACTCTTGGCCTCAAGTGATGCGCCTGCCTCGGCCTCCCAAAGTGCTGGGATTACGGGCATGAGCTACCGCACCCGGCCTCATAGCTTACAGTTTTAGAGAATCTTTTCTAGTACTTAAATCAGTAAATATGGTTATCTTTTAAATGTAATATATTGAAGTAATTTCATATTTGCTCTTGTGATTTTTAAAGGCTAAAGCAGTAGCTGCAGAATCGAATGCAACCTTCTTTAATATAAGTGCTGCAAGTTTAACTTCAAAATATGTGAGTGCTCTGTTTCCAATATTGTCATATTTTAAGTTACTGTCTAAATGTTACTGTTAACTATAGATGGTAATAATATTTCATGAAAATATTTTTTTAGGAGTTTTGTATCTGTTATTTACATATGATGAATATCAATCTTCAGAGTAGAAAGTTATGTACATTTGTGTTGTCAAATACTGTATTAGTTTACTGGGGCCTTGTAATAAAATACCGTAAACTGGCTGGCTTAAACATCAGCCATTTATTGTCTCACAGTTGTGGAAGGTAGAAGTCCAAGATCAGTCAAAATGTTGGCAGGGTTGCTTCCTCCTGAGGGCTGTGAGGGAGAGTATGTTGCGTGCCTCCCTCCTAGCTTCTGGTGGCTTTCTGGCAATCTTTTGCATTCCTTGGCTTGTAGATGCATCCCTCTCATCTCTGTCTTTATCTTCATGAGGCATTCTCCCTGTATCTGTCTCTGTATCCAAATTTCCTCTATGGATTAGGGCCCACCCTAATGATCTCAGTTTAAGTTTGTCATCAGCAGCAATTCTATGTCCAAATAAGGTCACATTCATAGGTACTAGGGATAGGACTTCAACACGTTTTTGGAGAACACAGTTCAACCCATTAACAAATACTGTCACTTTCCACTTAAGCTTCAAGTAAAGTGGATTTTATCTCAAGGAGCCACCAGATGTGAACACAGATCTGATGGCATAAACTGAGTATTTCTGGCCTTCTGATTCTGATCTAAAATATGACACAAGATTTTCCCTGTTTTAATTTTTTAACTTTTTTTTTTTAATAGAGACAGGGTCTCGCTATGTTGCCAGGCTACTTTCGAATTCCTGGGCTTAAGCAATCCTCCTGCCTTGGACTCCCAAAGTGCTGGAATTACACATGTGAGCCACCACACCTGCCCAGTAGATTTTCCCTGTTTTGTTTTGATTGTTTGTAATTTAGTTTTCTCTTTCCATTCACCCTCCGCTGACCCTATAATATTATTCAAACAAGTGCTCAGTCTAGTTTTGGGGTAGGGCAAGCATAATTACAGTGCTTAAAGAGAGTAATTTGGTGTGCAGAACTAGTATGTAAATATAACTGGTGCACTGCAAAACTATGAAGTAGTTTCTGTCAAACCTTACACTGCTTTGTCTTTCTCCATCTCTCCCTTTCTCTTGGTTGCCCCCTCCTCCTCCCATTGATACCTTAGTCTCTGTTTGCCTTTATCAAAACCTTTATGATTGGCCGGGCACAATGGCCCATGCCTATAATCCTAGCATTTTGGGAGGCCAAGGCAGGAAGATCACCTGAGCCCAGAAGTTTGAGAACAGCTTGGGCAACATGGTGAAACCCCATCTCTACAAAAAATAAAAAGTTTAGCCAGGCGTGGTGGCATGCACCTGTAGTCCCGCTACTCGGGAAGCTGAGGTGAGAGGATCTCTTGAGCCTGAGAGTTTGAGGCTGCAGTGAACTGTGATCATGCCTCTGCACTCCAGCCTGAGTGACAGTATGAGACCCTGTCTCAAAGAAACAAAACAAGGGGGGCATGGTGGCTCACTCCTGTAATCCCAGTACTTTGGGAGACTGAGGCAGGAGGATTGCTTGAGGCCAGGAGTTCGATACCACCCTGGGCAACATAGTGAGACCCCCATCTCTACAAAAAAATAAAAAATTTAGCTGGACATGCTAGTGAATACCTGTGGTCCCAGTGACTCAGGAGGCTGAGGTGGGAGGATCACTTGAGTCGAGGAAGTTGAGGCTGCAGTGAGCCATGATCATGCCAATGCATTCCAACCTGGGCGTCAGAGCAAGACCACGTCTCAAAAACAAAACAAAACGAACTTTTATGGTTGGAAGTGTTTTGGCAAAAATACTTAAACTGAAATGTGAATCTCTGATGAAAGAACATGTTACCTGTAAAAGTTTGAAGTGTTGGCATTTGTTGCACCAAAATCCAGAGGTGAGGCCAGGCACAGTGGCTCACGCCTGTAATACCAGCACTTTGGGAGGCCGAGGTGGACAGATACCTGAGGTCAGGAGTTCAAAACCAGCCCAGCCAACATCGCGAAACCCCATCTCTACTAAAAATACAAAAATTAGCCAGGCTTTGTGGCACGCGCCTATAATCCCAGCTATTCGGGAGGCTGAGACACGAGAATCACTTGAACCCAGAAGTTTAGTGAGCCGGAGGTTGCAGTGAGCCGAGATAGCACCACGGCACTCCAGCCTGGGCAACTGAGTGGGACTCTATCTCAAAAAAAAAAAAAGATCCAGAGGTCATCACTACATGATATCCAGATAGCCTCTTTCCATGAGAGTCTCAAAGGATAACTTTGCTATCTATAGTTTTGCAGAGAAAGCAACTTGATTTTATCAGCACACCAAGAGCAGATCTAAGTCTTCGGAACAGACATGAGATCAGAATTGTCTAGCTGCTATGAACAGCATGCTCTCTCCCTGTAACTATAGACATGTATGGGAAACTTATTTGTAAGGTTGTATAATGAGCTGTGAGTTAAAGGCAAACTTGACATGTTGACCATAGTTGTTATGGCATTGGACTAAAGTAGCCTCCCTCCATCACTATGATAGAGATAGCCTTGGTGTTAGACCCATAGTTTTTGAAGTCTGTTTGCTAAGACTCCCTCTTCTTTAGACAGTTCTTCAAATATTGTTATGCTTTTTCCTGTCGTGGGATTCCTCTTCATGGAGTTTCCTTTCTCAGGAACACTATCTCCTGGTTAATTTGTACTTATTCTTCAGATACCAGCGGAAATGTTACAACCTTCCCTGACCCTCGAAACTATTCCCCCTTATTATTCTCCTAGCACCACTTGCACCTCATTTGTCATACTCATTGGAGTTGAAATTCATATTCATTGATAGGGTTATTTTAATTGTATCTGATATCACTGTCACCTCCACTAGAAGATGGTCTCCATGCAGGCAGAGATTATCACCACGTGTTCTTCACTTCCATTTTCAGTTGGCAGTGAGTAGGTACAAATAAATATTTGTGGAATAATCATATGAGGTATAGATACTATTCTCATACCTCTATTTTATTAAGTAGGGAATTACAGAGAAGTTCAGTGATCTGCCCAAGATCTCATAACCAGGAAGTGGGAAACTAGGATTTGAGCTCCAGTGAGTGTGGTCTTTCGTTAAAAATATTACAGCAACCATTCTCTCCTTTTTTTTTTTTTTTTTTTGAGATGGAGTCTTGCTCGTCGCCAGGCTGGAGTGCAGTGGCGTGATCTTGGCTTACTGCAGCCTCTGCCTCCTGGGTTTAAGCAATTCCTCTGCCTTAGCCTGCCGAGTAACTGGGACTACAGCCACCACACCCGGCTAATTTTTGTATTTTAGTAGAGATGGGGTTTCACCACGTCAGCCAGGATGGTCTCGATCTCCCGACCTCGTGATCTGCCTGCATGTACCTCTCAAAGTGCTGGATTATAGGCATGAGCCACCACACCCGGCCTACGGCAACCATTCTCTTTTATCCATACTTGTTTCAAGAGTACTCTGTTTCATCTTCATGTTTCTGGAAACAACATAGCATTCATGACCTTAACCCCCAATTCTGATACTGCCTGAATATCTTGAAGCAAGTTTACTTTTAAGAAAGTTGAGGCTGGGTGTAGTGGCTCATGCCTGTAATCCCAGCACTTTGGGAGGCCAAGGCGGGTGGATCACTTGAGCTCAGGAGTTCAAGACCAGGCTGGGCAACACGGCGAAACCCTGTCTCTACCAGAAATACAAGAAATTAGTCAGGCGTGGTGGTGTGTACCTGTGGTCCCACCTACTTGGGAGACTGAAGTGGGAGGATTTCTTGAGCCTGGGAGGTAGAGTTTGCTATGAGCCGAAAGATCATGCCACTGCACTCCAGCCTGGGTGACAGAGTGAGATCCCATCTCAAAAAAATAAAAAAAGTAAAGAAAAAGAAAATTGAAATGTCTAGTCTATCATTTTGGCAGTTCTGGCTAATACAATTTTTTCCTTATGTCTAACTGAAATCTGCTTTTTCTAATTTTTACATACTTGATTTAACAAAACTCTAGTTTTTTTTTTATGAGACAGCCTTTCAAATATATAGGAACTTAATGTTATATCCGCTTCCCCGCAGCCCCCAGAATAGTCATTATTTTAGTTGTCTTTCTGTGATCTCATGCCAGTTTGTCAGTATGCCTAGATAAGAACTGAATATTTTACCTCAGATGTGACCTGACTTTGAAGACTTAAAAAGGAAGCTTTGTGCCGGGCGCAGTGGCTCATACCTGTAATCGCAGCACTTTGGGAGGCTGAGGTGGGCGGGTCACCTGAGGTCAGGAGTTTGAGACCAGCCTTATCAACATGGAGAAACCCTATCTCTACTAAAAATACAAAAGATGAGCCAGGCATTGTGGCACATGCCTGTAATCCCAGCTACTCGGGAGGTTGAGGCAGGAGAATCGCTTGAACCCAGTAGGCGGAGGTTGCAGTGAGCCGAGATTGCGCCATTTGATTCCAGCCTGGGAAACAAGAGTGAAACTCCGTCTCAAAAAAAAAAAAAAAAGCATTGTCTAATGTTATATAGCTGTTCAGTCTCATGATATATCCTGAGAAAGCTTTTGGGAGGAACTGCATCATAGTCATGGACATTTGTGTTATTAAAATATCTAGATTATTTTCCACAAAAAGTCAGTTACATATGTATCTTAACATGTATTGTTGTTTAACCTTGTTTATCGAATAACTTATGTGTAGAAAAGTATTTATAGCATAAGTATACAGCTCAGTGGATTACCACAAAGCAAATATACTTTCAAAATCACCACCCAAGTCAAGAAATAAATTGTTACCTGTGGCCCTGAAATCCCTCTAGGCACTCCACCATCTTTATCTACTCCTCTCAAAACCACTAGACTGCTAACATCATAGACAAAGCTAACATGCCTTTGAGCTTTATATAAATCTAATGATGTAGGATTTTGTGTGTGTGTGTATTTGGCTTCTTTCATCAGAATTATGAGATTTATCCGGATTGTTGCATGTAGTTGTAGTTTGCTTTTTTACACAAATAGATTTAGTTTTTACATTTTCTTATATGTTCAATCTGTTAATTAATCTGCTTATCTATTATTAAAAAAGAAAAAGAACATTCACATAGTTCTAGCCAGTTTACAGTGTTTTTCCACACAGTCTTCAAAATGTAAAGTTTGGTCTTCAGTGCATCAGTATGCTGCTAGATTTAAAAACTAGGGAAAAAAAATCAGAAAAGTTAATAATATTAACTGTCACCTCCACTAGAAGATGGTCTCCATGTGGGCAGTAATATTTCTCTTGTATTATCTCTGCTAAGTAAAATCTTTTGTAAGTTTCTTTAAATATTTTAATAAACCATAGTACTTAAAATGTTCTCGGCCGGCGCGGTGGCTCAAGCCTGTAATCCCAGCACTTTGGGAGGCCAAGACGGGCGGATCACGAGGTCAGGAGATCAAGACCAACCTGGTTAACATGGTGAAACCCCGTCTCTACTAAAAAATACAAAAATCTAGCCGGGAGAGGTGGCGGGTGCCTGTAGTCCGAGCTACTAGGGAGGCTGAGGCAGGAGAATGGCGTAAACCCGGGAGGTAGAGCTTGCAGTGAGCTGAGATCCGGCCACTGCACTCCAGCCTGGGCAACAGAGCGAGACTCCCTCTCAAAAAAAAAAAAGGCCGGGCGCGGTGGCTCAAGCCTGTAATCCCAGCACTTTGGGAGGCCGAGATGGGCGAATCACGAGGTCAGGAGATCGAGACCATCCTGGCTAACATGGTGAAACCCAGTCTCTACTAAAAAATACAAAAAACTAGCCGGGCGAGGTGGCGGGCGCCTGTAGTCCCAGCTACTCGGGAGGCTGAGGCAGGAGAATGGCGTAAACCCGGGAGGCGGAGCTTGCAGTGAGCTGAGATTCGGCCACTGCACTCCAGCCTGGACGACAGAGCCAGACTCCGTCTCGAAAAAAAAAAAAAAAAGTTCTCAATTTTCTAAAGTAGTTAAAAGTAACTATAAAATGGCACCTATTTTCCTGATCACATTTTACTTCCTATGTGAAATTTTACAAGTCATTATTCTATTTATTTATTTATTTACTTACTTACTTATATTTTGAGACAGGGTCTTGTTCTGTCGCCCAGGCTGGAGTACAGTGGCATGACCATGGCTCGCTGCAGCCTCAGCCTCCTGGGCTCAAGTGATCCTCCCACCTTAGCATCCCAAGTAGCTGGGACTACAGGCACGTGCCACCATGCCCAGCTAATTTAAAAAAATTTTGGAGGCCCAGATGCGGCAGCTCACACCTGTAATCCCAGAACTTTGGGAGGCCGAGGCGGGCGAATCACAAGGTCAAGAGTTCGAGACCATTCTGGCTAACATGGTTAAACCTTGTCTCTACTAAAAGTACAAAAAATTAGTGGGGTGTGGTGGCAGGCGCCTGTAATCGCAGTTACTCAGGAGGCTGAGGCAGGAGAGTTGCTTGAACCTGGGAGGCAGAGATTGCAGTGAGCCGAGACTCCATCTCAAAAAAAAAAAAAAAAAATTTTTTTGGGGGCGACAAGGTGTCACTGTGTTGCCAGGGCTGGTCTCAAACTTGTGGGCTCAAATGATCCTCCCATTTCGGCCTCCCAAAGTGCTAGTAGATTACAGGCATGAGTCACTGTGCTTGGTCTTCAAGTTGTTATTAAAGCATGTTTACCCACATTATGCACATGGTATAATGGAAAGTATTGTCGTGGAAGTTAGGAGATAGGGATTCTAGGCTAGCTTTTTCTTTTTTTGAGACAAGGTCTCACTTTTACGCCACAGGCTGAAGTGCAGTGGTGCGATCTCGGCTCACTACAACCTCCGCGTCTCGGGTTCAAGCAATTCTTCCACTTCAGCCTCCCGAGTAGCTGGGATTACAGGCATGCACCACCACACCCAGCTAATTTTTGTATTTTTAGTAGACACAGGGTTTCACCATGTTGGCCAGGCTGGTCTCGAACTCCTGACCTCAGGTGATCCACCCACCTTGGCCTCCCAAAGTGCTGGGATTACAGGCATGAGCCACCGTGCCCGGCCTGTAGCATAACTTTTATATACAGAACTGGCCTTAAGAAAGTATCACTTTAGGCCTGTTTCATCTGTAAAATGTTAATGTCATAAGAGATGATCTTTTGAGATTTCTTTCAGCTCTGAGAATTTTTATTTTTATTTTTTTTATGTGAGACAGTCTTGCTCTGTCGCCCAGGCTGTGGTGCAGTGGTGCGATCTCGGCTCGCTGCAAACTCCGCCTCCCAGGTTCACGCCATTCTCCTGCCTCAGCCTCCCGAGTAGCTGGGACTACAGGCGCCTGCCACCTCGCCCGGCTGATTTTTTGTATTTTTAGTAGAGACAGGGTTTCATTGTGTTAGCCAGGATGGTCTCCATCTCCTGACCTTGTGATCTGCCTGCATCGGCCTCCCAAAGTGCTGAGATTACAGGTGTGAGCCACCACGCCCAGCCTAGAATATTTGTTTTGATTATTCTAAATCTGGTGACATTTCTTTTGTTTTTAGTTAAATCTTCAATAAAAATAATAAATGCCACCTAGAGGACAGAAAAAATTTTACAGTAGATTATCACAGACCTCATGACTCTTTCATTACTTTGCTGCATAAAATAGCCTTTGTATGGTGTCAGCACCTGGGAGTGTCTCAAGGGGTGTTCACTGACCTTCTGGACTATCTGGAAATATGTCGATATTTACTGGCTGGGCGCCGTGGCTCATGCCTGTAATTCCAGCACTTTGGGAGGCCAAGTTTAGGTGGATCACTTGAGGTCAGGCATTCGACATCAGCCTGACCAATATGGTAAAACCCCATCTCTACTAAAAATACAAAAAGTAGCCAGACATGGTGGTGGGCACCTGTAATCCCAGCTACCTGAGATGCTGAGCGATGAGAATCACTTGAACCCAGGAGGCAAAAGTTACAGTGAACCAAGATTGCACCACTGCACTCCATACTGGGCTATAGAGCAAAACTCTGTCTCAAAAAAAAAAAAAGAAAGAAATGTTGATATATATGTGTGAATGATTTTTCATGATGTTCTTAATAGAGAAAGTTTTGTTTAGGAGAGCACATTCCAACTTACTTGCTTCTGTAAATATACCTTGTAATCTAGGGATTAAAGAATATGTACAGTGTATTTTTTCTCTTCCCTCGTCTTCCCCTTTTCTCACTAGTTATATCCTTGATCGAATAGCTATTTCATTCTCAAGTCTTAGGAATGCAGGGTGAAGCAAAACATGAATTTTTAAAGCACTTACCAGGCTGTATGAAATCACAGTCTATTGTCTAAAATTGTAAGGAATGGTTCAGTAATACTGTCGCCTTTCTCAAACCAAATCTTTGGTTGTTTTAAGGAAGGGAAATTAAATTCCTGTGTGCTAGATTTTTAACATAAAATTTTAAAAACTGGAATAATGTTGCATTTTATGTGTATAACAATATAATGCCTTGTTTTAGGTGGGAGAAGGAGAGAAATTGGTGAGGGCTCTTTTTGCTGTGGCTCGAGAACTTCAGCCTTCTATAATTTTTATAGGTAAGAACATGTTTTCCAACTAAGTTGACTATTTGTGAAATTTCCCTTTCCAAATGGGAAAGATATGATTGGAAACATTATTCAGAAGGAAAAAGTTTTAAAGAAGGGCGAGCTTCAAGACTGTCTAATGAATTTAATAGGACCCACTATATTATTAAGTAGTAAACTAGATTAATCTCAGATGATTCACATAGCTTGGTCTTTAATTAAAGTCTCATACTTGTATTTCCTCTAGATGAAGTTGATAGCCTTTTGTGTGAAAGAAGAGAAGGGGAGCACGATGCTAGTAGACGCCTAAAAACTGAATTTCTAATAGAATTTGATGGTGTAAGTGTTGATTATGATATTTTTAATGTGGCAGCATTTTCGTATATATATTTTCCTATTGAATGGCCAATGTTAAAATTTAAAATATCTTTATGTTTGTTATTACTTTTCTAAATGAATTGAAAAAAGATTTTTTGCTTGTAGGTACAGTCTGCTGGAGATGACAGAGTACTTGTAATGGGTGCAACTAATAGGCCACAAGAGCTTGACGAGGCTGTTCTCAGGTAGGGAGATTTATATGGAAATACATGCATTTATTACAGACAGTATATACTCATGTGTCCATCTTACATATTATTTCCTTACTCTCAGTTTTAAGACTAAATTCACTATTTTCCTCCAGTGCTATGCTCTAGCCTCTTGTTACCAACTACATAAGGATTTTGAGGGCAACTGCTTGATATCAGGAGAATTAGTCTAGTAAAGGTTTAGTTATGGTTTTAGGTAAATTGGTCAGTTCTTCTGGGTTGCATTAAATTATCTTTACACTTCAAAATTGATTCTTACCCTCTTTTATTGGGCTTCATGAGAAGATGATCAAAGCAGGGTTCATGGAAAATGTGTTTTCTGTTCTTGTGTGTTTGAGCCAGTTTATTCCCTTCATACTGGAAGGATGGTTTGGCTCAGCATAAAATTCTTGGGCATCCTTTCCCAAGGAATTTACAATATTGCCCCATTGTTTCTAGGATTGGCTGTAGTAGTGTAAAAGTCTGAATCCAAATTGATTTTTTCAAATTTGTAAATTAACTTGATTTTTTTCTCTCTTTACTGGATGGATTACGTGACTATATTGCACCCAGGTAGTGAGCATAGTGTACAGTAGGTAGTTTTTCAACTCACACCTCACTCCTTTCTTCCCCCATGTAGTAGTCCACAGTGTGTATTGTTCCCATGTTTATGTCGATGTGTACTCAATTTTTAGCTCCCACTTACGAGAACATGAGCTATTTGGTTTACTGTTCCTGCATTAATTGGCTTAGTATTAAGACCTCCAGCTCCATCCATGTTGCTGCAAAGGACATTATTTCATTCTTTTTTATGGCTGCATAGTATTCCATGGTGTGTATGTACCACATTTTCTTTATCCAGTCCACCATTGATGGACACTTAGATTGATTCTATGTCTGCTGTCGTGAATAGTGCAGCAATAAACATGAAATGCATGTCTTTCTGGTATAATGATCTATTTTCCTTTGAGTACATACCCAGTAATGGGATTGCAGGGTCAAAGGTAGATCTGTTTTATGTTTTTTGAGAAATCTTCAAACTGCTTTCTACAATGACTGAACTGTACATTCCCACCAACAGTACATATGCTCCACAGTCTTACCAACATCTGTTATTTTTTACTTTTTCCTGCAATCTCTAGACAATATGGGATGTTTTTTGCCGTTTTATTAATAGCTATTCTGACTGGTGTGAGATATCTCATTGTGGTTTTGATTTGCATTTTTCTGATGGTTAGTGATGATGAGCATTTTTTCATGTTTGTTGTCCCCTCATATGTCTTTTGAGAAGTGTCTGTTCATTTCCTTTGTACCCATTTTTTAACAGGGTTGTCTGTTTTTAGCTTGTTCAATTGTTTGAATTCCTTATAGATTCTGGATATCAGACCATTGTTGGATGCAATTCTGTAGGTTGTCTGTTTACTCTGTTGATGGTTCTTTTTGCTGTGCAGAAGCTCTTTAGTTTAATTAGGCCTCACTTGTCAATTTTTATTTTTGTTGCAATTGTATTTGGGGACTTAGCCAGTTTTATTCTAGCATTTTTATACTTTGAGATCTTACATCTAAATCTTCAATCCACCTTGAGTTAATTTTTGTATATGGTGAAAAGTACGGGTCCAGTTTCATTTTTCTACATATGGCTAGCCAGTAATCCCCACGCCATTTATTGAGTAGGGAGTCCTTTCCCCATTGCTTGTTTTTGTCAGCCTTATCAAAGATCAGATGGTTACAGGTGTGTGGCTTTATTTCTCAATTTTCTATCCTGTTCCTTTGGCCTATGTGTCTTATACCAGAATTATGCTGTTTGGGCTGCTGTATAGTTTAGTTTAAAGTCAGGTAATGTGATACTTACAGCTTTGTTCTTTTTGCTTAGGATTTCTTTGTCTATTTGGACTTGTTCTATATGAATTTTAGAATAATTTTTTTTCTAATTTTGTGAAAAATAACATTGATAGTTTGATAGAAATAGCATTGAATCTGTAAACTGCTTTGGGCAGTATGGTCGTTTTACGACCAGAGAAATCAGGCAAGAGAAGGAAACAAAAGGCATCCAAATAGGAAAAGAAGTCGTCATTCTCTCTTCACTGGCAATATGATTCTATACTTTGAAAACCCTAAAAATTCCATCAAAAGACTGCTAGAACTGATAAATGATTTTACCCCAAGGTTCAGGATACAAAATCGGTGTACAAAAAGTTAGTACCGTTTCTATACGGTAATAATGTCCAGGCTAAGAATCAATCAAGAACACAATCCCATTTACAATAGCCACAAAGAAAATGAAATACCGGCCAGGCACGGTGGCTCACGCCTGTAATCCCAGTACTTTGGGAGGCTGAGGCAGGTGGATCTCCTGAGGTCGGGAGTTCAAGACCAGCCTGACCAACATGGTGAAACGCTGTCTCTACTAAAAATACAAAAAATTAGCCAGGCATGGTGGTGGGTGCCTGTAATCCCAGCTACTCAGGAGGCTGAGGCAGGAGAATCGCTTGAACCCAGGAGGCACAGGTTGCAGTGAGCCGAGATCATGGCACTGCACTGCAGCCTGGGTGCGACAGAGCAAGAATCCGTCTCCAAAATTAAAAAAAAATAATAAAAAAAAAAAGAAAATGAAATACCTAGGAATACAGCTGATGACGGAGGTGAAAGAACTTGTACAAGGAGAACTGTAAAGCACTGCTAAAATAAATCAGAGATGACACAAATAAATGGAAAAACACTCCATGCTCATGGATTGGAAGAATCAATATCGTTAAAATGGGAAATTTATTTTAAATGGTATCTTAATTTTTTCCCTAGTTCATTTTTCTGTTTTCTTTTGCACATAAATTATGTGTTGTGTTGCATCCTTTTGTTTTCCCTATCTGTAATTTTCTTCTTAATCCTTTTAAACTCTTAGGTCTTTTTGCAATTTTCTTGTTAATCCTTTTAAACTCTTACGTCTTTTTGTTTTGTTCTGTTTTCCCAAGCCTGTTGCCTTTATTTCTTACTGGGTTAGTATCTAATCTCATTTGTGCTGTATCTTTTCTAACTCTTCTTTCCTTGGTGGTTTTTTATTCATTACTTTCCTGACCTGTTATTCTACTTTTCATCTTCTGTTTTATTTCTTTGAGCATCTATATGTTATTTCCGTAAGCTCTTACATTTCATTGGGCTCTTGTTTCATAGAAAACAATTTTTTGGGGAGGGTGGATCACTTGAGGCCAGGAGTTCGAGACCAGCCTGGCCAACATAGCACAACACTGTCTCTGCTAAAAATACAAAACATTAGCTGGGTGTGGTCACACACACCTGTAATCCCAGCTACTCAGGAGGCTAAGAATCGCTTGAACCCGGGAGGCAGAGGTTGCAGTGAGCCAAGACTGCGGCACTATACTCCAGCCTGGGGGACAGAGCAAGGCTCTATCTCAAAAAAAAAAAAAAAAAAAAAAAAAAAAACAGTTCTTTGGTCGGGCGTCATGGTGGGTCACACCTGAAATCCCAGCACTTCGGGAGGCCAGATTACTTGAGGCCAGGAGTTCCAGACCAGCCTCACCAACATGGCAAAACTCCATATCTATAAAAAAAACTTAAGGATAAAAAAATTAAATTATTTTATTTCATGGAAAGATATTTGGTCATAATTTTAATTTGCTCTATGGCAAAATCTTCTCATGCATGTTCTTCATTTTATCTAGTTTATGTTTGTTGTGTTTTGTTTGCTCTTTTTGGGGGCAGGTTTTTTTTGTTTGTTTTTTGTTTTTAATGAGCTCTGTCCTGGTTTTTTCTTTTTGCTTATTATTTTTCTTTGAATAAAAGAGTTTTCTTGGAAAATCTAGTTTTGGAAGGATATTGTAGGGGAAGGGATAGGTATCTTGAGTAGTCCATGTATACTCTAAACTAACATGCAGCCTCCCTCACTTACAGTGAAGCCCTACCTAATAATGAAGTATATGTGTGTGTAAATAAGAGATAGGGTTGATTTATTCTTCTACTAAAAAATATTGGTCACTGCAAGACATTGTCTTCCCACCAGACTGTTAGATGCCTTCTTATAAAGATAATTCGTCTTAGAGTTTCTTTGTTCAGTCTCACCTTCCTTGCCATTCCTATGCTATCAGTTAGGGTTTACATGGTCTGCAGAGCCAGGCCTATATGCTTGTTTAAATGTGGAGGGATTGGCTTTATTATAACCCTTTAGGGTATGCTATCTCTTTTGGGGAGGAAAACTGTATTCTGACAGTCATGTCCATGATCTTCAGCAGCAGATACTTTGTGTGTCTTCCTTTGTCAGTGTAATTTTCACCGCCCTGGGCAGTTCACCTTTATGTATTTTAGTTCCGTAAATATTACCTAGTTTGTTGATGAAGTGTACGTTTCTGTTTCTATTATCCTTGCTGATTTTAGTTTTCTTCAGATTCAAGAAGATAGGAGATCTACTTATATCAGATATTTTGTTTGTTTTAAAGCATTACTGCTATTAAAAACATATACATACATAAATGATTAATTCTAACAATACCAAATTAAGGATTTTTAAACATTAACTAGAGTTTTAAAAGTAACAAAAATATTTTTACATTGATAACTACCAAAATGCATTCCAGTGCCTTGAATATTATATTTTAAAAGCTTTTTCCTGTCATTTGCTGCTTCGGCTTTAAATTCAAAATTATATTTCTAAAAGTGCTGGATTTTTTTTTTTAGGCGTTTCATCAAACGGGTATATGTGTCTTTACCAAATGAGGAGGTATGTATCTGTGTTTCAATTTTTTTTGTTTTAAAGCAGAAACAAGAACTGCCATCTTGACAATATTAAATCTTCCAATCCATGGTACAGCTACTTTGGAAAACAGTTTAGTGGTTTCTTAAAAAGATATACATAAGCTTACTGTCAGACCCAGCAATTTCACTCCTAAGAATTTACCCAAGAGAAACAAAAATGTATGTCCACACAAAGACTTGTACAAGAATTTTTATAGCAGCAGTATCAATAATAGCCAGCGCTACAAATGATCTAAAATGTTCATTTTGGTGAATAAACAAATGTGGTATATTCATTTAATGGATACTGTTATACATTATACATGCTGCATACTCACTTCATATATTAAGTTTTATGAATAAAACTCCAAAACATTATAAATGAAAGAAGCAAGATGATATATGTCGCATATCATATGATTCTGTTTATATGCGGAAAAGGTAAATTTATTTATTTATTTTTTTAATTTTTTTTTTGAGACAGAGTCTTGCTCTGTTGTTCAGGCTGGAGTGCAGTGGCGTGATCTTGGCTCACTGCAGCCTTTACCTCCCGGGTTCAAGTGATTCTCCTGCCTCAGCCTCCTGAGTAGCTGGGACTACAGGCATGTGCCTGGCTAATTTTTTGTATTTTTAGTAGAGATGGGTTTCACTGTGTTAGCCATGGTGGTCTTGATCTCCTGACCTTGTGATCCGCCTGCCTTAGCCTCCCAAAGTGCTGGGATTACAGGCGTGAGTCACCGCGCCCGGCCAGAAAGTGCAAATTTCTAGAAACATAAAGCAGATCAGTGGGTTGACAGGGTGAGAGTTGGGAATGAGGATTAACTGCAAACAGGTATGAGTGAACTAAAAAGTGTTCTAAAACTGGATTGTGGTGATGATTACACAATTATATAAATGTATTAAAAGTCATTGAATTATACACTTAAAATGGGTGAAATTCATAGTAGATGAATTCATACCTCTGTAAAACTGTTTTTTTTTTTTTTTGCAGCAGAATATTTATTGCTATGTTTTTTTCCACGTGTGGTGGCTCACGCCCATAATCCCAGCATTTTGGGAGGTTGAGGTGAGAGGATCGCTTGAGCCAGGAATTCAAGACCAGCCTGGATGGCATAGGGAGACCCTGTCTCTACAAATACTTTTTTAGAAATTAACCGGGCATGGTGGCACGTGCCTTTGGTCCCACTTACGCGGGAGGCTGAGATGGGAGGATTGCTCGAACCCAGGATGTTGAGGCTATAGTGGGCTATGATTGTGCCCTGCACTGCAGCCTGGGTAACAGAACAAGACCCTGTCTCAAAATAAAAAAGAATCATTAATTCTGATATTAAATTAGACTGAATGATCATTTTTTAATATTTTGCAGACAAGACTACTTTTGCTTAAAAATCTGTTATGTAAACAAGGAAGTCCATTGACCCAAAAAGAACTAGCACAACTTGCTAGGTGAGTAATTTGGATTTGGTTTATCTTATAGCTTTTATTTATTTTTTTGTAAATAATTCTTTTTTAAGTTATTTAAAGTAATCTTAAGTATGAAATGAGTAATTCATTTACAGAAGACTTTTTGTCTCATCCTCTACCTCCTTTGCCTTTTTCTTACGTCTTATTATTATATATATGTGGAATCTAAATTTCACTTACTGTGTCCTCTGCAAGATATGACCTAAATATCTAATGATGATAGTATATTCTTTTTATAAATTTATTTAAACCTGTAAGTGGTATTAAAGTAATTTAAACATTTACACCCTGGGCAACATGGTGAAACCCCATCTCTATAAAACATAAAGTGAGTCAGGAAGGGTGGTACACACCTGTAGTCCCAGCTACTTGGGAGGTTGAGGTGGGAGGATCGCTTCAGCCCAGGCGGTGGAGGTTGAGTGACAGAGTGAGACCCTGTTCAAAAAAAACTTTTAACATTTCATATTGCTCACACTAACACGGATTTTTTATATAAACTTATTCTTTGCATTATGCTGAATAGTTTTCAGCTATTTCAATAATTTTAATTATTTGATAATTTTAATAATTTTAATTTCAGCTATTTGAATAATCTTAAACTTTATGAACAGTGTGAAGTAGAAACTGAGTATAGGAGATGCGCTCATGAATTTTATTCCCTGAAAAATGTCATAAAGTAATTTAAAGTATTCAACGAGTATGTGAGTATTGAATGATTTTAACAAGAACTCTGAGTTCCCAGATACCTATAACCAAAGAACAAATTACTTGGAAATACCTTCTACTCCAGACCTTTCTGTCTATCCCCATATTTAAAGAAATGTACATTGATTGTCCCTTACCCCATCAAGAGAGTGTTCTTTGCCAAGATAAACACTAATTAGAGAAGTAATTATGTTTATGTGTCAGTGGGCCACCAGTAGTTTGTAGATGTTACCTTTCCAGGTGACATGTTTACAATTTAATGAAGCCTCTGGAGATAGTATGCCTTAATCTAAAGAAATGGTTCTAGTGATTAAAATTTGAGGCATTACAGGGAAACAGCAGTATACTATTTTGTTTATTTTCAGCAAATGGGCCTTTCTGTTCCCTTAAAATCAAACCTCCTAACTATGGGTTTGCTGACAAAGGGAAACTAGTTTTTACCCTCTTATTATATGGAGATTTAAATCTGCAGAGATGAACATAATTTGCTGTTTGGCCAGGTGAGGTGGCTCACGCCTGTAATCCCAGTACTTGGGGAGGCTGTGGCAGGTGGATCACCTGAGGTCAGGAGTTCGAGACCAGCCTGACCAACATGGCGAAACGCCATCTATACTAAATACAAAACAAAAATTAGCCAGGTGTGGTGGTGCATGCCTATAATCCCAGCTACCTGGGAGGTTGAGGCAGGAGAATCACTTGAACCCAGGAGGTGGAGGTTGCGGTGAGCCAAGATCATGCCATTGCACTCCAGCCTGGGCAACAAGAGCAAAACTCCGTCTCAAAAAAAAAAAAAGGGAAATAATTTGCTGTTTCTTCCTTCCCTTCCTCAGAATGACTGATGGATACTCAGGAAGTGACCTAACAGCTTTGGCAAAAGATGCAGCACTGGGTCCTATCCGAGGTAGGTATACAAGAGCTTGAAACATTTAGAACTATTTATTACACCACCTTAGAAGTTTAAGAAGTCCCAAAAAATCTGCCAAGAGTTTTTTTTTTTCTTTGGAGACAGGGTCTCACTCTGTTGCCCAGGCGGTAGTGCAGTGACACAATCATGGTTCACTGCAGCCTCGAACCCCCCAGGCTCAGGTGATTCTCCCACCCAGCCTTCCCAGTAGCTGGGACTACAGGCATGCACCATCATGCCTGGATCATTTTTTTTTTTTTTTTCTTTGTAGAGACAGGGTTTCACTTGCCCAAGCTGGTCTTGAAC
The DNA here is from genome assembly GCF_047675955.1 of Chlorocebus sabaeus. Classification (NCBI taxonomy): domain Eukaryota; kingdom Metazoa; phylum Chordata; class Mammalia; order Primates; family Cercopithecidae; genus Chlorocebus; species Chlorocebus sabaeus. The sequence continues at coordinate 31,870,268 of NC_132917.1, forward strand.
TCCTGGGCTCAAGTGAGCAGCCTGCCTTGGCCTCCCAAAGTGCTGGGATTACAGGCGTAAGCCACCATGCCCTGCCTTAAAATTAAAACCATTCTCAGCTCACAGATCATTCAAAAACAGTCTGTGAGCTAGTGGACTATGACCCCTGTTCTAGGCAAGAGGTTTCACTTCTTGATAGTAAGTAAGCAGCAGAAAACTCAAAAGAAAACTTTAAACAAAAAAGAATAATGTAAGGAAAATGTTGTTACCTGTTTTCTGGCTCTTTTCAATATTGTGACATCATTTGAAATTAATGTGTCTAAAAGAAATTATATAAGAGAAGTTTATGTCTTTTGAGGAATTACAGCAAAATATTTATTGCTGTGTTTTTAGTCAACTTACTTGGTTGATGCTGAAATACCACGACTGATTCTTTTTAGGTTAGGTTAGGATAAACTCACATAGATATTTTCAGCTACATTTCCACAGCCAGCATGGGTAGTGAATGGTTGATGCTCTCAGATTATTAGCTGTGATGCTAAAATAATCATAATAGCTCCATCCCTTTTCTCTCATTCAAGAAAGTACAATTGAATGTAGTTGTATGAGAAAGATGTTATCATAGTGTCCACTGTAATTTGCATTAAAAGCCTACATTATACAAAATCTTTTTGTTTTACTGGTTAAAAATTACCAGTAACACCTCCCGTAGTGAAATAAGGTACTGATTAAGAATTGCTACTTTGCAAAATAAAAAATGTAGCCTTGAGAGTATTTTGAAACTCTGGATAAACAAATTTTCTTGCTGCCGGAGCTTAAATCTTGTTCAAATAGTGGATTCAGAAACAGTAGCTAATGCATAAATCAGTTGTATTTTCTTAGAACATTTTGGCTATTCTAAGGTAGACAAAATTTGGGTTTACAAAAAGATTCGCATCCATTAAAGTACAGAAAATGAGGCCGGGCGCGGTGGCTCAAGCCTGTAATCCCAGCACTTTGGGAGGCCGAGATGGGCGGATCACGAGGTCAGGAGATCGAGACCATCCTGGCTAACCCGGTGAAACCCCGTCTCTACTAAAAAATACAAAAAACTAGCCGGGCGTGGTGGCGGGCGCCTGTAGTCCCAGCTACTTGGGAGGCTGAGGCAGGAGAATGGCGTAAACCCGGAAGGTGGAGCTTGCAGTGAGCTGAGATCCGGCCACTGCACTCCAGCCTGGGCGGCAGAGCGAGACTCTGTCTCAAAAAAAAAAAAAAAAAAAAAAAAAAAGTACAGAAAATGGCCGAGTGCAGTGACTCACGCCTATAATCCCAGCGCTTCGGGAGGCCAAGGTGGGAGGATTGCATGGGCCTAATAGTTTGAGACTAGACTGGGCAACATAGGTAGATCCTGTCTCTACAAAAAAATATAGTAAGTTAACCAGGCCTGTTGGCATGTGCCTGTAATCCCAGCTACTCGGGAGGCTGAAGTAGGAGGACCATTTGAGCCTGGAAGGTCCAGGCAGCAGTAAATTATGGTCATGCCGCTGCACTCCAGCCTGGGTGGGTAGCAGAGTGAGGTGCTGTCTTAAACAGTAAATAAATAGTCCAGGCACGGTGGCTCACACCTGTAATCCCAGCACTTTGGGAGGCCAAGATGGGTGGATCATGAGGTCAGGAGTTCGAGATCAGGCTTGGCCAATATGGTGAAACCGCATCTCTACTGAAAGTACAAAAATTAGCCAGGTGTGGTTGCGTGTGCCTGTAATCCCAGCTACTCAGGAGACTGAGGCAGGAGAATCTCTTGAATCTGGGAGGCGAGGTTGCATTAAGCTTAGCACTGCAGCCTGGGCAACAAGGCAAGACTCTGTCTCAAAAAAAAAAAAAAAGAAAAGTACATAAAGTATAGAGTAAAAACAAAAAAGACTAATGCATTTTGTAAAGAACAAGTTGTATTCTTTTAAGTTCCCTTTCAGATTTGTAAACTATTGTTTTTGGCAATATGCAAGAAATTGAACACTTTCCAGTTATTCCTAAGAAGGAATATTCTCTTCTAAGCATTTATAAGTTGTATGTGCTCTCAAAGTTAACATGTGTCTCTTTCTTTTAATATAATGATTTGTACTGAATAGATACATTTAGATCATTGTACTTGGTTTTGCCCTTCAACAATTTAAACTGCAAAATGTATATATTTTTAAGTTCCTGACTTTTATATTTTACAGAACTAAAACCAGAACAGGTGAAGAATATGTCTGCCAGTGAGGTATAGTATTTTACAATATTTTCTTTGTTTTGGTCCTCTGTATTGTAGGACATATACATATGAGTGTGTGGGTGTGTATTTTTTTTTTCTTTTCTTTTTTTGAGACTGTCTGGCACAGTATTGGCTCACTGCAACCTCCACCTCCTGGATTCAAGCGATTCTCCTGCCTTAGCCTCCCAAGTAGCTACAGGCATGTACCACCAAGCCCATCTAATTTTTGTGTTTTTAGTAGAGAGGGCGTTTCACCATGTTGGCCAGTCTGGTCTCAAACTCCTGACCTCAAGTGATCCAACCAACTCGGCCTCCCAAAGTGCTAGGATTACAGGCTTGAGCCGCTGCATCTGGCTGTTTTTGTTTTTTGTTTTTTGTTTTTTGTTTTTTGAAACACAGGGTCTTGCTCTGTTCCCAGGCTGGAGTGCGGTGGTGCAATCATGGCTGACTGTAGCCTTCACCTCTTGGTCTCAAGCAGTCCTCTTGTCTCAAACTTGTTGGTAGCTGGGACTACAGGCAAGTGCCACAACACCCCACTAATTTTTAAATTTTCTGTAGAGATGGGGTCTTTCCCTGTTGCCTAGGGTGGCCTCAGACTCTTGGCCTCAAGTAATCCTCCTGCCTCAGCCTCTCAGAGTGCTTGGGACTAATTTTTTTTTAATGGATTTTTCTAGTTGATTAGAAGCTAGAAAAAATGAACTTTGCTTCATTTCAAAATATGGAAACCTATGAAATAGTGTCAGTCAAATTTTTTTTGGTAATGGACAAAACATATATACGTAGTCATTAAGTCATTTTCTATCAAATCATATTATGTAAAGACCAAACAGAAGAAAATTATGGGACAGGTGTGGTGGCTCATGCCTGTAATCCCATCGCTTTGGGAGGCCGAGGTGGGCAGATCACTTGAGGTCAGGAGTTCAAGACCAGCCTGGCCAACGTGGCAAAACCCTGTCTCTATCAAAAATAGAAAAAAATTAGCTGGGCATGGTGGCAGGTGCCTATGGTCCTGGCTACTTGGGAGGCTGAGGCAGGAGAATCACTTGAACTTGGGAGGCAGAGGTTGCAGTAAGCCAAGATTGCACCATTGCACTCTAGCCTGGGCGACAGAGTGAGACCCTGTCTCAAAAAAAAAAAAAAAGGAAAAAAAAAATTACATGAAGCTTGTGGGGTTTTATACATTATAAAAATAACCTATAACTATAGGTTAATCCTTTAATAATGTTCTATTTTGTTTTTCAATCTTTTTATTTTTAATTAATTTCTTTTTTTTGAGAAGGACTCTTGCTCTGTTGCCCAGGCTGGAGTGCAGTGGCACAATCTTGGCTCACTGCAGCCTCCACCTCCCAGGTTCAAGCGATTCTCCTGCCTCAGCCTCCTTCCTGCGTAGCTGGGATTACAGGCATGGGCCACCATGCCCGGCTAATTTTTTTTTTTTTTTTTTTTTTTTGTATTTTTAGTAGAGATGGGGTTTCACCATGTTGGCCAGGTGGGTCTTGAACTCCTGACCTCAGGTGATTGACAGCCTCAGCCTCCCAAAGTGCTAAGATTATAGACGTGAGCCACCGTGCCTGGCCAGTTTATTACCATTTCTTAATATGGAAGACCTCCTTATGAGACACTGAAGCATTTCATTTGAAAAAAGTTGCATGTAAAATATAAAACTGGGCATACAGAATGGTCATAACTGTGTGAGCAGACTTTTGAAATCAGGCTTTAATTACAGTCAGCCTTTTCTATCCGTGGATTCTGCATTCATGGATTCAACCAACTGCAGATCAAAAATATTTGGGGGAAAAAAAGCATCTGTGTTGAACATGTACACTTTTATTCTTGTTATTATTCCCTTAACAATATAGTACAAAAGCTATTTATATTGCATTTACATTGTATTAAATGTTACAAGTAATCTAGAGATGATTTAAAGTATACAGGAGGATTGCATAGGTTGTATGCAAATACTGCACCATTTTATATAAGGGACTTTAAGTGTTTGCAGATTTTGCTGTCTATGGGGGAACCAATCTCCCAGAGATACCAAGGGACAGCTGTATATTTGTAACTTATTTTTTTATTTCCCTGATTTTAGCAGCTGTTGAGGGGACAGTGAACTTAACATAGATGATGAGTGTATTCGAGAGTACATTTTGGAGGTTTTTTTTTTTTTTTTCAGGCCTTTAGTCACCTGTCAGATGAGGCATCATACTGGAATTTTTTTTTTTTTTTTTTTTTTTTTTTGAGACGGAGTCTGGCTCTGTCGCCCAAGCTGGGGTGCAGTGGCCGGATCTCAGCTCACTGCAAGCTCCGCCTCCCGGGTTTACGCCATTCTCCTGCCTCAGCCTCCGGAGTAGCTGGGACTACAGGCGCCCGCCACCTCGCCCGGCTAGTTTTTTGTATTTTTTAGTAGAGACGGGGTTTCACCGTGTTAGCCAGGATGGTCTCGATCTCCTGACCTAGTGATCCGCCCGTCTCGGCCTCCCAAAGTGCTGGGATTACAGGCTTGAGCCACCGCGCCCGGCCCTGGAATTTTTTTTTTTTTGTTAAGAAAGCTTTTAATTTTCTTTCTTTTCTTTTTTTTTTTTTTTTGTGAGACGGAGACTTGCTCTGTCGCCAGGCTGGAGTGGAATGCAGTGGTGGGATCTCGGCTCACTGCAACCTCCGCTTACTGGGTTCAAGTGACTCTCCTGCCTCAGCCTCCTGAGTAGCTGGGACTACAGGTGCGTGCCACCACACCCACCTAATTTTTTTTTTTTTTTTTTTTTGTATTTTTAGTAGAGATGGAGTTTCACCATGTTGGCTAGGATGGTCTCAATCTCCTGACCTTGGGATCCGCCCACCTCGGCCTCCCAAAGTGCTGGGGATTACAGGCATGAGCCACCGCGCCCAGCTGAAAGCTTTTGGCTTTCTAACTTATTTTATTTCATTTATTTTCATTTTTATTTTCATTTTATTTTTTGGGACAGTGTCTTGCTTGGTTGCCCAGGCTGGAGTGCAGTGGTGCAATCATGGCTCACTGCACCTTCCAGCTTCTGGGCTCAAGCAATCCTCCTGCTCAGCCAAGCAGCTGGGATTACAGGCACCCGCCTGGCTAATTTTTGTATGTTTAGTGGAGACAGGGTTTCACCATGTTGGCCAGGCTGGTCTCGAACTCCTGACCTCAAGTGATCCACCCGCCTTGGCCTCCCAAAGTGCTGGGATTACAGGTGTGAGCCACCATGCTTGGCTGAAATTTTTATTTTTCTATTGCTTAGACTCTGTGAACCTATCCATTTTGCCTTTTAAAAATACTTAGGTGTAAATACAGATATTCATTAACTCATTGTTTTAATCTATATTTCCAAAGGCAATTTAAAAGATCAGAAAATAAGACCAAATTAATATAAAAATGCATACTTTAGGCTGGGCACAGTGGCTCACATCTGTAATCCCAGCACTTTTGGAGGCCAAGGCGGGCAGCTCACCTGAGGTTAGGAGTTCAGGACCAACCTGGCAACCATGGCAAAACCCCGTCTCTACTAAAAATACAAAAATTAGCTGGGCATGGTGGCATGCACCTGTAATCCCAGCTATTCGGGAGGCTGAGACAGAAGAATTGCTTGAACGTGGGAGGCAGAGGTTGCACATCTGAGTGGTGAAATTGTGATTCTTCTTTTATCTTTGTCTATATTTTGTGAACTTTTCTATAATAGGTGTTTTGTTTTTATACTGGAAAAATATGCTTTCAAATGTTAATCCTATGAAACTAAACACAAGTAATAAATATATTAGTATAGCATTTATTAAGGTTTCTTGTACATACAAAATATATTTAAATGGCTGACATGATTTTCTAAGAATACATACTTTTATTTTTTATAACATTAATAAACAGCAGCATCATTACTTTAATCTATCATTCCGTTTACCACTATATACCTGTTCATCATATGTATTGTCATGTGCTTTTTAAAAATCTAGATGAGAAATATTCGATTATCTGACTTCACTGAATCCTTGAAAAAAATAAAACGCAGCGTCAGCCCTCAAACTTTAGAAGCGTACATTCGTTGGAACAAGGACTTCGGAGATACCACCGTTTAAGGAAATACCTTTGTAAACCTGCAGAATATTTTACTTAACAAAAGAAGAAACACAAGATCTTCAATGAACAGTCATCAGCTACAGAAACAGCCTAAGTTTACAGGACTTTTTAGAGTCTTACATATTTGTGCACCAAACTTGAAGATGAACCAGAAAACAAACTTAAACAAAATATACAATGCAAATGGAATTTTTTGTTGTTTAAGGCCTTGCCTTGATGGTCACAGTTATCCCAATGGACACTGTAAGAGCACAACAAAAACTGATTCTGGTCTTCTTTACCAATATAATCATCATGTAAATAATAATTTGTATATTGTGTTGCAGATGAAAGTATTGCAGAGACAGTGAATGGTAGAAGACACAAGAATATGTGGTTGTTTGTCTTCTGATGTTTTTTCTTAAAATAGTAATTTCTCTTACTTTTCTTTCCTACTGTTGTCTTAACTACGGGTGATTGGAATGCCAAACACTCTTTATTTTCTTTTTTCTTTTTATAAATTCAGTGTGCCAAATGAAACCTTTTTCTTAAGTAACTGTAATAGGAAAAAGTTTATTTTGAGAGTTTCTTCTTCATAAATCTACAGACATTAAACAATTGTTGTGTTCTTTTTACCTTTTATTTTTCTATTACCTTGCTACCAAACAGTTTAGATAGCAATATAATAGCAACAAAGCAAATCTAGTAGAATAGAGAAGGTTTGAAGGTTTGAGTTACTCTGTCATATAACATGTAGATCAGTCCTCATGTGACCTGCAGTATTTTTTTTTCCTAATGTATTTGTCAGAAATCTATTGTAGACTGTTAACTTCTTCCTAATGGAATTTATTTTCTGCAAGAATTATTCTGATATTTAAGAGAGCCAATTTTAACTGCTGTGAAAATGTTTCCAGTGCAAGAGAAGGGAAATACTAGGAACTAAGACATTTCTAATTTATTGCTTATTACTTTCTTAATGTTTACAGGATAATTATAAGCAAGTGGAACTACCATCTTTTATTCTTAATAATAAAAATCCCTTCAATGAAACTTTAAAAAAGCTGAATTTTTATACATGGCATACATTTTTCTAGGTTCCTTCTGCTTGCTTTATTAACTCAAAAGTTCTAGTTCTAGTCTGTTGATCTGCCTTTTGTTCTCCCAAAATGTACAGTAATTCCGTTTCTTGTTTGTATAAATATGCCTGGATTTTCATTATAAAAATGTCATTGTAGGGAGTAGAGACTCATATCATGGCCTTTTAAATATTGTAATAAAGGCAAATAGATATTTGCCCTTAGTTTACTGGTTAAAAGTTTGTTTACAGAACTTTTCTCTGGTGCTTAAATGATGCTATGTAAAATGTCATGGGTGGAATGAATATTTGTAATAGTAACAAAAATTTTTCATTTAGGAAAGATTTCTTAGGTTTTGAAATAATACGTTAAGATAAAAAACTTGCCCCTACTAGGTAAGAACTTTATAATGAAGACATATATTCTTCTTAAATTTACTCTTGCTCTTGTTAAAGATTTGTTTGAATATAGAAGATGCATGATTCTGGGTTTTTTTTTTTTTTTTTGAGACGGAGTTTTGCTCGTTGCCCAGGCTGGAGTGTAATGGCGCAATCTCAACTAACTGCAACCTCCGCCTCCCGGGTTCAAGCGATTCTCCTGCCTCACCCTCCCGAGTAGCTGGAATTACAGGCATGTGCCACCACCCCAGCTAATTTTGTATTTTTAGTAGAGACGGGGTTTCTCCATGTTGATCAGGCTGGTCTTGCACTCCTGACCTCAGGTGATCCACCCACCTCGGCCTCCCAAAGTGCTAGGATTACAGGCGTGAGCCACTATGCCCGGCCAGAAGAGGCATGATTTCTTAGGATCATATACTGTTCGTAGCCATAAAGTAAAACATGTTTCTTCTAATCATGATTTTGGAACTCCCTGAATAATAAAAATGAGAGCTGAGATAAATAGGGGAAAAAAAATTTGTTTTAAGCCAGAGCTATGCATATTTTAGGTGAGGCATAGTATCCTCTTAAGGTCTCAAACATTACAGCATCAATTACAAAATATTGATAATGAAAGGTAGTAATGAAATATATATGATTAAAAGAATTGAGAAGTTCTAAATTAAGACATTTCAGTTAAGCTCATAAAATTTCATTGTTTTCATTTAAAAGGGGATTAACGTTATTGATACTTGGATAACTGGCAAATCATATTAAAGGACTATGTGGTTCCAGCTCAACTTTTAATATATTATCTCTTTTAAAATTATCATGATTATAATTCTATTGGGAAAGATTTTTAGGTCTAACAAGGATTTCAAATGTTAAAAGAGAGAAAAGTCAGGTTAATACTGTCTTAAACATTGAGTCAGAAAATCATTGCTGTATAGAAATTGCTTTCCTGATCAAGTCTGAACTTCAGCTAGTGCTAGAGAACTATTTTCTATGACTTAACTCTAACCAAGTTTTATTTTAAGCTGTTTCTTTGATAGAAGGGCCATGAAAATAGAGTAATGATATAGTAGGAGATAACGGATTGGTGTGGTCTTTTTTCAATAAAGATAGAAGTTGTTGAAGTTTTCTGAATTAATAATGACTTAGATTGTGACCTTTTAGATTGGGTGTTGAGCTCTGTGTTATATTACTTCCTAAAAGGTAATGCTTAAACATTAAGCATTGGTGTGCTCTTCATGTTAATATGGCAGAGTTTTGTAAAGTAAATTAAAACTTACTGATATATTGGACTTTGAGCCAAGGGAAGAATGAGTACTATCTTTCCAGGTATCTTAAGGGTAAAAGCTTATTCTAAGACAGTTTGTCCATTGAGAATATTAGATTTCTGACTTGCAAATATGTTTGTACTCCAGAAGAATTAGAGGAAAAGCAGATACTAGAATTCTAATTTAAGTACATACACAGCAGTCTTTGTTTATAGTGTAGAATTCTTTATATTTTGTACAAAAACTAATTCTTTTGGTAAAAATGAACCATTTACAGTTCGGTTTTGGACTCTGAGTCAAAGGATTTTCCTTTAAATGCTTGTCTCAATTTTAGTCTGGTCTTTTGTACTTTTCTTCAGAAGAAATGAATTAAAGGGTACAGTTGCATAAAGTGGGTTTTTATCCTAATGTATTGGAAATAAATGATAAACTTTATTTTGCCTTTACTTTTTTACTTTAAAACTTTTTGATATTTTAGGGGTTGCAGTCTGATAATGAAGGATTTGTGTGTATTGGATTCTGTTAGTAACAATTACAAACTCTTAACAAAATATAGAAAGCAGGCCGGGCGCGGTGGCTCAAGCCTGTAATCCCAGCACTTTGGGAGGCGGAGACGGGCAGATCACGAGGTCAGGACATCGAGACCATCCTGGCTAACACGGTGAAACCCCGTCTCTACTAAAAAAATACAAAAAAACTAGCCGGGCGCGGTGGCGGGCGCCTGTAGTCCCAGCTACTCGGGAGGCTGAGGCAGGAGAATGGCGTAAACCCGGGAGGCGGAGCCTGCAGTGAGCTGAGATCCGGTCACTGCATTCCAGCCTGGGCGACAGAGCGACTCCATCTCAAAAAAAAAAAAAAAAAAAAAGTAAGCAATGATTGGGCGGCTCTGCAGAGCAACCAAAACAAGGTAGAAACTGCAAAGTCCTACATTGGAAGATTCAGGCTGGGTGCGGTGGCTCATGCCTGTTTGGGAGGCCAATATGAGAGAATCGCTTATGCCCAAGAATTCAAGACTTGCCTGGGGAATATAGGGAGACGCCGTTTCTGCAAAAAAAAAAAAAAAAAAAAAAACTAAAAATTAGCCAGGTTTGGTGGCCCACACTTGTAGTCCCAGTTACTCAAGAGGCTGAGGTTAGAAGATTGCTTGAGCCTGGGAGGAGGAGGTTGCAGTGAGCCAAGATCACACCACTGCACCCCAGCCCAGGTTACAGAGACCCTGTCTCAAAAAAAGTAAACAAGAGATTCACCTTAACCAGCTTTTACCCATAGGGCAATTTCCAGTTTGTGCAGTTCACGGGTATAGAATTCAAGTAGAATGTGGCAGTCTTGATGGGCTGAGGAGTCATTTGGGACTTCTAGAACACCTGAAAGTTAGAAGAGAAATTTTGGGAAGGAGAATGCTTCAGAAAGTAAGCCCTGAAATCTGCCTACATATTCCTTTCAAATCCTTGGTGGATTCCAAAATTGTGCTTGTGCAGTGTGATTATTTAAAGGAACCCAGCAGAAAGCATGTTAAAGTCTAAAGAACTCAGCAGAATTGCAGCTGCCCAAGGACAGAGAGTTTGAAATTCAAATTCCACTAAGAAGGACTGAGTAAATACTTGGTGTTTCCCATTGAACCCCCAAAATGCCATGCCTTAAGGAAGAATGACAGCATCCCAGAACTAAAGGCTGTGCTTTAGCACTAAGGCCAAAATGGAAAGAAACTCACTGTAATGAAGCTTAAAATCAAATCTTACAGCATCAAGGTTATCCATCAGTAATTTAAAACCAGAACAAAACACAGCATTCTTGAGAAGAAAACAATTCAGAGTCATCACAGCATATACCCAAAGCTCAGTACATAATAAACAATTACTAAGCATGCAAGGAAAAAGTATGTGATCCTTTTGACTCACCTTCCCTGATGGAAAAAAAAAAAGTGGTCCATACCATACTCAACAGAGAATATATAGAAGCAGATGCACAAGTGACCTCTATGAGAGTGATTTTAAAATAGTGTTAAAATATGTTAAAAGAATTTACAGGAAAAGAGAAAATGGGTGAATAGATTGGGAGTTTCAGCAGAAAAATAGGAATTAAAAACTCAATGGAGGCCAGGCGCCATAGCTCACGCCTGTAATCCCAGCACTTTGGGAGGCCGAGGCAGGCAGATCACCTAAGGTCAGGACATCGAGACCATCCTGACCAATAATGGTGAAACCCTGTCTCTACTAAAAATACAAAATTAGCCAAGCATGGGTGTTACATGCCCGTAATCCCAGCTATTTGGGAGGCTGAAGTGGGAGAATTGCTTGAACGCGGGAGGTAGAGCTTGCAGTGAGCCAAGATCATGCCATTGCACTCTAGCCTGGGCAAGAAAAGCAAAACTCCATCTCAAAAATAATAAAAATTGGCCAGGTGCAGTGGCTCACGCCTGTAATCCCAGCACTTTGGGAGGCTGAGACAGGCGGATCACAAGGTCAGGAAATCAAGACCGTCCTGGCTAACACGGTGAAACCCTGTCTCTACTAAAAATACAAAAAATTAGCCTGGCATGGTGGTGGGCACCTGTAGTCCCAGCTACTTGGGAGACTGAGGCAGGAGAATGGTGTGAGCTCGGGAGGCGGAGCTTGCAGTGAGCCGAGATCATGCCACTGCACTCCAGCCTGGGCAACCGTCTAAAAATAAATAAAAAAATAATAATAATAATTAGAAAATAATAAAAAATAACCCATTGGAAGGTCTTGTAATGAAAAATACAGTATCTGAAGTTAAAAATTTAAATGGACGGACTTAACAGTAAACTAGGCACAACAGAGGAAAGACTGGAAAAGACAAGCAAGTAGGTATCAAACCAAAGCACAGAGAGAAAGAAAAAAAAAATAGCAGAGGTTTGAGACCTTTGGAACATTATCAGTTCCTGCAATTTGAAGTAAAGAAGGAAAGGAAGAGAATGGGGCAAGAGAAATCTTTGAAGTAATAATGCCTGAAATTTTCCCCAAAGTGTTGAAAGACATCAATGTACAGGTCTAAGAAGTTTACTGAACCCCCAAGCAGAATAAATACAACAAAGACTACATCTGGGTACATCACATTGCCAAAAAAAAAAAAAAAAAATCTTAAAAGCAACCAAGGTGGGGAGTGGGAAGGAATAGCATTACACTCAGATAAACAAGAGTGATGGCTAACCTCATCAGAAATGATGAAATTCAGAAAATGATGGAATGACATCTTTAAGGTGCAAAGATTAAACAACAAAGGTTAACTTAAAACTCTCTGCAGTTAAAATATCCTTCAAGATGTTAAGGCAATGGCCAGGCTCAGTGGCTTAACCCTCCCAACACTTTGGGAGGCTGAGGCAGGAGAATCCCTTGAGGCCATGAGTGACCAGCCTGGGCAACCTAGTGAGAACCCCATCAAAAAATAAAATTAGCTGGGCATGGGCTGTGATGGTGCTACTGCACTCCAGCCTGGGGGACAGAGTGAGTCCTTATCTCTTGAAAAACTTAAAGACAAAATCTTTTCCAGATGAAAACAGAATTTGTTGCTGGCAGACTGACTTTATATGGAATGCTTTAAGAAATTCTTCAAGCTGAAGGAAAATGCAAATCTGAAGTGAAAAATGAAGTATCTGAAATTAAAATTTTCCTTGGATGGACTTACCAGTAAATGGATTTCTCAATGAGAACCTGTAATCTCCAGGATGGAATTAAGAATTTTGAAATGATAAATATGTTGGTAAATAACATATTTACATTTTTCTTTTTTTATTTTTCTAAATATCATTGCTGTTTAAAGCAAACAAAAATAGTATTGCACTGTTTATAATATATGTATAAGTAAAATATGAGACAGAAACAGCATGAAGGGCCAGAGAGGACAATAAATGTAATTATATTGAAATAATGTTATTACATTGTACACAGGTGAGATAGCATTAATGTAAGGTAGACTGTGATAAGAATGCATTTCATAATCTCTCACCCCATCACTGGGGTGATCTACTGCAGTAGATCTAAAAAGCCATTAGAGAAGATGAAATGGCTAAGAATTACTAAGAGTTATGTGATTGGTCAAATGAAATCAAGGAAAGAAAAATAGAGCAAAGAACTGTAAGATAAAACAGTGGGATGGTAGAGCTGAAATTAAGTAATGTCACTAAACTGCTTACCTTCCTCCTTCCTGAGCTGTTGTGGATTTTTTATTTTTTATTTTTTTCAAGGAGTTGGGGTTTTTTTTTTTTTTTAGAGACAGAGTCTCCTTTGCCCCAGGCTGGACAGCAGTGATGCAATCATACCTCCCTGTAGTCTCAAACTCCTGGGCTCAAGTGATCCTCCTGCCTCGGCCTCCCAAAGTGCTGGGATTACAGGCAGGCAGAGCCACTGCACCCTGCTGGAACTATTATTTTAAAGTCATTAGGTGTTTAAGCCCTCAAGATTATGTGCAAGTTTGATGATTCGTTAGGAGCACTCACAGGACTCAGCATATAGCCTTACTCCCAACAATGATTTATTAGAGCAAAAGGATATGAAGCAAATTCAGCAAAAGGGAAAAAAGGGAATTAAGTGAAGTCCAGAGGAAACCAAGCACCAGCTTCTAAGGGTTCTTTCCTGGTGAAGTCACACAGGATGTCACGCCAGCAACAAGTGACAGCATGTGAAAGTGTCAGGCCTCACTGTTAGGCATAGTAAGCTTGTTAGGGAATAGAAGGAATCTTTCCTCAAATTCAAGTTCCCAGATGCCTGGCAAGGGTCAACCTTGCCAGCAGGCCTTTCTAGGGATAGCAGTCTCAGGCACTCATTTGCACAATGGTTCAGATCAAAGTGCTTACATTGGGTAGAGGGGACCTATGGAAGCCCAAATTTGGGCGTCAGAGACCTAATAGGGTGAAGACAGTGTGTACAATGATGGACAGCTAGGTATGAGGTGTCAGGGACAGATTGAGGCAGTTATTCACATGGTGGATAGGGGCAACCTGGAATGAGGAATAAGCTCAAGCACAGAAAGGAGTGTCCATATGGGGTAAGGGTGTCAGCAGAGATGGTAGATTGGTTGCATACCAAAGACTTGATTGAATCAAGTGAATATACTAACCACAGTGGAAGCCAGGTTTCTCACCATCAGAGAAGGTAATTATAAATACACAGAGGGGGAAAATTAGAATGAAACTTGGAGTTCAGTTTGAGTTGGGTTTAAGAGTGAATTCATGGTTTAAAATCTATAAAAATAGATGAAATATTGGTTGGGCACAGTGGCTCATGCATATAATCCCAGCACTTTGGGAGGCTGAGGCGAGCAGATCGCTTGAGATCAGGAGTTTGAGACCAGCCTGGCCAACACTGCAAAACCCCATCTCTACTAAAAATACAAAAATTAGCCAGGTGTGGTGGTACGTACCTGTAGTCCCAGCTACTTGGGAGGCTGAGGCATGAGAATCACTTGAACCTGGGAGGCGGAGGTTGCAGTGGGCTGAGATCGCGCCACTGCACTCCAGCCTGGGCTAGTGAGATCCTGTCTCAAATAAAAATAGAGGAAATACAGACGTAAGTATATAAATATACACATGTGTATGTGTCCAGATATGTGTGTTCCCTAGTCTGTCCACCAAGGTGGCCTTGGAGCAGTTACACTCCAATAGTAATCAGCACATAAAGTACCCGTATCTTGCCTTCCAAATTCTTCACTGTCTTAGTCTGCTTGGGCTGCATTACCAAATATCAAAGACTGGGCAGCTTAAATAACAGAAATTTATCCTCACAGTTCTAGAAGTTTGGAAGTCCAAGATTAAAGTACCAGCCAGTTTGGTTTCTGGTGAGGGCTTTCTTCCTGGCTTGCAGATGGACACCTTCTCACCGTGTCCTCGTATGGCAGAGAGCACAAGCTCTCTGGTGTCCCTTTTCATAAGGGCACCAGTCCCATCATGACGGTCCCATCCTCATTATCTCATCTAACCCTAGGTACTTCCCAAAGGCTGAATCGCCAAAGACCATCACATTGCTGGTGAAGGCTTCAACATATTAATTTGAGGGACACGAACATTCAGTCCATAACATCAACTAAAGGCACCAAGACTGATAAAATGGCTAAATTCAGGGCTGGGGCAGAGAAAATACATGAGCTTGGAACTTCTTGTGCCAGAGAGAAGAAAGTGCCCAAAGAATGATGAGGATGAATCACTGAAATGACACACAGATTAAAAGGGTTCCCACTGGACAAATTTGAGCATCAAAATAATAGTAATTATATATAATCCATCAGATGAAATAAACCATGAACTCATGTGAATATATGAATACACACATAAACAAATTACAAGCATAATGAGGAATGTGATAATTATATGGCTTAAAGGTACCTCTCCAGGCCGGGTGCAGTGGCTCACGCCTGTAATCCCAGCACTTTAGGAGGCCAAGGCAGGTAGATCACCTGAGGTCAGGCATTTGAGACCAGCCTGGGCAACATGGTGAAACCCTGGCTCTACTAAAAATACAAAAATTCGCTGGGTGTGGTGGCACATGTCTATAATCTGCCACTGACTAGGTGTGTGGTTTTGCCAAGCAGGGGATAACAGTAGTACCTATATCAAAGGCTGTTATGAGGATTAAATGAGCTATCACATAATCGCGCCTTTTTTTTTTTTTTTTTGAGACACAGTCTTGCACTGTCGCCTGGGCTGGAGTGCAATGGCATGATCTCGGCCCACTGCAACCTCTGCCTCCCAGGTTCAAGCGATTCTCCTGCCTCAGCCTCCTGAGTAGCTGGGATTACAGGCTCCTGCCACCACCCCTGGCTAATTTTTTGTATTTTCAATAGAGATGGGGTTTCACTATGTTGCCCAGGTTGGTCTCAAAAACCTGACCTTGTGATCCACCTGCCTTGGCTTCCCAAAGTGCTGGGATTACAGGCATGAGCCACCGCACCAGCCTTTTTTTTTTTTTTTTGAGATGGAGTCTCACTCTGTCACCCAGGCTCCATCTCAGCTCCGTGCAACCTCTGCCTCCTGGGTTCAAGGAATTCTCCTGCCTCAAGTGATTCTCCTGCCTCAGCCTCCTGAGTAGCTGAGATTACAGGTGCCCGCCACCACACCCGGCTAAGTTTCGTATTTTTAGTAGAGACGGGGTTTTGCCATGTTGGCCAGGCTGATCTCAAACTCTTGACCTCAAGTGATCTGCCTGCCTCAGCCTCCCAAAGTGCTGGGATTACAGGTATGAGCCACTGTGCCTGGCCTCAAACTCTTAGAATACTGCCTACTACATATTAAGTGCTCATTAAATCCTAGGTATAGGCCAGGGGTGTTGGCTCATGCTTGTAATGCTAGCACTTTGGGAGGCTGAGGCAGGAGGATCACTTGAGCCCAGGAGTTCCAGACCAGCCTGGGCAACATAGCAAGACCTCACCTCTACTAAAAAAGATTACTGTGGCTGCAGTGTGGAGAACAGACTGTAGATAGACAATAATACCTAAGATTTTATCTATTTTTTATTTCTTAATTTTTTTGAGACGAAGTCTTGCACTGTTGCCCGGGCTGGAGTGCAGGTGCATGATCTTGGCTCACTGCAACCTCGCCTCCCAGGTTCAAGCAATTCCCCTGCCTCAGCCTTCTGAGTAGCTGGGATTACAGGCACCCGCCACTACGCCCAGCTAATTTTTGTATTTTTAGTACAGACAGGGTTTCACCATGTTGGCCAGGCTGGTCTCGAACTCCTGACCTTGTGATTTGCCCGCCTCAGCCTCCCAAAGTGCTGGGATTACAGGCGTGAGCCACCGCGCCCGGCAAGATTTTATTTTTTAAAATTTGAGAGAAGGTCTCAGTATGGTGCCCAGGCTGGTCTCAAACTCCTGAGCTCAAGTGATCCTCCTGTCTTGGCCTCCCAAAGTGCTAGGATTACAGGCATGAGCCACTATGCCCAGTCCACAGTAACCTTTTAAAAAATGTAAAAATCACTCCTTGTTAAAACTGTTCTCTGGCTTCTTGTCTCACTTGGGGGGGGGGGGGTGGCGGGCGGGACGGCAGGAAGGGGGAGAAAGCACTTTACCATTAATTTAGAAATGCCTGCTTGATCTGGCCCCTGTCTAGCACTTAGATCTTCTCTTCATTTCTTCCTCTCAAGCACAAAACTCCAGACTCCCTTAAGATCTTAAAATACCCTACTCAATTTGACTTACAGTTTTTGCACTAGCTGTTCATTCTGCCTGGAAAAATCTTCACGAAAAGACTTTTGCCATTCAGAAATTAAATTTCATCTCCTTAGAGCTAAGTTTGCTCTGACCACCACCCTAAATTGGCCACCCAGTTGCTTTTTGTTTTTCTTTCTTTTTAGATTGTTTTTGTAGAGACAGGACCTTCCTATATTGCCCAGGGTGATCTCCAACTTCTGGCCTCAAGGGATCTTCTCGCTTGGCCTCCCAAAGTGCTGGGATTACAGGTGTGAGTACCACACCCACCCAGTTGTTCTATATAGCATTACATGTTCAGCATCCCTAATCCAACCATCTGAAATTAAAATGCTCCAAAATCAAAACTCTGTGATCGTCAACATGATGCCACAGTGGAAAAGTCCACGCCTGACTGCATCTGAAAAGTTTTGTTTGATACACACAATTTTTTAAATTGCATAAAATTACCCTGAGGCTATGTATGTGTATAAGGTGTATACGAAACACAAATGAATTTCAAGTTTAGAAATTCGTCCCCCCTCACCCCATCCCCAAGATAAAGAGCCAAAATCTGAAACAGTTCTGGTCCCAAGCATTTGGGATGAGGGATACTCAACCTGTACCCAGTTTTCTACATGACACTTATTAATATCTTTTAAAAATTTCTTTATCCCTACTTGTTTTCTGTCTCCTCTACCAGAATATAATTTCCACGAGACGAGTACCTGACAAACACACGTGCTACATATTCAATCTTTATCTAACGAATTTAATATTTTCCAAGTTTTCTATAACATTACTTCTATATTATTAATTTTATAGAGAATCCAAATAGCATTTTATTAAGTAGACCATTAGTCGGTCCGAGTTAAAATTCTGCTACTACAGCAAACTATATGTATGACTCAAGACAAATTTCTTTTTTGTGAGACCGGAGTCTCGCGCTGTCGCCCAGGCTGTAATGTAGTGGCGCGATCTCGGTTCACTGAAACCTCCGCCTCCTGGGTTCAAGCGATTCTTCTGCCTCAGCCTCCCAAGTAGCTGGGATTACAGGCGCGCGCCACCACGCCCTGCTAATTTTTGCAGTTTTAGTAGGGCCGGGGTTTCACCGGGGTTTCATGTTGGCCAGGCTGGTCTCGAACTCCTGACCTCAAGTGATCCGCCTGCCTCGCTGCCGAAAGTGCTGGGATTACGGGAGTTAGCCACCACGCCCGGCGGAGGCAAGTTTCTACGTTCCTCACTTGTAAAACTGGAATACTGTCTATTTTCATAAGGTTAAATCATACAACACTGGTAAAAGCGTTTCAGCACTCAACGAAATTTTTCTAACATAACGAAAAATTCCTGCTTGCTCCTTGCCTTGCCCTTCGACTCAACGCTTCAAGTCCCGACCAATCCCTCCGAGAGCTCAGAGGAAGCCGCTCTAGCAGCCTACCGCCACGGAGTGCAGGGGCAGCCGGGAAGGGGGCGAAGCCCGGAGGCCAGAACACGCACTTCCGGCCACGCCTTCCTCACAGCCAATCGCCCACTAGTGCCCCACCCCTTCCGTTCTGGGAAAACTCGAGCACCAAGAAAGGCTTCCGGCGGGAGCTGTGCAGCTCCTTATCATGGTGAGTTGGCTGTTGGGGTGAGGGTTTCGGCTGTAACTGATTCGGTTTGTCTTATCTGGTCCCTAAGCGGCCTTGAAGTCCCTCAGCCACCCGGAGGAGGGTCATTGAAGTTGAAGTCGGGTCCCTTGGCTGGAGCGGCTGTCTCCCAAAATGTTCTCCTCAGAGTTCTGGTCCCCTTTGGTCCCTCACCTGTACCGCAGGCGCTCCCGAACCAGGCCCCGCTGCAGGCGGAGCTTTCAGCTCCTGGCGAGTTTCTGACTTCCCTCTGCCTAGATTTCTTTAAAGTAATAAAAGTCTTTGCCAGCGTCAACAACTAGACCACTAACAAAAGATCTGAAAACAAGTCCACAGCAACAACTCTAATAGTGATTGGTAGAGCAGTGGCGATAACGCCAGCGGAAATAAAGAAGGTTATTAATAGGGTTTTAAGGCAGACGCCTCACTCTGCAATTTGGCTTTACTAATTATTAAGTAGCCTGATTACGGCAGCAACTTTCATAAGCGGAGTAACTAGAGAAAGTCAAGGTGTTGGTAGGACGTCTTATTGCTGCTTTGTTTCTGCGTTTGTAGAAACTAATGGAAGACCCAGTAGACGTAATGGCTGTTGGGATATGGTGTTTTCTCTCAAATTTGTTAGAATTGGTCATTGTTTACTTTTAGAGCTTAAATATATAGCTATGAACTTTATTTAAAAATAAGCAGTTGGTTGGGATTTCAAGTGTCAGAGTGGTGTGTGCCTTTTGAAAATGCATTTATTAGAAAAATTCATGGAGTACTTATTGATAACCTACGTATGAAAGAGACCACATTTCTGTGCCTAAGCTTTTGTCACTGTACTAAGTTTTTTACATAAATGGATATGGTCGGGAAAATGTCTTATTCACACTATGTTATGTAAATTTCTGTAATCCTTTTGCACACAGAAAATGGGTAAAAGTTTACCCTTTTTGGCTAATGATCAAATAGCCTTCAGTTATGCTCTTTTTCAAAACATTCACCATTGTGTACCTTGTAGCCAGAGTTATATTTCTAAAATTTGACTACATCACTCCCTTACGCAAATTTTCTTTCTTTCTTTCTTTTTTTTTTTTTTTTTTGTAGCACTCAAGATAAAGTCCTGTTTAGCATGGCATGCGAAGCCACTCATTATCAAGCTTCTTACTTTTACAGCCTCTTTTGTTGTTGTTGCTGTTGTTGTTGTTTTTGAGATGGAGTTTCGCTCTTGTTGACCAGGCTGGAGGGCAATGGCGCGATCTCGGCTTACCACAACCTCCGCCTCCCGGGTTCAAGCGATTCTTCTGCCTCACCTTCCCGAGTAGCTGGGATTACAGGAATGCACCACCACGCCTGGCTAATTTTGTATTTTTAGTAGAGATGGGGTTTCTCCGTGTTGATCAGGTTGGTCTCGAACTCCTGACCTCAGGTGATCCTCCTGCCTCTGCCTCCCAAAGTGCTGGAATTACAGTCGTGAGCCAGTGTGCCTGGCCACAGCCTTTTTTTTTTTAAATGCATACACGTATGTAACATCCGTATTTCAGCCACAGTGAATAGCTTGCAAATCATGCTGTATGAATTGAGCCTTTGTACCAACTTTGCATATGCTCTTCCATCCGCCTGAATTGTTCCCTGTTCTCTACTGGCTGTCCTTATCAGAATAACCCTTATATATCCTTAACTATTTTTCATGAGCCTTTCCCCCATGTTCCAGTATACTGTTAGTTGCTTCTCCTTTGTGCTCTGGTGGTACCTTGTGCTTTTATACATACACACACACACCAGTTTTGTTACATAAAGCTGCACAAAACGAATACATACAATAGAAACTTGCCTATAATACTGATGATTTGAAGGGATTTGAAGGTAAAGGGACAAGAGACTTAAAATTCAGAGGTATTTCAGGTTATACACCTTCATTAACTCACAGCCCTAATTTAATAAAGTAAAGCTTGAATCTCTTGTGCTTTTTACCAGTAACATCTGTAATCCTTACAGACTGTGTTAAAATTGTGTATTTATTTGTCCTTCTCACTATCTAGACTGTAAGCTCATTGAGAGCAGGACCTATGTGTTTCACTCTGGTATTCCCGGAGCTTTGTATAGTGCCTGGCCCAGAGGAAGTTGTCAATAAACATCTGTTTTATAAGACACTGAAAACCTATGGCACTGTATCTTTATGCTTGAAACATTAGTATTAGTCATGCAGGGAAACAGTATTTAAGGTTTATTTTAAAGGATATTGAGAAAAGGTTTTGTGTTTATTAAGAACATGCTATGTGAAAGCAGTACTTTCTTAGAAAATACAAAGAAAAATACAAATAAAACATCTGTTTTATAAAGCACTGAAAACCTATGCCACTATATCTTTATGCTTGAAACATTAGTATTAGTCATGCAGGGAAACATTTTTTAAGGTTTATTTTTTAAAATAAGTATTTTAAAATAAAATATTGAGAAAAAGGTTTGTTTAAGAATATGCTATGTGAAAACAGTGCTTTCTTGGAAAATATAAATAATATAAATATGTGATATTAAAATATAAATATATAAAAACGAAATATAAAGAAAAATAGCCTTTGTCATTAGTGAAGTTACTAAAAAATTATAAAGCAATGCAACAAGTTGAAGGCTATACTTTGATTAATGCAAAATAAGTGGCATTAAAAAAACACTACAGTTTGGAATGATTTAGGAAGACTTCATTTAAGAAGTGAAACATGAAACTACCTTGTGCCCCACTCTAATACTCTTAATCTAGTACTTGTTTCTCATTATATGAATAAGAGCTTGGGTTAGACAGATCTGGCTTTTTCACGCAAGAGCGGTGTGATGAGACAAAGAGTAGACCTGTTTAACTGAAGTTGAGGGTTTCTATGTGGAGTAAGAGGTAAGACTGGAAAGAAACAGGCTAAGTCATTGAAAACCTGGAAATTCTGGTTGTAAAATTTGGAGTTTATTCTGATAGCAATGGAGAGCCAATATAATTTTAGGAAGAGTGATATGAGCATTAGGATTTTTGTTTTATTTTCATTGTCAGGATGGCCTCAGAAGTGGCCTTCTGCCTCTTAGAAACCTTGTGGATTCTCTTAACCTGAAACTTAAAGTCGGCTAGGGTTAAACAGAAGATGTCCAAAAATAACAGTATTAAGGAGAATTTTTAAAATCTTTGGAACCAAAATATCTCACACATAATTCCTTAAGAATATATATACATATGTATATACACATATGTAATATTTATACATATGTGTGTGTGTATTTATTTATTTATTTATTTATTTATTTTGAGATGGGGTCTCGCTCCGTGGCCCAGGCTGGAGTAAAGTGTGATCCTGGCTCACTACAGCTTTGACTTCCTGGGCTCATGCAATTCTCCCACCTTGGCGTCCTGAGTAGCTGGGACTACAGCCGTGTACCACCATGCCTGGCTAATATTTTTCTTTTCAATTTTTTGTAGAGACAGGGTCTCAGTATATTGCCTAGGCTGGTCTTGAACTCCTGGGCTCAAGTGATCCTCCTGACTCAGCCACCCAGAGTGGTGGAATTACAAGCATGAGCCACTATGGCCAGCCAAGAAAAAAATATATTTATTAATATTAACATTTATTAACATCTAAAGTAAAAATCGCATATTCTTTTAAAACTGGATTAGCTTAGCTGTCAGGTTATACACACACAGTGATCTTTATTTGGATATAAAAATGGTAACATTTTTCTGGTGCTTTATTTTTACTTTTTTCACCTTTCTATTATGAAAATTTTTATACATACACAGAAGTAGAGAGACCATAATATGAGCCCCCTCGTACCTGTCACGTGGCATCAACAATTATCAACACTCTGCTATTGTTTTTCTTATGCCAAATATCTAGTGCTTGGCCTTTTTTCCTGCTTTTCCTGAGTCTCAGCATAATGCAACTAATGATGCCTAAGCTTTGAAGAAATGAGTTATCCCTCCTTATAACCACTTAATTGCTCTGTAGATGCTATGTAGGAAAATCATGCTTGCATTGGATTTGAAAGTTTTTTACATTTTTATATATATATATATATATATATTTTTTTTTTTTTGAAACGGAATCTCACTCTGTCGCCCAGACTGGAGTGCAGTGGCATAATCTCAGCTCACTGCAAGCTCTGCCTCCCGGGTTAGCGCCATTCTCCTGCCTCAGCCTCCTGAGTAGCTGGGACTACAGGCGTCCACCACCACGCCCGGCTAATTTTTGTATTTTTAGTAGGGACAGAGTTTCACCATGTTGGCCAGGATGGTCTCGATCTCCTGACCTCGTGATCTGCCCGCCTCGGCCTCCCGAAGTGCTGGGATACAGGCATAAGCCTCCACGCCCGGCCTACATTTATAATTTTTTAATACCTCAGTTTCACTGCTTTCTGGGGCTTCAGTGAGGTAGAAATGTAATAAGGTTGGTATAGTGATTGTGGCTTTTACCATCTAGGAAAGTATTTCATTAAAATTCAAATCCAAAAATTTATGTTTGTGGCACTTAGCAATCAAATTACTGTGTATGAGCCATTTAAAATTGTGAAGGATTTTTTTCCCCCTGTAATGATACTTACTTTTGGAATGACAAAATATTCTCTTTAAAAGTAGCTATAGAGTTTTGCTTTTGGAAACCTATACCAGAAAAATTAATAGGGCCATGCCAAATTTTCAGCATAAAAAAAGGCTAAGTATTTTTGAATGATAACTGAAACAATTAGTAATCACAGGTCTTTTGGCACTATTCCCGTTCTTACCAGTAGATGTCACAAATTCGATTCATTATAGCACACACTTAAAGTACCATTTTTTGCCTTCTTCATAGACATAAGTTTCTGCCTTATTATCAGTACTACATTATAGAAAAATGACAGGAATGGTTTTCACCAAATTTGGGACAGTCTAATTTTTAATACGGCAAACAGGATATTCACTCCTTCGCCGCAGGATGAGGCTGCAGTAGAGTGAATATCCTGTTTGCTGTATAGCCTATGTTTAAAATCAGACTGTCTTCCTCAAAAGCAGCTGGAACTGAAGTTCAAGAGATGGATGTGACTGTGTATAGGGAGAGGCATACCATTTTTATTTTTAAAGTATCAACAGAAATCATGATTTCACATTAACAATACAAAGTCGCAAATGTGAATAATGAGCAGGTATTGATTTGGCCGGCTTTATAAATGTGTAATTTTAAAAACTGGGTTATTTTTTAAAAAATAATTTGTGGAAGCTCGTCGTATATAGAGAAAATTGGCCTATTGTCTGTTGTGAATTACAATTTTTTTTCACAGTTTGACCTTAAATCTTTTTTCCCCCTTTAGGATATTACATTTGCCCATGAAATTATATAGTAAAATCAATCAATTTTTTTCCTTTAGAGCTTCTTGGTTTTTATGTCCTATTAAGAAAGGCTTCCCCCAAATCCCAGATTATAAAATAATACATCTAGGCTTTCTTCAATCAAGTACTCTATAATTCTGTATTTTAATTTTCAAAATAATAACAAATTAGAGTAAGGAGTATGGTAAGGGTGAAACATTACCTTGATTAAAATACCATTTATTGACTGGCTCATATTTTCTCCTACTGATATTGGATACTGCCTTTCTCATAAGTTAATTTCTCATATGTGTTTGAACTCTCCTTTCTGCTAAGGCTTTCCCATATGATTTCCTAAACTTGGGTGGTAAATCCCCTCAGTCTTCTCTCTCATTGGTGAGCCCTATCTTTACTATCCCCAAACTGCATACTAGCAGGGGCCAGGGAGACTAGCCAGGGTGTCAGATACTTTTGACTGAATGCCTAAGAGAGAATCTCAGGTGTTTTACTATCATAGTTGCCTGAGCTTGCTTTCTTTTTGAGACAGTCTTACTCTGTCACCCAGGCTAGAGTGCAGTGGCACGATCTTGGCTTACTGCAAACTCCACCTCCCAGGCTCAAGAGATTCTCATCCCTCAGCCTCCTGAGTAGCTGGTATTACAGGTGTGCACCACCACACCCGGTCAATTTTTATATTTTTGGTAGAGATGGGGTTTCGCCATGAACTCCTGGCCTCAAGTGATCCCTCTGCCTCGGCCTCCCAAAGTGCTGGGATTGCAGGCATGAGCCCCAAGCGCTGCCACATATATAGCTTTAATTAGGTGAATTTTCAGTAGAAATTTCCAGTAGAGCTGTTTGGCAAACTGTTTCTTTTTTGATTCAAATTGCCTTATCCATTTAAAAATAGAGTGTGGTCTGGAGCTAAAAAGCCTGGTTTTGAATTTCTGCTCAGCCATTTACTAGCTCTGTGACTTTGGATGGCTTACTAAAAGTCTCCACCCACATAGGTTTATTGTGAATATTCAATCCATAAATACACATAAAGTATCTAGAATAAGTGTTTGGTGTATATTGAGTACTTAATAAATATTGGTTATTATTACCACTATCTCATACCATAGCATAGGAACCACTATATCATATCATAGGAACTCTGAAGATGATTAAATATTTAAATGCTGATTTGTATATTGTTTGTTTGAAAGGGGACAATTCATCTCTTTCGAAAACCACAAAGATCCTTTTTTGGCAAGTTGTTACGGGAATTTAGACTTGTAGCAGCTGACCGAAGGGTAAGTTATTCCTTAACCCCAATTTTAATTATTGCACAAACAACATTATAACATTGAAGAAAGATAATTTTTAAGGCAAATAGAAATCACTCCTGATCCCACCACACTGTTTTCATTTTTCTATGTTGGAAAAGTGTTTTTTTTAGTGTAAAATTGCAGTCGTTTGGTGTTAAATTGTTTTGCTTTGGTAGGAATCTTCTGTTAAAGTTTTGATTCTAATTCTGAACTGTTTTAAAGAAAAATGGTTTTGTGGTTGCTTTTGGTTATTAAGTTTTCAAAAAATTAAATGGATCCAATCTAAAGCCATGTTTTCTCTTTTATTTATTTTTTTTTGAGAGGGAGTTTCACTCTTGTTGCCCAGACTGGAGTGCAATGGCATGATCTGGGCTCACCGCAACCTCTGCCTCCTGGGTTCAAGCGATTCTCCTGCCTCAGCCTCCCGAGTAGCTGGGATTACAGGCATGGGCCACCACGCTCGGCTAATTTTTTGTATTTTTAGTAGAGATGGGGTTTCTCCATGTTGGTCAGGCTGATCTCGAACTCCTGACCTCAGGTGATCTGCCCACCTCCACCTCCCAAAGTGCTGGGATTACAGGCCTGAGCTACCGCGCCTGGCCCATGTTTTCTCATTTTTAATGTAGGGCAAGAAAAATATGTCATGTTTTGAGACTGTAAATAAAAAGATGTAATTGCCATCCTTTTAGGCCACCAATGTGTACCTTCTAGTTACTGTGTTTCGTGCTTCTCATTGTTGTCTAAATGATAAATTCTCTTAGGGAACTGACTATCTCTATTTTGCTCACCTTTTTATAGAAGTACAATATAAGGCCGGGCGCGGTGGCTCAAGCCTGTAATCCCAGCACTTTGGGAGGCCGAGACGGGCGGATCATGAGGTCAGGAGATCAAGACCATCCTGGCTAACACGGTGAAACCCCGTCTCTACTAAAAAATACAAAAATCTAGCCAGGCGAGGTGGCGGGCGCCTGTAGTCCCAGCTACTCGGGAGGCTGAGGCAGGAGCATGGCGAGAACCCGGGAGGCGGAGCTTGCAGTGAGCTGAGATCCGGCCACTGCACTCCAGCCTGGGCGACAGAGCGAGACTCCGCCTAAAAAAAAAAAAAAGAAGTACAATATAAGCATCCAGTAAATATTTGATGACTTTTAAGGAAAGCCAGCTTCAATGAAACAATAATAAGCAGTACCAATGGGCAGTCCAATTGAAACTCTGCCATATTTTCACTATTTTTCAACTCCCTTATCTTCATTTGCTTCTTGATTCTATGCTCCATCATTATCATTTCCCTCCTTTTTGTTCTTTTTTTTTGAGATGGAATCTTGCTGTATTATCCAGGCTGGTCTTGAACTCCTGGGCTCAAGGGATCCTCCTGCCTCAGCCTCCTGAGTAGCTGGGATTGCAGGTGTACACCACCACTCCCAGCTGGTATCATTTTCTTTTATATACTCTCAGCTCTTTTGTGCTCCCCTTCCCTCTGTCTTAATTCCTGGAAAATCCCCAATCTTCATTAAGTTCACTTTCTTTTCTTTTCTGTTCTGTTCTGTTCTTAGACGGAGTCTTGGTCTGCCACCCAGGCTGGAGTGCAGTGGCATGAGCTCAGCTCACTGCATCCTCCACCTCCCGGGTTCAAGCGATTCTCCTGCCTCAGCCTCCCAAGTAGCTGGGATTACAGGCACGTACCACCAGGCCCAGCTAATTTTTGTAGTTTTAGTAGAGATGGGGTTTCACCATGTTGGCCAGGATGGTTTCAATCTCCTGACCTCATGATCCGCCCAGCTTGGCGTCCCAAAGTGCTGGGATTATAGGCGTGAGCCACTGCGCCCAGCCAAGTTCACTTTCTTTCTACTCTCTACTTGCATCTAAGCAACTGAATGTAACCTGAGAGAAACAAAACCATGCAACTGGTCTCACTTTGAATTCATGATCAGACAGACCATTAGTGCTGCCTGTATTTCTTTCATTCTATACTTCCTTCATTCATTCAATTTTCCAATTTCCTAGATGGCTATTTCATACCATGTTCTTTCATTTCTATCCTCAAGCTTCTAATACCATCTTCATCCTCACCCTAACCCAATGATCTTGCTTCCTGTTTCACCAAGGTAAAAGAAGTAATCAGAAGAAAACTTCTACATCCTGTCATTAGCACATCAGCCATCACTCTGCCTTCCCTCCTATTTCTCTGGACAAGCTTTCAGTTATCCTCTATAAAGCCAGTTCTTTCACTTGTTACCTACTGAAAGATGATGTTCGTATAATTGTTCTGTTTCTTGCATCATTGTTTTTCTTGCATCATTCTCTTTCTTGCATCGTAATTACATGTTATAAGTTCCACTCTCAGGGCTGCTTCATTTCTCAGCTTCCTTTTGTAGCAAACCTCCTTGAAAGAATTATCAGTACACTGTATTCACCTTTTCTTCTCCCCATCTCTATTAAACACATACCAGTTTGGCACTGGTCCCCACTAATTTACGTAAACAGCTTTTACAAGGTAACCAAAAACGTCTGTGTTGCCAAAATCAAGATCTTTCCTTATTTCTCATCTTACTTGATTGTTGTTGAACAGCCAAGGTCAGTACTTTCTTTTTTTTTTTTATTTGAGACAGTCTCGCTCTGTCGCCCAGACTGGAGTGCAGTGGCACAATCTCGTCTTACGGCAACCTCCACTTCCCTGGTTCAAGCGATTCTCCTGTCTCAGCCTCCCAAGTAGCTGGGATTGCAGGCACCTGCCACCATGCCTGGCTGATTTTTTATTTCAGTAGAGATGGGATTTCACCATGTTGACCAGGCTGGTCTTGAACTCCTGACCCTCACCCGCCTCGGCCTCCCAAAGTGCTGGGATTACAAGCGTGAGCCATTGCACCTAGACAAGATTAGTAACTTTTAGGAACATCATTATGCCCTTTATTCAGATTCACCAGTTGCTTACATTTTGCCCCATTTGCTTCATCATTGTCTCTATAATATGTACCTATAGAGACAAAATGCATATGTATATGTATTTTTCTCAACTATTTGAGAATTTCTATGTCAGAATTTATTTTCTCTTGAACACCTCTCCTTCTGGAATTATTCCTTTAAATTTGTATACTATAACTTAGCTGATGACACTTTTGGTAGATGTGGAAAGTGTGACACAGACTTTTTGAAGGAAGTTATGTTTATTCCTTTGAATATCAGAGTATAAATTATAGCAACTTGAGCAGACCTTGTGAAATTTATCACTTGTGTACACATAAGAGTGATTTTTATTTTCACAGTCCTGGAAGATACTGCTCTTTGGTGTAATAAACTTGATATGTACTGGCTTCCTGCTTATGTGGTGCAGTTCTACTAATAGTATAGGTATGTCACCTTTGTATTTTTATGGAGTTGTTATTTTCACTTTTGTTTTTCTCATTGGAAATAAAGATATATCTTATATAGAATATATTCTGAAATGTATTTAACTCAAATTATTTAAATAAGGGAATATATTTAAAACTTCCTTGTAAACTATAAAATTTTGTTCATTTGTTAACATTGTATCTTTTTTTTTTAAAGTTTTTTCCTTTTAAAATATATTTTAAAGTAGAAATGGGGTCTCACCATGTTGCCCAGGCTGGTCTCAAACTCCTGAGCTCAAACGATCTACCCACCTCGGCCTCCCAAAGTGCTGGGATTACAGGTGTAAGCCACAATGCCTGGCCATTTTCATTTTAAATAAGCTGTTATTAAAAAAAAAAAAAAATCATTAAATCTATTTGGAGATTTGTTTTTGTTTTGTTTTTTTGTTTTTTTGGTTTTTTTTTTTGAGACGGAGTCTCACTCTGTTGCCAGGCTGGAATGCAGTGCTGTAATCTTGGCTCACTGCATCCTCCGACTCCCTGGTTCAAGCGATTCTCCTGCCTCAGCCTCCCAAGTAGCTGGGATTACAGGCACGCACCACCAGGCCTAGCTAATTTTTGTAGTTTTAGTAGAGATGGGGTTTCACCATGTTGGCCAGGATGGTTTCGATCTCCTGACCTCATGATCCGCCCGCCTCGGCGTCCCAAAGTGCTGGGATTAGAGGTGTGAGCCACCGCTCCCAGCTGGAGATTTGTTTTTAATGTAATAGATTAAAACTTTAGTTTATACAGTTTATAAGTTAGATTTTGAGGTTTGTTGGCTTTTCCTTAAAAAGGGAATTCTGTAATTTTTTCTTTGTTGGCTTTTCCTTAAAAAGGGAATTCTGTAATTTTTTCTTGTATCTTAACTTTTTATGTTTTTTAATGCATTGTTCCTTTGTTCTGTTGTTCAAACAATACATTTGAAATAGTGCTGAGATTACAGAAGCAGGCAGAAAAATGGTCACAGGGCTTTTTAACATTCATTGCTTCATTTTTCCTAATGGAGAAATCAGTTTGGGAGATAAGCTTTTCTACCAACCAACTTTGGCTACATGTATTGATCAAATTTACTAGATAACTGGCAATGTATCAGGTTGGCCAGTGACTCAAAAGTTTTTTTGGTGATGGATACCGCTGGTGGAAATAATTTGGGTGACTTGCTGTATTTTTTTAGAGGGGTCAGTAATATTTTAATCATTTTTTTGGTTGTTTTGCAGCTTTAACTGCCTATACTTACCTGACCATTTTTGATCTTTTTAGGTAAGTTTTTAGGAAATCTTAATGTTTTGGAGCCAATAAGGAATTTGGTAGAAATGTGGTATAGCCATACAATTCAGCAATAAAAACAGCAGCTATTGATATCGTATAAGAAAACAATAAAAACATTATACTATGAAGACAGTCATAAAGGACCACATATTGTATGATTTCATTTATATGAAATGTCCAGAACAGGCAAATCTATGGAGAGAAAAAGTAGATTATGAAGAAGTTTTCTTTGCTTAAAGGAAAGTAATCTAAATAAGTAAAATTATCAACATAGAACAAACACACAAACAACAATAATTAGAGACATAACAGTAATTAGAGGCTGGGTGGGGTGGCTCATGCCTGCAATTCCAGCACTTTGGGAGGCCAAGGCGGGTGGATCACTTGAGGTCAGGAGTTTACGACCAGCGTGGCCAACATAGTGAAACCCCATCTCTACTAAAAATACAAAATTAGCCAGGCATGGTGGCTTGTGCCTGTAGTCCCAGCTACTTGGGAGGGTGAGGCATAAGAATCGCTTGGACCCAGGAAGCGGAGGTTACAGTGAGCCGAGATTGTGCCACCACACTCCAGCCTAGGCAACAAGAGCAAAACTCAGTCTCAAAAAACAAAAAAACAAAACATTTATAAATTTGATTATATTAAAGTTAAAAACTCTAGGTAGCAAATGTCACCTTAAACAGAGAATAACCTGAGAAGATATTTGCAATTCATACCTCAAAGGACTAATTTTGCTAATATTTAAAGGGCCCTACAATTTAATAAGACGAAGGCCCAATAAAAGAAAAGGAAGAAAAAAAATTTATAATACATACAGAGAGTTTACAGAACAGGAACTATAAATGACACTTACGAAAAGTTGCTCATCTTCACTAACAGTAAGAGAAATGCAAATTAAAATTACTACGAGATGCTGTTTTGCCTGTCACGTTGGGAAAGATTAAAAAATTTGAGTATAGCTGTGTTGTTGAGTGTGTTAGGGAAACACGTGCTCTTTTGTTTTTAAAAAGATGGCTTTATTCGTCTGGGCGCAGTGGCTCATCCCTGTAATCCCAGCACTTTGGGAAGCTGAGGAGGGCGGATCACAAAGTCAGGAGTTCGAGACCAGCCTGGTCAATATGGTGAAACCCCGTCTCTACTAAAAATACAAAAGTTAGCTGGGCATGGTGGTGGGCATCTGTAGTCCCAGCTGCTTGGGAGGCTGAGGCAGGAGAATTGCTTGAACCTGGGAGGCAGAGGTTGCAGTGAGCTGAGATTGCAGCACTGCACTCCAGTCTGGGCAACAGAGCGAGACCCCATCTCAAAAACCAAAACAATAACGACAACAAAAAACACCAGTTCACTGTAAATGTGAATGCTTGAATGTTTATTTTTGGATTTTCAGGTCTGTCCCATTGATCTGTATGTCTGTCCTTTATGCCAGTACCATCAGTCTTGATTACTGCAGCTCTGTAGTAGGTTATGAAATTGGGAAGTGTGAATATTCCAGCTTTGTTCTTTTTCAAGATTGTTTTGGCTAAACAGGCATTCTTTTTTCTCAGGCTAGAGTGCAGTGGGTTGACCTCGGCTCACTACAGCCTCAGTCTTTACCTCCTGAGCTCAAATGATGCAACTCAGCCTCCTGAGTGAGTGGTACCACAAGCTTGTGCCACCACATTTGCCAGTTTTTTGATATTTTGTAGAAATGAGGTCTTCCTATGTTGCCCAGGCAGGTCTCAAATTTCGGGGCTCAAGTGATCCTCCTGCCTTTCCCTCCCAAAGTGTTGGGATCACAAGTGTGAACTGCCTATCCTGGCTGGAAACAGGCACTTTTATACATTGCTGGTGGGAATATAAATTGGTGCAGCATCTCGAGGGCAGTTTGGCATTATCAATTAAATTTAGAAATGCCCATAACTGGCCGGGCGCGGTGGCTCACACCTGTAATCCCAGCACTTTGGGAGGCCGAGGTGGGCGGATCACAAGGTCAGGAGATCGAGACCACGGTGAAACGCCGTCTCTACTAAAAATACAAAAAATTAGCCGGGCGCGGTGGCGGGCGCCTGTAGTCCCAGCTACTCAGGAGGCTGAGGCAGGAGAATGGCATGATCCCGGGAGGTGGAGCTTACAGTGAGCCGAGATCGCGCCACTGCACTCTAGCCAGGGGGACAGAGCGAGACTCCGTCTCAAAAAAAAAAAAAAAAAAGAAATGCCCATAACCTTAAACATAGCAGTTCCTTTTCTAGTAATTTATGCTACAGATACATTCCTGTGATCAAAAATGAGTTGCATATGAGGTTATTCAGTACAAAAGATTGGAAACAATCAGTATGTGAATGATGAAATAAATTATGGGGCATGTATACCCTATATTTTGGTACATATATATCATAGAATTCTCAAACTTGACCATACATCAGAATTACTTGGAAGGTCTTGTTAAAATACATGTTGCTCCATTTCCAGAGTTACTTATTCAGAAGGCCTCGGGTAGGACCCAAGAATTTGCATTTCTAGCAACAGATGAAACCGATCCTGCTGGGTATAGGGAACCCACTTATCTATGTAATTAAATATTATGTAGCCTTAAACAATAAAGCCAAAGCATTTTATGGTTTAGAGGTCCTAATGAGGGGAAAAAGCAAAATATACAACAGTGTATATAGTATGCTGCAATTTGCATTAAAAAGGGGGAAAGAGTAAGAATACACACATGTTTACACATCCACACACTACAGTCATTTGCTTATATTTGCGTAAATATACATAGGAAGGATAAACAAGAAACTGATAGTAATAGGTGTCTTTAAGGAGGAAGACTCTGGCAGGGAGACATAATTTAAAATCTTCCCACTATATATCTCTTTTGTAAATTTTGAATTTTAATTATATAGATAAAATGCCAATTTAAAAATAAATAAAAGCAGATTAAGTATGTTACAGCCAAGAGTGGTGTCTCATGCCTGTAATCCCAGTGCTTTGGGAGGCTGAGGCAGGAGGACATTTGAGCCCAGGAGTTTGAGGCTGCAGAGAGCTATGATCTTAGCACTGTACTCCAGCCTCAGTAACAGAGAGATACCCTATAGACCAGGCACAGTGGCTCGTGCCTGTAATCCCAGTACTTTGAGAAGCCAAGGTGAAAGGACCGCTTGAGCCCAGGAGTTCAAGATCAGCCTAGGCAATACAGTGAAACCTCGTCTCTACAAAAAATTTTAAAAATTAGCCAAGTGTGGTGGTACACACCTGTAATCCCAGCTACTTACTGAATAGTAGGCATTAGGATCACTTGAGCCCAAAAGGTTAAGGCTGCAGTGAGCTATGATTGCACCATTATACTCCAGTCTTGGGTCTTGGTGACAGACTGATACCTGTCTCAAAAAAAAGAAAGGATTTTATTTTATTTATTTTTGAGACAGGGTCTCACCTGTCACCCAGGCTGGAGCGCAGTGGCACGATCTTGGCTCACTGCATGCAGCCTCCGCCTCCTGGGCTCAAGCGATTCTCCTGTCTTAGCCTTCCGAGTAGCTGGGATTACAGGTGCCCACCACCATGCACGGCTAATTTTTGTATTTTTAGTAGAGATGAGGTTTCACCATGTGGCCAGGCTGGTCTTGAACTCCTGACCTCAGGTGGTCCTCCCGCCTCAGCCTCCAGAAGTGCTGGGATTACAGGCGGGAACCACCACGCTCAGCCCATTCATACACTTTAAAAAGTTACTTTGGGGAATAATTATTAATGTTCCCAACCATATTTGATAATAATAAACTAATGGTGATAAAAATAGTAAAATTTTAAAACTAAAGTAATGTTGTTTCCCTAATGTCTTAAGGTTCATAAGGAAAATCTTTTCATTTAATTTGAAGAAGTTTCTTTCTTTAGAGGCTCATAATCTGCCATGTGAGTTAGCTATCGATATATATTGTTTCAAATGAAAGGTGTGATTTACATTCATTTAGAGCTTCATTAACATCCAAACACAGAAGAAAGTGGTTATCTGATTTTAGACTATTGTTTTTTTTTTTTTTTGAGACGGAGTCTTGCTCTGTCGCCCAGGCTGGAGTGCAGTGGCCGGATCTCAGCTCACTGCAGGCTCCGCCTCCCGGGTTCACGCCATTCTCCTGCCTCAGCCTCCCGAGTAGCTGGGACCACAGGCACCCGCCACCTCACCTGGCTAGTTTTTTGTATTTTTAGTAGAGACGGGGTTTCACCATATTAGCCAGGGTGGTCTCGATCTCTTGACCTAGTGATCCGCCCGTCTCGGCCTCCCAAAGTGCTGGGATTACAGGCTTGAGCCACCACGCCCGGCCTAGACTATTGTTAATAAATGCTACTGTTTTACAAAGAGGTGTAGAAGTATATTTTAATGGAGAACATTAATACCAAAGTGGTGTTATTAAACTATGGAAATTAAAATAATTTATGCATATAAATAAAATCAAACATATTGAATGATTTGTTAATAAATGGGTGCTGATTTTTAGATTTATGTAGCAATGGGAAGTAAGTTCAATTAGTGTACCATATTTCATCAAACATTAGATGTCAAGAGTTTTAAGACAAATACTTATTTTATGTGTCCCCAAGAAAAATACTGCTAATTCAACTGTGATGTACTGTAAGTTGTAAGACTAACCCTGATTTGAGGAGTATTAAGATGTGAAAAAATATGTGCTTCTTAAAAGTGATGAACTGTAGAAAAAGTTTCAGAGATTTTTATCCATTTTTAAGGGTAAAATTTTCAAAAGTTAATGTTTAGACACTGAATTTTTCAAATTTCTTATTAGTAACAAATATCATCTATAGAGTATTATTTACAAAGAAAAATTTTACAATTAATAATTGAAGCTTTGGCCGGGCGAGGTGGCTCACGCCTGTAATCCCAGCACTTTGGGAGGCCGACGCTGGCAGATTCCCTGAGCTCAGGAGTTGGAAACCACCCTGGGCAACATGGTAAAAACCCATCTCTACTAAAATACCAGAAAATGAGGTGGGCATGGTGGCGCACTCTTATAATCCCAGCTACTCGGGAAGCTGAGGTGGGAGAATCGCTTGAGCTTGGGAGGTAGAGGTTGCAGGAGCCAGGATTGTGCCACTGCACTCCAACTTGGGCGACAGAGTGAGACTCCATCTCAAAAAAAAAACATAAATAAATAAATTAATGATTGACACTTCAATTGTATATTTCGTTTTTCTTTTCTTTTTTTTTTTGAGACAGGGTATTGCTCTGTCACCCAGGCTGAGTACAGTGACATAGTCATGGCTCACTGCAGCTGCAATCTCCTGGACTCAGGCGATCCTCCTACCTCAGCCTCTGGGGTAGCTGGGACTATAGGTACTCACCACCACACCTGGCTAATTTTTGCATATTTTTGTGGTGACAGGGCATGACATGTTGCCTAGGCTGGTCTTGTACTCCTGGGCTGTCAAATGATCCACCTGCCCTGACCTCCCAGAGTGCTAGGATTACAGGCATGTGCCACCATGCGCAACCTAATTGTATATTTCTGACTGCAGAAACTCATTTGGCTGCCTTTATCCAATGCAATTTCAAAAATCATCCATCCATTCAAAACCAACCTAGATTATTTGCTTAACTTCAATGTAAATACCATATTCTTACTACTTACATGAATTGGAAGTGAGGTTAGCACACTATATGAACCCTGTCATGAGTGTGAAGTACTCTCAAGGAGTTAGCTAGGGCTCTTTTGATTGCAGCCATCAGACTTCCACTGGAGCTATACTGGGGGAGCAAAGGTGTAGGATACTTAATTCTACAGATTCAGGGGTGTTAATGGAATCTGAGGGCAGAGGTTTAGCTGGGCTCCATTGTAAGAATCAAACTTCAAACTTCTCCTTATCTGTCATCTCTGTTCCCTGTGTGTGGACATTGTTGAGCTATTTTCTTCCTGTAGGCCAGCATTCCCTAGTCCCAAATCCGGGGATAGAAATATAAATACTACTCCAAATTTTCAAATTTGCATTTCCATCATTCAGTAAAGCAGCCAAATTAAGCCTGGAATGCCTTGGTTCCAGTTCCAAATCCTACTTCCAAATCCAGAGCAGCATTTTGACCCAGCTTAGGTTACATGCGTCAGGTGCCTGTCTGTGGATGAGTCAGCTGTGGCCAGGGAGTAAGGTCATGTTAAGAACATACCAGTTCCCAGCCAGGCGCGGTGCCTTGCACCTGTAATCCCAGCACTTTGGGAGGCCAAGGTGGGTGGATTACAAGGTCAGGAGTTCAAGACCAGCCTGGCCAACATGGTGAAACCTCATCTCTACTAAAAATACAAAAGTTAGTCGGGCATGGTGGTGCATGCCTGTAATCCCAGCTACTCAGGAGGCTGAGGCAGGAGAATCACTTCAATCCAGGAGGCGGAGATTGCAGTGAGCCGAGATCGCACCATTGCACTCCAGCCCGGGCGATAGAGTGAGACTCCATCTAAAAAAAAGAACATATACCAGTTCCTGCTGTAAGTTGATAGATGGAGAAAAAAAATGAAGGATAGTTAATAACTGAGAATTGAGAATTGTGAGCTAGGGAGAGAGACTCTTGGCTCCCTGCTTCATGGAGCCTTTCATATTTCCATTTAGGGATTACAGAATACTTTGATGTCTTCAAGATCCATGAGATAGGAGTATAAGGATGGCTTTTCGGCCAGGCGTGGTGGCTCACGTCTGTAATCCTAGCACTTTGGGTGGCCAAGGTGGGTGGATCATTTGAGGCCAGGAGTTCGAGACCAGCCTGGCCAACATGGTGAAACCTCATCTCTACTAAAAAAAAATACAAAAATTAGCCGGGCATGGTCGTTCACACCTGTAATCACAGCTACTTGGGAGGCGGAGGCAGGACAATCACTTGAACCCGGACGGAAGAGGTTTCAGTAAGCCGAGATGGCACCACTGCACTCCAGCCTGGGAAACAGAGCAAGACTCTGTCTCAAAAAAAAAAAAAAAAAAAAAAAAAAAGAATGCCTTTTATTAATCAGGTAACTAACATATTTAATTGGGCCTAACACAGATAGTTGTTACCTCAATTTCATATTGTAGTAACTTGTTTTAGAGGGAATCTCTACTACACTTGGAAAATGAACATAGTTTTATCTTAGTCAAAATGTTGTCAAGGTATTATTAATATTTAGTTTAACTTTTAACAAAGATGAAGCGTATCAAAGTTAAAATTGTATGTGTCATTTTTTAGCATTTTCAGTTACAGAAACCATTTAGGGTGGATAACATTGTGTAGTAGAAGTATGAGGTTAGGTTCTACTTAACTTACTTGATGTATTGTAACTTTATTCTGTTCCTTCACATGTTAAAATCTTACAAGTATACCACACGTTCAGATGCTCACTATGATTAGATGGTAAACTACTAGAATTAATTATCTTAATTATTAGAGTAATTTATTATTAATTTAGTCTGTGCAAACACGGATAACTTTCAACCACTTAGGAATTCTGAAAACTTAATTTCTCTTCACATGTTCTCTTCTAGTTCTAACACTAAATTTATTTTTCTTTTTACTTAGTTTAATGACATGTTTAATAAGTTACTGGGTAACAATGAGGAAACCTAGTCCTGTCTATTCATTTGGGTAAGTTCAAATTATTTTATTTTTTGCTAACTTATGACACTAAAATATTATTTATAGTAGACAATAAAGAGCTAGCTAGAGTATTTCTGGAAAATAAATGCTGCGTACTTAGTGAAATGATGATCAGATAGTGAAAATAGATAGGCTGGGCACAGTGGCTTACACCTGTAATCCCAGCACTTTGGGAGGCTGAGGCACGCAGATCACCTAAGGTCAGGAGTTCGAGACCAGCCTGGCCAACATGGCAAACCCCTATCTCTACTAAAAATACAAAATTCATCCAGGTGTGGTGGCGTGCACCTGTTCTTCCAGCTACTTGAGAGGCTGAGACAGGAGAATCGCTTGAACCCAGGAGGCAGAGGTTGCAGTGAGCCAAGATCGTGCCATTGCACTCCAGCCTGGACGACAGAGCAAAACTCCGTCTCAAAAAAAACCGAAAGGAAATAGATAGAAAAGCATCTTCCAAGAAACATAAATATTTAAGGTATAAATCATATTAAAATAAAATGTTCACATTAGGTTTTTTACATTTTATAAAGCAAATATTTAAAGTTCACATTAAGTTCTTTAATATTTTGGGAATTTATTTTAGCTAGAGCAAGTACAAAGGATTTTTATGTTAGTGTATCTTCTAGATGTTAAATAAATGTGATATAGTTTAATACTAGGCAGTGGTAAAGATGGATTTTCATCTGAAACTGGATTTGTGATAGCAGTGGATCAACAAATAATTTGAGATTTGTTTCCATAATTTTAAAAATTACTGAGGCCAGGTGCGGTGGCTCACGCCTGTAATCCTAGCACTTTGGTAGGCTGAGGCGGGAGGATTGTTTGAGTTAGAAGCCAGCCTGGGCAACATAGTGAGACCTGTCGCTACAAAAAATTTTTTTTAATTATTGTACATGGTGGTATATACCTGTGGTCC
Organism: Chlorocebus sabaeus; assembly: GCF_047675955.1. NCBI lineage: Eukaryota > Metazoa > Chordata > Mammalia > Primates > Cercopithecidae > Chlorocebus > Chlorocebus sabaeus. Next base: position 31,908,781 of record NC_132917.1, read on the forward strand.
CAGCTGCTTGGGAGGCTGATGTGGGAGGATTGCTTAAGCCCAGGAGTTTGAGGCTGCAGTGAGCTATAATTTCATCACTGCATTATAGGTGGCAAGAGTAAGACCCTGTCTCAAAAAAAAAAAAAAAAAAAAATACTGGAAGTTGAAAGGAAATAATCTTTTATATTAAAGGTTTAAAAATGTATTTAAACATGAGTTCCTTTTAGATTCTAGGAAACAACTTGAAAGAATTTTACTTTATTATTATTATTTTTACCTGAAGAGGTATATCAACCAAGGAATTTTACTTTAGTAAAGAAACTTTTGGACCAAACTTACTCTTCTTTTCCACCATACCATTCATTGGGACTATATTCTTTTGACCAAAATTAGGTTTTATTTACTTAAACAATGGGAAGAAGTAAATATAAAATTTTAATGCAAAATAAGGATTTTTATAAGTCATAAATCAAAATGAATTTTTAAAAAATATTTATTATTTTTAATTTTATATATTTTTTGAGACAGAGTCTCACTCTGTCACCCAGGCTGGAGTGCAGTGGCGTGATCTGGGCTCACTGCAGGCTCTGCCTTCCAGGTTCCAGCGATTCTTCTGCCTCAGCCTCCCGAGTAGCTAGGATTACAGGTATGTGCCACCACGCCTGGCTCATTTTTTTTTTTTTGTATTTTTAGTAGAGATGGAGTTTCACCATGTTGGCCAGGCTGGTCTTGAACTCCTGACCTCAGATGATCCACCCACCTCTGCCTCCCAGAGTGCTGGGGGATTACAGATGTGATCCACCACACTTGGCCTTTTTTTTTTTTTTTTTTTTTGACAGTTTTGCTGTGTTGCCCAGGCCGAAGTGCAGTGGTGTGATCTTGGCTCATTGCAACCTCCACCCACCAGATTCCAGCGATTCTCATGCCTCAACCTCCGGGATATCTGGTATTACAGGTGTGCACCACCACACTCAGCTAATTTTTATATTGTTAGTAGAGATGGAGTTTCACCATGTTGGCCAAGCTGGTCTCCAGCTCCTGGCCTCAAAGTGCCAGGTCCGGCCTGTGTCACTGAAATTTGATAGAGTTGCATTATCACTATGATGATCAGTTGTAAGGTGTAGATATATCCATATAAGGAAATCTGTCACTGCAAGTTACAGAAATCTAACTTAGTTTGGGGCCTGGCGCGGTGACTCATGCCTGTAATCCCAGGACTTCGGGAGGCCAAGGTGGGTGGATCACCTGAGGTCAGGAGTTTGAGACCAGGCTGGCCAACATGGCGAAACACCGTCTCTACTGAAAATACACACAAAAATTAGCTGGGTGTGGTGGCAGGCGCCTGTAATCCCAGCTGCTTGGGAGGCTGAGGCAGGAGAATCACTTGAACCTGGGAGGCAGAGGTTGCAGTGAGCCGAGATTATGCCACTGCATGCCAGCCTGGGCGATGCAGCAAGACTCTGTCTCAAAAAAATTAGTTTGGGGAGTCAGATGCAGTGGCTCATGCCTATAGTCCCAGCATTTTGGGAGGCCCAGGTGGTTGATCACTTGAGCTTAGGAGTTTGACACCATCCTAAGCAAAGAGCGAGACCCTGTCTCTACAAAAAAATACAAAAATATGTTGGGTGTGATGGGGTTTGCCTGCATTCCCAGCTACTCAGGAGACTGAATTGGGAAGATGGCTTGAACCTGGGAGACAGAGGTTGCAGTGAGCTGAGATGGTGCCACTCTACTACTCCTGCCTGGGTGACAGAGCCAGACCCTGTCTCCAAAAAAAAAAAAAAAGAAAAAGAAAAAAGAAAAATGAGTTTGGGGGGAAAAATGGGAGGAATTTTACAATTTATATAACCAAACTACTATGGGAAGACAGTAACTGGTACAGGCACTAGACCACTGAAGACATTGTCATTTTTTTTTTTTGCCTCCCAGACCTGCTTTTCTCTGCATGTCATGTTCAGTCTCTCAGACGACTTTTCTCCTCCAGTCTGGAATGATACTCCTAGCAAGACCTTAATTCACACCTTCTCACCTTCATCCTAGAGAGGAAATAATAAATTATGACTGTTAAAATGATATTTATGGTAGGCAATAAAGAGCTAGCTAGAGTATTTCTGGAAAATAAATACTGCCTAGTTCAGAAAATCATGAGAACTGTTGCTTGGGCCAGCTTGGAACAGGCATCAGTCTTTATAGATCAGTTACTGTGGATAGAAGACAAGGTCATGTAAGGACATGACGGCTCCCATTTTGGCTCACTTGCTTAGAGTGAACAGGAAAGAAAGGAGGAGTTAAGCAATAAAGTTAAACTCTCAAATATAGTTGCAATCAGTCACATAGTTGAAGTATCACATATATCTGGAGACTTCAAAATCCAGTTCTCTAGGCCTGAGAACTGTCTAGAATTTCAGACTACCTTCTTGATAGTTTCACATGGATGTCTAATTGGTGTCTTAAACTTAGGAAAAAATTCTTGGTTTCTTCCCCAAAAACCTATTCCTTTGTAGTTTTTCCCATCTCAGCAAATACCATCAGCACTTTGTTGCTCAAACAAAAAATTCTGGGAATTTCTGTTGATTACTGTCTCTCATCACCCACATTTAATCTATTAGCAGATTAATTATGTCAAGGTAACCTACAAACACATCCAGAATTAACCCCCAATCCCATTTCTATCTCCAATACTGCCATCCCAGACCAAGCTACTTTGATTTGCAGCCAGTGTTTTTCTTTTTAAACCTGTATCATATTATCACTGTCCCCTTAAAACCATCCAGTTGTTTCCCATAATACTTAGAATAAAATCCTAACTCCTTTTTCTAATTTACAAGGCCCCTATATGATCAGGACCCTGCCTGCTTTTCTTCAACTTAATCCTCTCATGCCCTCTATAGGACACTGACTTTCTTTCCGTTGTTTGAACGCTACTCATTCCTATTTTAAGGCCTTTGTATAAGATCTGCCTGATATGCTCGTCACCTGATCTTTGCAAGGCTGGCTCCATCGTGTTATTCATATCTTAATATCACTAAATGCTAATTTCCATTAAGTGACTGAACAGCCCAATCAAAAATAGTCATCTGGTTAATCTCTTGTCACATCAGACTACTATAATTCTCTGTACCAAACAAGATATTTGTTTTTCTGTCCCTACCCTTTAAAATGTAAATTTCATAGCTGGGTGCAGTGGCTTATGCCTGTAATCCCAGCACTTTGGGAAGCCGAGGTGGGAGGATCATCTGAGGTTAGGAGTTTGAGACCAGCCTAACTAACATGGTGAAACCTTATTTCTACTAAAAATACAAAAATTAGCCAGGCATGGTGGTGTGAGCCTGTCGTCCCACCTACTCATGAGATTGAGGCAGGAGAATCACTTGAGACGGGGAGGCGGAGACTGCAGTGAGCGGAGATGGTGCCACTGTACTCCGTCTTCCATCTCAAAAAATAAGAAAAAAAAAGTAAATTTCATGAAAGTAGAGACCCTGTCTTGTTTTCTGTAATATCTTTTTGCAACTGAATGAATTTTAAGAAAGGAATACATTTGTATAGCCACTATCTAGATCGTGATATAAAACATCACAAGTCCCCCAAAACCTCCCTTCATGTCCATTCAGACCCTACCAGAAGTAACTGGTAATGTGACCTCTAACATTGCATATTAGTTTTGCCTGTTTCTGAGTATCCTGTAGATGGAATATAGTATGTGCTATCTTGTTCATTCTTGTTCTTTGCTCTCATATTCCATTATATGACTATATCACAAATTGCTTAATTGTTAAGGACATTTAGATGACTTTCACTTTTTAGCCATATAAATAAAACTACTTCTGAACATTCTTGTATATATCTTTTAGTGCACATGTGTACCCATTTATGTTGGGTATGTATCTTTGAGTGGAATTAGTTTGGATTTGCATGTTCATTATTAAAAGATAAGATAATACCAAACCGTTTTCCAGAGCAGTTTTACCAATGTATACTCCCACTGGTAGTGTTTGAGAGTTGCAGTTGCTTCGTGTCCTTGCCAACAGTTGGTATTGTCTTTTTTTTTTTTTTATCTTTTTTTTAAGGCAGTGTCTCGCTTGGTCACCCAGGCTGGAGTGCCGTGGTGCGACCTCGGCTCACTGCAACCTCCACCTCCCGGATTTAAGTGATTCTTGTGCCGCAGCCTCCTGAGTAGCTGAGACTACAGGCATGCACCACCATGCCTGACTAGTTTTTTTTATTTTTTAATTTTTAGTAGAAATGGGGTTCCACCATGTTGTCCAGGCTGGTCTTGAACTCCTGACCTCAAGTAATCCACCCACTTTGGCCTCCCTGAGTGCTGGGATTACAGGCATGAGCCACCGCACCCAGCATTTTTTTTTTTTTTTTGAGACAGGGTCTCACTCTGTTGCCCATGTTGGAGTACAGTGGCATTATCATAACTCATTGCAGCCTTCAACACCTGGGCTTAGGTGACTCTCCTGCCTCAGCCTCCTGAGTTGCTAGGACTACAGGCACATCCCACCATGCCTGGCTGATTTTTAACATATTTTTGGAGTCAGGGGTCTCACCATATTGCCCAGGCTGGTCTTGAACTGGCTTCAGGCGATCCTCCCACACCCCAAGTAACTGGAATTACAGGTGTGGAGCCACCATGTCCAGCTGTTACTGTCTTTGTTATAAAGGCCATTCTATGGTATGCAGTGGTATTTCATTGTGGTTTTAAGTTATTTTCCTTACAACTAATTGAGCACCTTTGCATATGTTGATTAACCATTCAGATCACCTCTTTTTTAAAATGCTTGTTAAAAATATTTTAACCATTTTCCCTTTTTCTTTATTAATCTGTAACAGTTCTTTATATATAAGTATCTTCTCCTTCTCTTAGTTGCTCTTCTTCTTCTTAATGGTATCTTCTGATGAATAAAAGTTTTAAATTTTAGGCCGGGCGCGGTGGCACACACATGTAATCCTAGCACTTTGGGAGGGTGAGGTGAGCGGATCATTTGAGGTCAGGAGTTCGAAACCAGCCTGGCCAACATGGTGAAACCCCATCTCTACTAAAAATACTAAAATTAGCCACGCGTGGTGGTGGGTGCCTGTAATCCCAGCTACTTGGGAGGCTGAGACAGGAGAATCACTTGTGCCCGGGAAGCAGAGGTTGCAGTGAGCCGAGATCGCATTATTGCACTCCAGCCTAGGCAACAAAGGGAGACTCCGTCTCAAAAAAAAAAAAAAAAAAAAAAAAAAAGTTTTAAATTAAATTAATTTTTTCAGGTTGGTCCTTTTGTGTATTTGTTAAGAAATCTTGGCATGCCCCCAGGTCATAAAGACACTTTGCCCTGTTATCACCTAGAAGCCTTACTGTTCAATTTTTCGTATTTAATCCTACAATCCAATTGGAATAGATTTTTTTGGTATGGTGTGAAGCAGGAGTAAAGGCATATTCTGGAGTGCAGTAGCGCAATTCGGCTCACTCCAACCTCCATCTCCCAGGTTCAAGCAATTCTCATGCCTCAGCCTCCCAGGCACCTGGGATTACAGGCACACACCACCACGCCCAGTTAATTTTTTGTATTTTTAGTAGAGACGGGGTTTCGCCATGTTGGCCAGGCTGATCTTGAACTGCCTTGGCCTCACAAAGTGCTGGGATTGCATGTGTGAGCCACCGCACCTGGCTCTTCTTTATTGCTTTTATGTGCCACCTTTTTCACAAATCAGATGACTATATATGTGTAGGCCTGTTTCTAGATTCTCTTTTCTGTACAATTTGGTGTATTTGTACTTGGATTAGTACCGTACTATGTTAATTATTACAGCTTTGAGATACTTGTTGATATCTGGTAGTAAAAATCTTCCAGCTTCGTTCTTCTTCAAGACTATCTTTGCTTTCCTTCACGTTTTGCAGTTCCATATGCATTTTAATATCAGCTTCTCAAATTCCACAAATAACGTTGGTACATTTGCATACTGTTTTTTTCTGTTCTTTTTTATTTTTTCAGTAGCTGGAAAAAACACTTAATTTGTATTCTATTATAACCTACTTTTCACTCACCTTTTTCCATGTCAATAAATACTTTTTTTGTTTAATAATATATAGTGTTATATTGTTGATTCCAACATTTTTCCTTTACACATAACAATGTGATGTACAGCCTTAATTTTTTAAATTTTTTCTGTGCCTCCATGATTATTTTCTTGAAAAATTTTAAGCATTTATACTTACCATAAATATTGAATACCGTTAGACCAGGTGTTGCAGGAAAAACTAAAACAACAGTTCCTGGCCTCTGGCATATAGTCTAGGGATTATAAAATATGCTCATAATGTCACTGTAATTATGTATAGAAATGAGAGGCAGTATAATAAGTGGTTAAAATATGAACTCTAGAGTCAGAGTGTCTGAGTTTGAAAACCTTCTACTTGCTAGCTATATGACTCTAAACAGTTACTTTTCTTCTTTATGTCCTAGATTTCTTATCTGTTTGAAAAAAAAAAAAATGAGCCAAGTGTGGTGGCACATGCCTGTAGTCCCAGCTACTCGGGAGGCTGAGCTGGGAGGATTACTTGAGCCTGGGAGTTCAGGGTCCAGCCTGGGCAGCATAGCGAGACCCCCATCTCTTCAAAAAAAAGAAAAAAGTGGATAAAGTAATTCTAAAAAGGGGTTGGGAGGTTTAGATGAGGTAATATGTTAAGTACTCTGGTGTCTAATGCACAGTGGGTCAATTAAGTGTTATTATTGTGATTGTGATTATTTCTAGAAAAATAAGGACTATAAGTGGGTCCTGGTAATTGTCTTTTTTTTTTTTTTTTAATAATTTTAAAGTATTTCTGGGAAGAGAAAGCTTCTGGCATGGGCTGAAGGTGCTCTCTCTTCTGGGTCCTGGGAATTATACAAATAGGTACTCTTTGGAATCTGTGATTTTCATTGTTTGTTATTCTTCTAGAAACCCTAATCTGCTCTAACAGTGTTTGGCTCATAGTAGACAGCACCTATGTGTATTAAGTGAGCAAATAAATGAATGTAAATGTGTTCTAGAGAGACTGGTTTGTGAATTGGAAGAATTGTGATGATCTAATTAATGTTTTTGTTTCAGATTTGAAAGATTAGAAGTCCTGGCTGTATTTGCCTCCACAGTCTTGGCACAGTTGGGAGCTCTCTTTATATTAAAAGAAAGGTACATTTGTATATGATATTACTCTAAATCCCACCTATGACACCTTTGGGAACATGAAAGAAACCCATCAGACACATTTGCTTTCAAGGGTATGAAAATTTAGATGAGCAGGGCTGGAGTTTTGATGGTACAGTTTTTTTATGTTTCAGACATTTTCTTCTGTTTCACTTTTTTTTACTTCCTTAATGCTACTAAATTGAGTCAGAAGTGGTTGTGAATGAAACAGAGATTCATTCAGGCATGTTTGATGCTTATTACACACCCATTGATATCGGCTTGGCAGAGAAAGATCGAATTACATATTAAGGATAATTTGTGAAAAAAGAAAACAACTAAAAAGGATAATTTATGAGTCTCCTTGCCTCATCACTGCTAATAGTTAATAGTTATATTACTAAAAGATTTTGTGAACTTTAAGGTGGGTTAATGATATATTTAATAAAGCTTTTTAACTTTACAATTTATAGGACTTATTTAATACATTTTTATTTCTTTTAGTGCAGAACGCTTTTTGGAACAGCCCGAGATACACACGTGAGATTTTATTTTCGATATATAATTTACTATTGATTCTTAATTATTAATTGATGTATTATTAAACAGTTGGCCAACGTCAGAGTTCAGACTGTGGCAACATAAGTTTTTGCTGGTATTTCACAAACAAAATTCCCAAATACCAAGACTCCATTTCTTTACCCTTAACAGTTCCCAAGTTCTAAATATTTTTATACTGCACAGGAAGGCCTTTCTATCTTGGCTTCAGGCTTCTCATTATTTCCACACCTAGGAAGCACTAAGCCAGCTTCCCCTAGTCTTCTGTAATTTCATATTTGACCTTCAAAATCTTTTCATAGCACCTATAGAAAAGAGAATTGGACCAGGCTCAGCAGCTCACACCTGTAACCCCAGCACTTTGGGAGGCTAAGGCAGGAGGATCGCTTGAGCCCAGGAGTTCAAGACCAACCTGGGCAACAGAGTGAGACCCTGTCTCCAAAAAAAAAAGAAATGTATATATATGTTTCATATATATTGCAACTATGTGATTTTCATATATATATGAAAAGAGAATTGTATGTATCATATATATGAAAAAACAATTGTATTTCTCAACCGCATAGTTGCCAACTATGTGGACCTTATCTATTCTGATCAGTGTAATTCTGAAAAGTCTGATTTGTCCAGCATATCATAAAACAAATACCATTAACATTTATACAGATTTATAACAGCGTTTACCTGTAGGAAGATACTGTTAATGCTAAAAGTCCTTTCTTATCCTTTGTAAGAGGGAGCAACAGTAGATGGGACATGGGTGATGGGGCTAGAAACTAAGTTCAGGTTCTGTATCTGGAAACACTGAATCATTAAAGCAGACCACTTTACCTTCCCACCTCTTAGTCCCTCTACGTATTGAAATTACCTACTGATAATACCAAGAACAAATTAAAGGTGAATGTTATCATTCTTTTTAGGGGAAGATTATTAGTTGGTACTTTTGTGGCTCTTTCTTTCAACCTGTTCACGATGCTTTCTATTCGGAATAAACCTTTTGCTTATGTCTCAGAAGGTATGTTTTTTATTTACTATTAATATAAAAATCCAACTAATCTCTTATAAAAACAAGTCTTTTGTTTGTTTCATTCACTCAAATCAATAAGGAAGTATATTCTGAAGAGAAGAGAGAACTAGCCCAAATGTTCTCAAGTCTTTTTTAAGTGGAAAATTATAAAACAAAGTCTCATTAGTTCAAGCTTTAAAATAACAAATTATTTTGAAACAGGCAGGAGTGACCTGTAAATTAAATCATATGATGATGAAAAATTACATTTACCAAATAATGTGAGATTTTAAATGTGTAATCTATCTAAGAAAAGTCTATTGTAAGCATTTTAGAAGTCTCGGTATACTTAGAATAGTTGATATGCTAATTGAAAATAGTTGTATTTTGTTAATAAAGTAAGTTCCCAGGAACTTCTCTTTGGCAATGGTGGATGGGCATATATATTTGCAAGTAGCCAAACTTTATTTCTTTTGAAATATTCTTTTATTTTGAAGTGTTTACAACTTCAGACTGATTTTTCACTTTTGCAGTCTAAATTATTGGCATTTTTCAACAATTTCAGTGTTTTGGAATCCCACTAACGCACAAAAGAGTTAGCCACTAAGAGATGGAGAAGTGAGGTGAAAACAGAAGTGGGATGTTTGCACAGATCCACACTTTGAAGTATAGAGAAGCACAGATAGGTGTGGATCTTTTTAGATCTCACTCTAGGACAGTCAAGAGAAGAAAGTTTTCTGAAATGCCCATTCAAGTTTAAACAACTTCATGAATGTTATGAAGATAAGTTGTGTTTGTATGAGTTAAAGAATTACTGCATGAATTAGAAAAATAAATAATGTTACTTATGATCACCTGAATTTCTTGAAAAAAATTCATAATTTATAAAATACTATAACACTCTAGAAATTTTTAAGATGGTGCAGAGATTTAGAAACACTATTTCTCTGTAAAGATCAGGAAGACATAAGAAGGAAATAAGACTACTGATAATCTTATGACCCACAGATAATATGTTAACATTTCTATGTTATTACTTTCACTTTTTTGTATTGTATGCACACGTACATATAATTTTATGTGCTTACTTAGAATTGTATATATTACAATTTTATGCCTGGCTTTTTTTTTTTTTTTTTTTTGAAACGGAGTCTCACTCTCTTGCCCAGGCAGGAGTACAGTGACACAATCTTAGCTCACTGCAACCTGTGCCTCCTTGGTTCAAGGAGTTACAGGCATGTGCCACCATGCCTGGCTGATTTTTATATTTTTAGCAGAGACGGGGTTTCCCCATGTTGGCCAGGCGGGTCTCAAACTCCTGACCTCAGGTGATCTGTCCACCTTGGCCTCCCAAAGTGCCGGGATTACAGGTATGAACCACTGCGTCCGGCCGTGTCTGGCTTTTTTGTTAGCATTATGTCTTCAGTATTGCTTCTCATTAAATACTCTTTGAATGTAAATGATTTTTTAATGCTTGCATAGTATTCTGTTATGAATATTTTAAAATATTGTATACATTTCCAACTTTTCCTTTTATAAATAACTCTATAATCAGCCTCTTTAGATCAACTCTGTCTGCATTTTTTATTCTTTCTGTAGGATAAATTCCCTGAGAAGGAATTATTTACTGGATTAAAAATATAGTATTTTTTAAAGGCTTTGTTGTATATTGCCAAATTTATTTCCAGAAAAGTTATCTAGTTTATATCTTTATTAATTTAATTTAATTTTATTTTATTTTATTATTATTTTTTATAGAGACAAAGTCTCCCTGTGTTATCCAGGCTGGTCTCAAACTCCTGGGCTCAAGCAGTCCTCTCACATCAGCCTCCCAAAGTGCTGGGACTACAGACGTGAGCCACTGCTCCCAGCCTACTGTATATTTTCATTAGCTGGAAATGAAGGTTCCCAGAAACATCAAGATTTGTGACATTAGCTGGGCTTGGTAGCATGTGCCTGTAGTCCCAGCTACTCAGGAGGCTGAGGTGATTGTATTGCTTGAGCTCAGGAGTTTGAGTCCAGCCTGGGAAACATAGCAAGACTCTGGCTTTAAAAATAATGAAGTCTGGGTCTGGTGACTCACGCCTGTAATCCCAGCGGTTTGGGAGACCAAAGCAGGCGGATCACAAGGTCAGCAGTTCGAGACCAGCCTGGCCAACATAGCAAAACCCTGTCTACTAAAAAATGATAAAAATTAGCCAGGCATGGTGGCAGGCACCTGTGATCCCAGGTACTCGAGAGGCTGAGGCAGGAGAATCCCTTTAACCTGGTAGGTGGAGGTTGCAGTGAGCCGAGATCACGTCATTGCGCTTCTGCCTGGGTGACAAAAGTGAAACTCCATCTCAGAAAAAAAGAAAAAGAAAAAAGATTTGTGAAATTACTTGAAATTTAAGTGGAAAATAATATTAAGTGCTTTCTATATGCCAAGCACTGCTAAATACTTTACGTAGAATAGCCCATTTAATTCTAGCCATATGAAGTAAATACTTTTATTATGCCCATTTTACACTAAGGCACTGAGAGATTAAATTACTTACCCAGTGCTACACATCTAGTTAAAGGCAGAGCTATCATTTAAAGCCAGATATTCTGACATCTTACTTAACTGCTCAACTGTTTTTCTTTTGCATAAGTCTTGCCAATCTTTTTTACATTATGGTACACATTTTAAAAATGGATATTTCTGTAGCACTCTGGGATAAATGGAAGAGGATTCTTGAGCCTAGACACAGGCTACTTGTCCAAGAATAGTAACTGACAGGTGTCTTTGTAGGTATCCAGGTCCTCACCTGGCTTTTTTGAGAGTTGAGGGAAGTAATTTGTATGTCATTTGAATATCCCTTATCTGAAATACTTGGGGCCAGAAGTGTTTCACATTTTAGGTTGTCTTAGATTTTGGAGTCTTTGAATTATATATATGGGTTGAGCATCCCAAACCTGAAAATTCAAAATCCAAAATATTCCTATGAGCATTGATATTGATATTGATACCTATGATATTGATATTCCTTTGAGTATCATGTTGGTGCTCAAAGTTGTGGATTTTTGGTTTTCAGATTTGGGATACTCAGCCTATACCTATGGCCCGTTCCCAGCACACTGGTTAGGAAGCTCTGCTTAAAAGTATAAAGAACCGCCGGGCACAGTGGCTCACACCTGTAATCCCAGCACTTTGGGAGGCCGAGGCAGGCGGATCACCTGAGGTCAGGAGTTCAAGACCAGCCTAACCAACATAGTGAAACCCAGGTCAAGAGCAGCCTGACCAACATGGTGAAACCCCATCTCTACTAAAAATACGAAATTAGCCAGGTGTGGTGGCACGCACCTGCAATCCCAGGCACATGGGAGGCTGAGGCAGGACAATTGCTTGAACGCAGGAGAGGGAGGTTACAGTGAGCTGAGGTGGCACCCCTGCACTCCAGCCTGGACAAAAAGAGTAAAACTCTATCTCAAAAGAAAAAGTATAAAGAATCTTTAAAACTTTAATAGTAACAATGACATATCTAAGTTCACTAATTCCTTCAGGTCAACTGTATATTGTATAATAGTTGAAACTGCTTTTGACTTAGTGGCATAAGGGCATAAAAGAGGAAACATTTATAGATTTGAGGAGTAGCATGTTCTTTTGTAATGTTATTCAGTCACTGCCAAATTTGTTTTTTAAAATTAAAGAACTCAAATATTTCGGATAGTGGTTTATTTTCTTCTATATAGATAATTTAAGTATTTTCTTCTTAAAGCTGCTAGTACGAGCTGGCTTCAAGAGCATGTTGCAGATCTTAGTCGAAGGTAAGATGTTATGGAGTTTCATGATATGCATAACTTAAAGGAATACACAAGAAATGCATCTATCATGGGAACTTAAATTATTCATTGCTGAGGTTACTACATGAATCACAGATCAGATTGTTATTCTCCTTTTACTTTTTAATTGACAATACAAAAGAGAACTTTATAAGTGAAAGGGCTTTGTTCACAAATCCTTTTTGCTTTCTTTAAGAAGTACACTATGTGGTACCAAAATACAAATTATCTTTACAAGGTTGTCACCAGTTTTATGTGAGTTCTGCTAATGGATACTCTTTCTGTTTGTTTTTTTCTTAGCTTGTGTGGAATTATTCCAGGACTTAGCAGTATCTTCCTTCCCCGAATGAATCCATTTGTTTTGATTGATCTTGCTGGAGCATTTGCTCTTTGCATTACTTATATGCTCATTGAAATTAAGTGAGTATTTTTTATTGTTGTCAAGTATGTTTTGATTTCTGGGGCCTTAATTATAAGAGCATCAGCAGGATGGATAGTGGTCAAGCTTCTAGCAGGTTTGTTTATGACCTGTGTAACTTAGATCACGTCTTTTCCTTAGGTGTCTTCATCTGAAAACTTAAGGGGCTTGGGTTCAATAAGTATTTCTTACCACAATATATAAAGCAGACTGGAAAACAATTTAAATTGCCTACTGCTGACCTGATGAGTAAAACAGAAAAGAGAACAGTAAGAAAGAGATCTGAACCACAGCTGCTATTGCTGAGAGAGGGAGGAGAAGAGGACGTAGGTGTGAAACAATTTTTTAAAAATAAAGCCTTTTAGGAAATAGGCTTTACAGCTGCTTTAAGCTTAACATGTTATGGCATATGATTCTTTGGCTACCCACCTTTTAAATATTAGTCTTTACTAGAATTTGTCCTTCTTCTTCTTGCTGTTTTGTGTATTTTCCTTTAAAATCACATGCAAGTATTTGTTTTTGTTTGCTACTTCTGTGGGATTCCCAGATTTTTATTTCCAGCCCACATCTCTATTGAATTAGAAAAGACGTGTCTTCCTGACTTCATTATGTGTCTACTTTAACTGAACCTATTTTCCCTTAACTCCGAAACTGTTTTTTCTTGTATCTCCCATCTCAGTGAATGGGAGATACAAGAAAAATACTGTCATTTATGCCAATGCATTCTTATTTTAAATTGCATAGAGTTGTTTTTTTCCTGAGATGGAGTTTCGCTCTTGGTGCCCAGGCTGGAGTGCATGATCTCGGCTCACCGCAACCTCCGCCTCCCGAGTTCAAGCAATTCTCCTGCCTCAGCCTCCCGAGTAGCTGGGATTACAGACGCCTGGCATCACACCCGGCTAATTTTGTATTTTTAATAGAGATGGGGTTTTGCCATGTTGGCCAGGCTAGTCTTGAACTCCTGACCTCAGGTGATCCATCTGCCATAGTGGCTCATGCCTGTAGTCCCAACATAGAGTTTTTTATTTACATTGAGTGTACAATTTAGTGATGTTACATGCAACCATTACCACCGTCCATCTCCAGAACCTTTTTCCTCCTTCCTTCCTTAAACTCCATGCTCATTAAACAGCTTTCCTTTTCTTCCTCCTCACAGCCCCTGGAAACCACCATTCTACTTTCTGTCTCTAGGAATTTGACTTCTCTAAGTACTTCATAGAAATGAAATCATATAATATTTGTTCTTTTGTGTCTGCCTATTTCACTTAGCATAATGTCCTCAAGGTTCATCTATGTTGTAACGTGTCAGAATTTTGTTCTTTTTTAACGCTGAGTCACATTCCAGTGCACAATGGGTAAACAACGCATTTTGTTTACCCATTTATCTATCAATGGATATTTGAATTGGTTCCATTTCTTTCACTATTGTGAATAATGCCACTGTGAACCCGAGTGTACAAATACCTGAGTCCTTCCTTTTAATTCTTGTGGGTATATACCCAGAAGTGAAATTACTGGGTCATATGATATGATAATTCTGTATTTATCTAATTTATTTAATTTTTTATTTTTGTGGGCACATAGTAGGTATATATATTTATGGGGTACATGAGTTATTTTGATACAGGCATACAGCGCATAATAATCACATCAGGATAAATGGGGTATCCATCACCTCAAGGATTTATTTTTTCTTTGTGTTATAATCTAATTATGCTCTTGTTTATTTTTAAATGTACAATAAATTATTGTTGACTGTAGTAACGCTGTTTTACTATCAAATAGTAGATTTTATTTATTCTAACTATATTTTTGTATCCGTTAACCATCCCCCCACATCCCCCTAATATTTTAGTTTTTTGAAGAACTCCAGTGCATCCTTAAATATCCACTTTTCCTCCCTCCTCCCCTCTCACTACTCCCCAAGCCATTTCTAATTCATCTCTAAGCCTTGTGTAATTGTTTATTAATATTTATTTATTTGGCTGGGTGCGGTGGCTCACACCTGTAGTCCCAGCAGTTTGGGAAGCCGAGGCGGCCAGGTCACCTGATGTCGGGAGTTCAAGACCAGCCTGGCCAACATGGCAAAACCCTGTCTCTGCTAAAAATGCAAAAATTAGCTGGGCATGGTGATGCACACCTGTAATCCCAACCACCTGGGAGGCTGAAGCAGGAGAATCGCTTGAACCCAGGAGGTGGAGGTTATATATATATGAGACATATATATATATAATATATATCATATTATATATCATAATATATATCATGATATAATTATGATATATATTATATCATATATATTATATTGTCAACATATATAATATATATTATATATAATATAATTATATTACACAGAGTCCTGTGTAATCAGGCTCCTACCAACCTTACTAACCATCTATGTATTCCTGACCATTTGTGGTTTTATTGCTGGGTGATGGTTTTCATGCCCCTGCACATGCTGCTTTCACTTGCTCATCTTTGAAGTCTCTGCCCAAATGTCACCTTCTCTTTTTATATTTGGCCTTTCTGGATTATCCCCACCCCAGTAGCCTTGTCACTCAATCTTTGGTGCAGCCATGGTACACTGTAGACATTTCTGCCTTAGTGCCCGAAGTGCTTCATTATGTTTTTCACATGTGTATCTCCTATTATTTCTAGGGCAAGGATTGTGTCTCATCCACATTTCTATTCCCAGCATGTGGGGAAAAGTAGAAAAGAGTGCACAATCAGCTTTTAATTATTGGCATTTTGGTCTGTATTGTTGGTAGAACTTCAGCCAGTTTGAATTGTTGATGTTGGCTACAGTGTTACCATAAAAAATTCCTGGAGAATCTTACCTGGTGAAATTCCTGGGGAATTTGAACTTTTATTGGAAATAATTATCGCTTACTGGAAAATTGATATAATTACTGACATATTTCATTAGTCTTTCTTTATCAAAAATTACTAGTTGAGTGACACGCGGCCAAGGCCGAGCGGGCGCCCTGCCCCTGCTTCCTTTCACGTTTGCTCTGCCTGTAGGTGGTTGTGGCCACTGTATCCGGAGGGAGGCAGCAGTGGCCAGTAATGCCTGGGAAACTCCTCTTGGGGTACATTATGGAACTGGAAGCACCCTTGGAGGAGTCCGAGAGCCAGAAGAAGGAGAGGCAAAAGGGCGTTATGGATATCACAATTTCAGATAATGGATTATGGACCTGTACTTCCTTTATATGGTTGTTACGAAGATTGAAACAAGATACGCTGAGAGCACATTACATAGTGCTGGAGTGACAGAAGGAAGTCAAGGCACCGTTATGACTCAGATGAGAAATCAGGAACAAGAGAAAATGGTGTTACAGATTACCTGGATGCTCCCAAGATGAAAAAAACTAAAATGAAAGAGAAGCTAAATGGAGATACTGAAGGAGGATTTAATAGACTTTCAGATGAATTCTTTAAATCTCGTAAGTCAGTAAGAAAAGATCTACTGAATGGAGATATTGATGAATGTGAAAAAAAAAGCAAGTATCATCCTTAGATAGTTCTACTCATAAATCAAGTGATAATAAACTAGAGGAGACCTTAACACGTGAGCAGAAAGAAGGAGCCTTCTCCAATTTTCCTATTTCTGAAGAGAATGTAAAACTTCTGAAAGGTCGAAGTTCTGAATAGGAAACATCTCTCTTTCCTATTCTAGTTAAGACTTTTGGTCCTGTATATGAAGGAAAATATTTAATAGCTCAAGCACGGACGGGAACAGGAAAGAAAGACATTCTCTTTTGCCATCCCTTTGATTGAAAGACTCCAGAGAAATCAAGAAACAGTTTTTTGTTTGTTTGTTTGTTTTTTGAGATGGAGTCTTGCTCTGTTGCCCAGGCTGGAGTGCAGTGGCGTGATCTGGGCTCACTGCAAGCTCCACCTTCTGGGTTCACACCATTCTCCTGCCTCAGCCTCCTGAGTAGCTGGGACGATAGGTGCCTGCCACTGCGCCCGACTAATTTTTTTTTGTATTTTTAGTAGAGACGGGGTTTCACCATGTTAGCCAGGATGGTCTTGATCTCCTGACCTCGTGATCCACCCATCTTGGCTTCCCATAGTGCTGGGATTACAAGCGTGAGCCACTGCGCCCAGCTCCGATTGGATCTTTCTAAACTGTGCCACGTTGTGCTTGATAAGCGGATCAAATGTTAGATTTAGGTTTTGCTGAACAAGTTGATGATATTATTCATGAATCCTACAAAACTGATTCTGAAGACAATCCTCAGACTTTACTTTTTTCTGCAGCTTGCCGACAGTATACAAAGTTGCAAAAAAATGCATGAAATCCAGATACGAACAGGTTGACTTTGTTAGAAAAATACTCAAAAGGCTGTAGCTACTGTGGAACATTTGGCCATCCAGTGTCATTGCTCTCAGAGGCCAGCAGTTATTGGAGATGTCCTTCAAGTCTGCAGTGGGTCTGAAGGGAGGGCTATTATTTTCTGTGAGACCAAGAGGAATGTAACTGAAATGGCCATGAATCCACACATAAAACAGAATGCCCAGTGTTTACATGGGGACATTGCACAGTCACAAAGAGAAATTACACTAAAAGGCTTCAGAGAAGGTAGTTTTAAAGTTTTGGTGGCAACCAATGTGGCTGCCCGTGGTTTGGACATTCCTGAAGTTGACCTGGTGATTCAAAGTTCTTCTCAGAATATTGAGTCCTATATCCATCGTTCTGGACGCACAGGTAGAGCTGGACGGACAGGGATTTGTGTATGTTTTTATCAACCAAGAGAAAGAGGTCAACTAAGATATGTGGAACAAAAAGCAGGAATTACTTTTAAATATGTAGCTGTTCCTTCTACAATTTATTTAGTTAAGTCTAAAAGCATGGATGCCATAAGCTCTCTGGCTTCCTTTTTTTATGCTGCTGTTGATTTTTTCCAGCCATCAGCTCAGATACTAATAGAAGAGAAAGGGGCAGTGGATGCCTTGGCTGCAGCTTTGGCCCACATTTCTGGTGCATCAAGCTTTGAACCACGATCTTTGATCACCTCTGATAAGGGATTTGTGACCATGACTCTGGAAAGCCTAGAGGAAATACAGGATGTCAGCTGTGCTTGAAAAGAACTTAACAGAAAACTGAGTAGTAATGCAGTGTCTCAGATTACCAGAATGTGCCTCCTGAAAGGAAATGTGGGTGTTTGCTTTGGTGTTCCTACAACTAAGTCAGAAAGGTTACAGGCAGAGTGGCATGATTCCGACTGGATACTCTCAGTGCCAGCCAAATTACCTGAAATTGAATAATATTATGATGGAAACGCATCCTCTAATTCCAGACAGAGGAGTTGCTGGTCAAGTGGCCAGTCGGGCTGGTCAAGTGGTTGATCTGGCAGCCGGTCAGGTAGACAGAGTGGACAAAGGAGTCGCTCAGGAAATCGACAAGGTGGTAAAAGACGAAGTGGGAATAGAAATCGATCAAGAAGTGGGAGCTACAAACAGAGTTTTCACTATTTGATGGTTAATCTACCAGTATGAGCTTGCCTATTTCTGCCTAATCATGTACATTATCCACCAAAAATTAGGTCATCATAGTTGAGGTATGTGTCTACTATTTGCAAAGAAATTGGTCATATTTTTTTAAAAAGTATTTCACAAGAATGATTGTAAACAAATCTACTTACCCAGTTATACCTTTGAATTAAAAAACCTCCTTTTATTGTCTTTTAAAAAAAAAAATTACCAGTTGAAGTTTTTTGTCTGTCTCAAGCAAAAAAATATATTTCAGCTCTTTCTAGTTGACAGGTAGTTTGACAAAAAAATGCATAACGGAGAAATGTCCACATTTTTTTCATCATACCTCTTCCTACTAATTAACATAATTATTAGTTATTTTTCCACTAAACTTTGACAGGAAAGAATTCTAAAAACTGGAGTTTTTTTCTTTGAAATGTTTCTTTGCGAGTAGTAGCCAATTGTGGTAAAATTGTGTCCTGTTGCTCAGTCCTATTGGTTTAGATAATTAATGTTCAGGAGATTTAGTTGTAATATGCTCAGTGAGATATAAATTTAAAATGTAAAATTGTTTTTTCCTTTTAGTAATTATTTTGCCGTAGACACTGTCTCTGCTATAGCCATTGCCTTGATGACATTTGGCACTATGTATCCCATGAGTGTGTACAGTGGGAAAGTCTTACTCCAGGTAAGGTTCTTCTTCCAATGTACATGCTTAATGTTAGCCATGTTCTTCTACCAGATTAAAAAGTTGCATGTGTTCTTCTACCAGATTGTGAAATTTTTATTTTTTAATTTAATTTAATTTATTATTATTATTATTATTTTTAGAGACAGGGCCTCGCTCTGTCATCTAGACTGGAGTACAGTGGTGGGATCTCGGCTCACTGCTGCCTTGACCTCCCAGGCTCAGAGGACCCTCCCACCTCAGTCTCCTGAGTAGCTAGGACTGCAGATACACACCACCACACCCAGCTAATTTTTAAAAATTTTTGTAGGGATGAGCTGTCACTATGTTGCCCAGGCTAATCTCAAACTCCTGGGCTCAAATGATCCTCTTGCCACGGCCTCCCAAAGTGTTGGGACTATAGGCGAGAGCCATTGTGCCCAGCCATATTTTTTAATTACAAAAAGTTTTTTGGCCAGGCGAGGTGGCTCACGCCTATAATCCCAGCACTTTGGGAGGCCAAGGTGCACGGATCACAAGGTCAGGAGTTCGAGACCAGCCTGGCCAACATGGTGAAACCCTGTCTCTGCTAAAAAAAATACAAAAATTAGCCAGGCATGGTGGTATGCACCTGTAATCCCAGCTACTCAGGAGGCTGAGGCAGGAGAATTGCTTGAACCCAGGAGGTGGAGGTTGCAGTGAGCTGACATTGTACCACTGCACTCCAGCCTGGGCGACACAGCAAGACTCCATCTCAGAAAAACAAAACAAAATGTTTTGTTAATGCCCTCCCTTTAACAGTACAGATTGTGAAATTTTTAGTTACTGGAAGCTCCTGCTAGAAATGAAGTCAAACAATAATCTCTGAAATTCATATAGTAAGAACTTGATGAAAGTCCATTAGCCCGTAAAATAGGCACAAATCCTCCTGTATTTATAATGTGACAAAATCATACATTTAAAATTATTATTATGTTTCAAGTGAAAACAATGTTACTTAAAATTTTTTTTTTTTTGAGACGGAGTCTCTGTTGCACAGGCTGGAGTGCAGTGGCGCTAAACTCAGGTCACTGCAACCTCCACCTCCTGGGTTCTAGCGATTCTCCTCTCTCAGCGTGCCAAGTAGCTGGGACTACAGCCACGTGCCACCACGCATGGCTAGAATTTTTGTATTTTTAGTAGAGTTGGGGTTTCACTACATTGGCCAGGATGGTCTCAAATTCCTGACCTCAGGTGAGCCACCCACCTTGAACCTCCCAAAGTGCTGAGATTACAGGCATGAGCCACTGCACCCAGCCTGAAATTTTTTTTAGATATTTATTTTCCCTCAGTAATGTGCTCTGGCTTTTGTGTAATCTGGTTATGACTATTTTATTATTTCCTGCCACTGAGTTAGTGAGACTTTAAAATTTCAAACTTAAAATTTTAAATGACACATTGCTACTTACTGAAACAATAGGAACACCCTGAATAGAAAGGCAGTTTCCCAGGGCTAGATGTGCATGTAAGCACTGTGGTTGCTTCTGTCTTACCCTTATGCCTTTTCCAAAACTTAAGGCAGTAGCTCCATCTCCAGAAACAATAAAAATAATAAGATAATAGTTGCATAGTGCTATGCCCTATACAAAATATTACCTTTCTAACCATTTCCCAAAGATTTTTTAAAAGTTGGTTGGTTGGTTAAGTGTTATTTATCTTTTTATCTTGTCTTCAAGATAGAAAAACAGGTATGGGCCAGTGGATGACATTGCTCCACTAGTGGGGCCAGTTGAAACCTCTCTTCTCTAATGATAGGACACCTGTCAAAGCAAAGGCTGGCTTAAAAATCCTTTTGGGGAGCGGGTTCAGGACCATTGTTGGCAAACTTTTTTCCTCCCGCCGTTATTCATATTTTATTGTATTTTTCCCCAGACAACACCACCGCATGTCATTGGTCAGTTGGACAAACTCATCAGAGAGGTAAGATGGAATAGTAAATAAAATCATTTTATTTTATATCGGAGAATTGAAAAGGTGGATACTTCTAATACTTTATTCACCTCTACCTAGAATTTTATTTTAGGGAAGTTCGTGTTCTTCACAGTAACATACTAGGAGCCATAATATAGTGGCAAACAGAAAAATATGAAGAATTAAAAATTGTTCAATTTGGAAATCAAATTCACTTGAAGTAAATGTGGAAGGTAATGGCCTAACGACCAACCTATTATAAATGCTGTGATTTTTATTTATTTTATTTAGTTATTTAGTTATTTTTTTTGAGACGGAGTCTTGCTCTGTCGCCAGGCTGGAGTGCAGTGGCACGATCTCAGCTCACTGCAACCTTCACCTCCCGGGCTCAAGCGATTCTCCTTCCTCAGCCTCCAGAGTAGCTGAGACTACTGGCATGTGCCACCATGCCCAGCTAACTTTTTTTTTTTGAAACAGAGTCTCGCTCTGTCGCCCAGGCTGGAGTGCAGTGGTGCTGTCTTGGCTCACTGCAACCTCCGTCTCCCAGGTTCAAGTGATTCTCCTGCCTCAGCCTCGTGAGTTGCTGGGACTAGAAGTGCATGCCACCACACCCAGCTAATTTTCATATTTTTAATAGAGACAGGGTTTCACTGTGTTCAGGCTGGTCTTGAACTCCTCACCTCGTGATCTGCCCACCTCGGCCTCCCAAAGTGCTGGGATTACAGGCATGAGCCACTGCGTCTGGCCCGCCCAGGTAACTTTTGTATTTTTTTTTTTTTTTTTTTTTTGAGATAGAGTCTCGCTCTGTCGCCCAGGCTGGAGTGCAGTGGCACAGTCTCGGCTCACTGCAACCTCCGCCTCCCAGGTTCAAGTGATTCTCCTGTCTCAGCCTCCTGAGCAGCTGAGATTACAGGCGCCAACCACCATGCCTGGCTAATGTTTGTATTTTTAGTAGAGACAGGGTTTCACCATCTTGGCGAGGCTGGTCTTGAACCCCCGACCTTGTGATCCACCCACCTCAACCTCCCAAAGTGCTGGGGTCACAGGCATGAGCCACAGCGCCTGCCCTAACTTTTGTATTTTTAGTAGAGACAGAGTTTCACCATGTTAGACAGGATGGTCTTGATCTCTTGACCTCATGATCCACCCGCCTCAGCCTCCCAAAGTGCTGGGAATACAGGCATGAGCCACCGTGCCCAGCCTGTTGTTTTGTTTTTTTTTTTTTTGAGACTGAGTCTTGCTCTATCACCCAGGGTGGAATGCAGTGGCATGATCTCAGTTCACTGCAACCTCCTGGGTTCAAGCAATTCTCCTCCTGGGTTCAAGTGATTCTCCTACTTCAGCCTACTGAGTAGCTGGGATTACAGGCTCTCACCACCACGCCTGGCTAATTTCTGTATTTTTAGTAGAGATGAGGTTCCACCATGTTGGCCAGGCTGATCTCGAACTCCTGACCTCAAGTGATCCACCCCTCTTGACCTCCCAAACTGCTGGGATTACAGACGTGAGCCACCGTGCCCAGCCTTTGGTTGTTTTTTAATATATATATATAAAAAGAGATGGGTCTCACTATATTGCCCAGGCTAGTCTTGAACTCCTGCCCTCAAGCCGTCCTCCCATCTTGGCCTTCCAAAGTTCTGGGATTACAGGCATGAGCGACTGTGCCCAGTCAAATGCTGTGAATTTTTTTTTTTTTTTAGGGGTTACAGAGTCTTGCTCTGTCGCCCAGTCTGGAGTGCAGTGCTGTGTTCTCTGCTCCCCACCAGCTAATTGTTGTACTTTTTTAGTAGAGACAGGGTTTCACTATGTTGGCCTGGCTGGTCTGGAACTCCTGGCCTCAAGTGATCTGCCCACCTCAACCTCCCAAAGTGCTGGAATTACAGACATGAGCCACCGTGCCCAGCCTAGACTTTCTTTTAAGTTGTTATAAATTTCCACCTACTTACTAATGAAGAAATAAAATAATGAACTATTTTGATGTTGCAACCATTTTAAACCTTTGATTGTCAGTGTCACAGAGGCCACTTTTACCAGTATAACTGGGTACTACTCTCAACTAGTGAAGCCTGGCCTTGGGTATGTGTCCTGTGCCACTGTACCAGTGGGCTACATGCAATATATCTGGCCTTGGAATTTCTTCTAGACTCACATCCAAACAACATCCTGTGTTGTGCAGAGCTTTGTTATAAGGGAATTCAGAGAAAGAAGTGATTGAGAAAACAAAAAAATTAAGTAAAAAATCTGATACCACAAAGTGCTAGATATAAATATATTCCATATTGATAAAATGAAAAGAACCATACACTGTTGCATAAATTGGTGGGGGTAGGGGTTTAAAACTGAGCAGTGGAGACCTGATTCTAAAAGAATTGGGGCAAACAAGAAACTAGGAAAGCAAGGTCTTGGGTCAGTATGGAACAAACAAGAATGGTATCTTGAGTGGTCTGAGACTTCTCTTAGCTAATGAGTGTCCTCGTGCAGGATTTGGCTATGCCTAAGTCCACAATGTGACTAAACTGCATTGGATATGTTAAGTACAGACAGCTCTGATCACCTCTTTCTGTTTTTGGTTAGGTATCTACCTTGGATGGAGTTTTAGAAGTCCGAAATGAACATTTTTGGACCCTAGGTTTTGGCTCATTGGTATGTTCGTTTACATATGACTTTAGTTATAATTTAAAATAGTCTTCCAGTTTTAAAACTGAAAAAAAGTATTTCCTTAAAATTTTCTGGAGCCTTTGGATTCCTAGTTATGTTAAGCAGAGTCTAAAATGTACATGAATTCAATTACCTAATTAAGGGATTTTTTGTTGTTTAGAGACAGGGTCTCACTCTGTTGCCCAGGCTGGTCTCGAACTCCTTGCCTCAAGCAGTCCTCCCGCCTTAACCTCCCAAAGTGTTGGGATTACAGACGTGTAATCCCAACAATAGAAGAATGTTTTTATTTTTTTCCCTTCAAACATGTTAATGGTAATAATACAAGAGTGTCCAGATAAGATAAATTTGTAGTCAGTGTAATTCCCAAATAAAATGTTTTAAAAAATTAGAAGTGCAATTGCTTTCTTTTTTAACTGCAGTTCTCATTTTGGAGAGTTTGCTGAATATTTTGAAGAACTACAATAACACAACTTGCTTCAGCATAAAATTTCGTATTTTCTAATTCAGTTTGAACCTCAATACCAGAGAGACGTTTTTATGACACGGTTAGGAATGATGAGGAAAATACAGAAAACATAAAGCACTGTAATCTTATCTAAAGAAAACTGCTGTTGATATTTTGGTGTTTATACATTTATTTTCCTTAGAAAATGAGATCGTGGAGTGGGCGCGGCTCATGCCTATAATGCCAGCACTTTGGGAGGCCAAGGTGGGCAGATCACCTGAGGTCGGGAGTTCGAGACCAGCTTGGCCAACATGGTGAAACCCCGTCTCTACTAAAAATACAAAATTAGCTGGGCATGGTGGTGTGGCACGCGCCTGTAATTCCAGCTACTCAGGAGGCTGAGGCAGGAGAGGCGGAGGTTGCAGTGAGCCAAGATCACGCTATTGCACTCCAGCCTGGGTGACAGAGTGAGACTCTGTCTCCAAAAAAAACAGGAAATGAGATCATGCTATTTTATAATTAGCTCTTTTCATTTAATTTATCATGAACAGTTTTTTATGTCATTAAATACTCTTCTACAGTATCATTTAAAAAAATAGGATTTGATTTTTCTAATATAGCACAAATTTATAGATAAGCAGATCAAAGCTGGTCCAGCAGGTCAGTGATGTTACCCACTTTGCAGTGTTTAGTTTCAGGCTGTGCTTTTGTAGTGGGAAAATGGTTTCTTCACCTTCACTTTCCCCAGCTCTTTCCCTCTCTCATTATTTTGGATGTCTAAAATTTATTAGAAGAAAAACTTGAGACTGTAACATCCCCTCCCTCCTTACTGGGAAGGTGCCAAGTGACCAAAGTGTCAAGAGACCAAAGAATGACTTGGACAGGTTCAGCATGGCCAGTAGGTGAGTTTATTAGGACTTACCTACGGGGCACTCCTGGGAAGTAGCAGGACAGCTTTAGAAATCTACCCACCTCCCATTTCTAAGCTGCTTTTAAGCTAATTTGCTCGCTCTTTGCCTACTGTATGTATGTAATGAGACTGTTTTCCTCGGTAGGGTCTCAGATGCTCTCTAAAAGCTTTGGTTCTCAGGGTCGCTTGCTCCTCGACTGGGCACCATGGCTTTGGCTCACTGCCTGGCCTTCAGAGTTCAGGCAGCGGACATACACCCTCGAATTACCTGGTGGGGGACCCATCACACTATACTCCTCTAGTAAATTCTTTAGAAGGGGCCGTTGGGAACAATATTCTCTAAATTCTTGAATGTTGAAAGCAGCTTGTGGACATTATAATTAAAAATTAGTTTGACTGGATATAAACTCTTCAGTACACATTTGCTTCAAGTTTCTTAAAAATACATTATCCCTTTTACTTCTGGCATGAAGCATTTCTGAGACAATGCCTAATAATAGTCTAATTTTTTTCCTTTTATATGTGACTTGATCTTTTTGCCTGGATGCCCAAAAGATTTTTTTTTAAGTTCAGTACCTTTACCAGACTACGTCTTGGCGTTGGTCATTCTGCATCAGTTATTTCAGGTATGCAGTGCACTCTTTCCTCTTTTTTTTTTTTTTGAGGTGGAGTCTTGCTCTGTCGCCCAGGTGGGAGTGCCGTGGTGCAATCTCAGCTCACTGCAGCCTCTGCCTCCTGAGTTCAAGTGATTCTCCTGCCTCAGCCTCCCGAGTAGCTGGGATTACAGGTGCACACCACCACACCCAGCTAATTTTTGTTTTTTTTAGTAGAGATGGGGTTTTACCATGTTGGCCAAGCTGGTCTCGTACTCCTGATGTCAAGTGATCTGCCTGCCTTGGCCTCCCAAAGTGTTGGGATTACAGGCGTGAGCCACTGCGCTCAGCCCACAGTACACCCTTTCAATAATGCTGTTTCAAAAATAATTTTTTAAAACATCTAATTATAGTTCATAATTTTTGCTCTATTCTCTTTCTTTGGTTTTCTTTTGTGGAAACTTCTGTTATGTACATGTTGAATATGTTGGATCTTTGCCTTTCTTATTGTTATTTTCTCTCAAATTCTTACATTCTCTTAATTTACTTTTGTTTTTTTTTTTTAACCTTTTATATCTCCTAAAGTATACCTCTATGTTTCCTTGTTTGTATTTATTCTGGGTAAGTCTTCATTTCTAAAGTGATCTTTTTTCTTGTATTATAATTGTCATCTCATTTCTAAGGTTTTCTAATTCTGATTTATGTTCTTGTTTTATATCTTTTGGCTGGTTTTTAAAAAGTAGGTTATAGTTTTTATCTGATGTAGTTTTATCTGTCTGGTGATCTTTTATAATCTGTTTTACAGTCTCTTTTTTTCTTGTATAACTTTTTGTGGGATTTGATCCTCTCTCCTTTTCTGTTACTCATTTTTATGTGAAGTTAGTTTTCCTGAACTTTAAAATTAGGAATGTTTTAGGGTAGTGTGTACAGATTCATGGGTCTAGAGCTCCATCTTCTGATGATTTTGTAAAAGAAGAAAGTTTATTATTCTGGCCCTGTTCCTCTCTGCCATTTTTACCTTTTTTTTTTTTTTTTTGAGACAGGGTCTCACTCTGTTGCCAGGCTGGAATGAGTGCAATGGCATGATCTTGGCTCACTGCAACCTCCGCCTCCCCAGTAGCTGGGACTACAGATGCATGCCACCATGCCCAGCTAATTTTTGAATTTTTTTGTAGAAACAGGGTTTCACTATGTTGGCCAGGCTGGTCTCAAACTTCTGACCTCAGATGATCCGCTTGTCTTCTGAGCCACTCTGCCCAGCATTTTTTTTTTTTTTTTTTTTAAGAGACAGAGTCCTGCCCTGTTACCCAGGCTGGAGGGAGTGGTACACATATAGGTCACTGCAGTCTCAAATGTCTGGGCTCAAGTGATCCTCCTAACTCAACCTTCCCAGTAGCTGGGATTACAGGTACACGCCACCATGCCCAGATGATCTTTTAAAAATTTTTTGTAGAAACTGAGTCTTGGTATGTTGCCTAGGCTGGTCTTGAACTCTTGGCCTTAAGCACTCCTACTGCCTTGGCCTCCCAAAGTGTTGGGATTACAGGCACGAGCCGCTATGCCTGGCCCTGCCTTCCATTTTTATCTGAACCTCTTCTATCCTTTGTCTCAACTGTACTACTCAGTTTGGATTTTCTTGCCATTGTTTCTTTTTTATATGGGGCTTTTTTCTAGAGGGCAGCTTTGCCTGGTTACTTTTGAGAACTCATAGGACTCAGACTATTCCAGCCCTTAATGCAGACCCAGTGTATTTCCCCACTGTTGAAATGTGCAAAACTCCTCCCAGTTTCAGCTGCTTTTCTCATATTGACTGTCCTAGATTTCCATTAAGTCTTCTTAGCCGCTTTGGGGTTTTTAGGTCAGTCAGATGTGCTGTTGCTTCCTGCTGCACAGATTGTGTTACCTTGAAGGTCTCATCACTTGTATTTGGGTTTTCATAGGAGTACTGGGTTACCTAGTTTTTTGTGGATATTGTCCATAGATTTTCAGTTTTGCTGTTTTACTTTCTTTGTTTTAATGGAAATATTTGAGGCAGTTCAAAAACTGCCACCACTGCTGCCACCTTGCAAGAGTCCAACGTAATTTTTAGTTTTCTTAGTTTTACATTATCTAAATATGCCATCATTTATTTCCTAAGTCCCTTAGTGAATATTTAGATTATCTTCTATTTTTCCTATATTAACAGGTCTGGGATAAACTTTTTTTTTTGAGACGTAGTCTCACACTGTTGCCTAGGCTGGAGTGCAATGGCATGATCTTGGCTCACTGCAACCTCTGCCTCCCAAGTTCAAGCAATTCTCCTACCTCAGCCTCCCAAGTAGATAAAAACTAGAAAGAAGCTATCTGTGAAACTGCTTTGTGATATGTAGATTCATCTCACAGAGTTAAAACCTTTTTATTGATTCAGCAGGTTGGAATCTCTCATTTTGTAGAATCTGCAAAGGGACAGCTGGGATTACAGATATCCGCCACCATGCCCCACGTCTGGCTAATTTTTTGTATTTTTAGTAGAGACAGGGTTTCACTGTGATGGCCAGGCTGGTCCCGAACTCCTGACCTCGTGATCTGCCCGCCTCGGCCTCCCAAAGTGCTGGGATTACAGGCATGAGCCACCGTGCCCAGCCTGGGATAAACATTTTTATGGGATAAGCTTTGTAAATATCCATGATTATTTCTTAAGATTAATTTTTAGAAGTTTTTATAAATCAGAAAATACTCACTTTTTTTTATGGCTTTTGATGCAGATTCCCAAATTGCCTTCTAGAATGCCTTTTAGAACTACACACTTTGAGTCTTATAGTTCATTTTCAACCATTCTTTCCTTTATTTTATTTTTTTAGATTAATTTTTTAAAATATGGAATGCTTCATGAGTTTGCATGTCATCTTTGCACAGATGCCATGCTAATCTTATCTGTATTGTTCCAATTTGAGTATATGTGCTGCTAAAGTGACCACTTAACAATTCTTTTAATTGTATTAATGACGTTGGATGGCTTATAAACACAAAGAATGTAGTCATCAACTCAGAACTTGGCATCTAAAAACCACACCTATGAAGTCCCTGGTTAAGAGCCAGGAATTTAATAAAACAAACTTTTGAGCTACTAAATTAATGCCACAAAAGCCATAGATAAATGCATGCACTGTGATTATAGGAGACTTTTCAAGTTCATACTCTGAAAATAGTTTCCTTATTTTAATTACTTTGATTTCCATATCAGACTGAAAGAGGATATGGCATCTTTAATACTTATGTAGTGACAACTGTGATTAGTAGTGGCAAAGGAAAAGGGAAAAATCAAAGATGACTTGATTTTGAGACATGGCTTGTCTGAGCTAAAAGTAATAAACTAGAAGTCAAATTCAAGGAATATAGGTATTTTCTCTGTCTCATGATTGACAGTAACTCTCTTACTATTTTTCTGTATTTAGTATTTCAAGTCATAGATTCAGATGCATTGTAATTAAACAATTTGGCTAATTTATTTGCAGTTTATGTTTTGTAAGAATTTTTTTTGCTTTTTGAAAATCTGTGTTTATTTAGAAACCAAAATGGGGTGTCTGCTGGACATTTTATTTACTTTTATTTACTTTAATTTTTTGAGACCGAGTCTGGCTCTGTTGCCCAGCCTGGAGTGTAGTGGCATGATCTTGACTCACTGCAACCTCTGCCTCATGGGCTCAAGCCATCCTCACACCTCAGCCTCCCAAGCAGCTGTGACTATAGGCATACACTACCACACCCGGCTAATTTTTGTATTTTTTGTAGAGATGGGGTTTTGCCATGTTGTCCAGTCGGGTCTCAAACTCTTGAGCTCAAGCGATCCATCTGCCTCACCCTCCCAAAGTGCTGGGATTACAGGCATGAGCTACCATGCCTGGCCATCTATGAGATATATATATATACACACACACACATATTTTTTTTTAAGTTTTTATTAGGCAAGTAGTACCCAATTGTTAAGAAAATAAAAACTTGTAACTAAGTCAAAAAAAAAGAGAGTAAATATCCTTAATAATCCTGCCATCTAGAGATAAATTCTGTTATCCTTGATATTTGTCTCTGTCCTTCTGTTTCTTTAACTTTTATTTTTCTTTATTTATGTCTTATTTTACTTTTTATTTATTGAGACAGGGTCTTGCTCTGTCACCCAGGCTAGAGTGCAGGGGCACAGTCATGGCTCACTGCAGCCTCAACCCTCTAGGCTCAAGCAGTCTTTCTGCCTCAGCCTTCCTCGTAACTGGGACTGCATATGTGTGCCTGGCTAATTTATTTTTTATAACGATAGAGTCTTGCTATATGGTCCAGGCTGGTCTCAAACTCTTCCTTAAGCAATCCAACCTAGGTGCCCATCAATCCTAGGCGTTATTGGGCATCTAGGTTGATGCCATGCCTTTGCTATTGTGAATAGTGCTGTGATGAACATCCAAGTACATGTGTCTTTTTGGTAGAAAGATTTATGTTCTTTTGGATACATACCCAGTTATGGGATTGCTGGGTCAAATAGTAGTTCTGTTTTAAGTTCTTTGAGAAAAGCCACTGCTTTTTAGAGTGGCCGAACTGATTTACATCCCCACCAACAGTGTATAAACATTCCCTTTTCTCTGCAGCTTCACCAGCATCTGTTGTTTTTTTGTCTTGTTTTGTTTTGTTTTTTTAATAATAACCATTCTGGCCGGGCGCAGTGGCTCATGCCTGTAATCCCAGCACTTTGGGAGGCTGAGGCGGGTGGATCACCTGAGGTCAGGAGTTCAAGACCAGCCTGGCCAACATAGCGAAATCCTCTCTGTACTAAAAATACAAAAATTAGCCAGGCATGGTGTCGTGGGCCTATAATCCCAGCTACTTGGGAGGCTGAGGCAGGAGAATTGCTTGAACCCAGGAGGTGGAGGTTGCTGTGAGCTGACATTGCGCCACTGCACTCCAGCCTGGGCAAGAGAGCAAGACTCTGTCTCAAAAAAACAAAAAATAATAGTAATAATAATAGCCATTCTGACTAGTGTGGGATGGTATCTCATTGTGGTTTTGATTTGCATTTCTCTGCTGATTAGTGATGATGAGTATTTTTTTCATGTTTCTTGGCCACTTGTATGACTTCTTTGGAGAAGTATCTGTTCGTGTTTTTTTCCCATTTTTTAATGAGGTTATTTGTTTTTTGCTTGTTCAGTTTTTAAGTTCTGTATAGATTCTGATATCAGACCTTTGTCTGATGCATAGTTTGCGAATATTTTCTCCCATTCTATAAGTGTTTCTTGGTTGTCTTGCAGGTTTCTTATAGTTTGAGGTCTATTTTTTTTTGAGACGAAGTCTAGCTCTATCACCCAGGCTGGAGTGCAGTGGCGCGATCTCAGCGCACTGCAACCTCTGCCTCCTGGGTTCAAGTGATTCTTCTGCTTCAGCCTCTCAAGTAGCTGAAACTACAGGTGTTTGCCATCATGCCCGGCTAATTTTTTTTTTTTTTTTCATTTTTGTAGAAACAGGGTTTCGCCACGTTGGTCAGGTTGGTCTTGAACTCTTGACCTCAGGTGATCTGCCTACCTCGGCCTCCCAAAGTGCTGGGATTACAGACATGAGCCATAGCAACCGGCCAAGGTCTTAAATTGTAATCTTTAATCCATCTTGAGTTAATCTTTTTATAATGGTAAAAAGTTAAGGTCCAGCTTCATTCTGCATATGGCTAGCCAGCTATCCGGGTACCATTTATTGAATAGGTAGTCCTTTCCCCACTGCCTATTTTTGTTGACTTTGTCAAAGATCAGATGGCTGTAGGTATGTGGTTTATTTCTGGGTTCTCTATTCTGTTCCATTGGTCTATGTGTTTTGTCTTTTTACCAGTACCATGCTGTTTTGGTTACTGTAGCCTTATAGTTTGAATTCAGGTAATGCAATGCTTCTGGCTTTGTTCTTTCTGCTTAGAATTGCTTTGACTATTTGGGCTCTTTTTTGGTTCCATATGTATTTTAAAATAGTTTTTTCTAGTTATATGAAAAATGACATTGGTAGTTTGATAATAATAGCATTGAATCCCAGATTGTTTTGGGCAGTATGGCCATTTTAATGATACTGATCTTCCAAACCATGAGCATGGAATGTTGTTCCATTTGTTTTTGTCATCTGTGATTTCTTTGAACAGTGTTTCATAGTTCTCCTTGTAGAGATCTTTCACCTCCTTGGTTAGATGTATTTCTAGGTATTTTATTTCTTTTGTGGATATTGTAAATGGGGTTGAATTCTTTTTTTTTTTTTTTTTTTTTCTTGATACGAGGTCTCTCTTTGTCACCCAGGCTGGAGTGCAGTGGTGCAGCCACTGCATCCTCAACCTCTCAGGTTCAATCAATCCTCCCACCTCAGCCTCCTGAGTAGCTGAGTAGCTGGCACTACAGATGTGTGCCACCACACCCAGCTAATTTTTTAAAATTTTTGTAGAGATGGGGTTTCACCATGTTTCTCTGGCTGGGGGAGTGTGTGTGTGTGTGTGTGTGTGTGTGTGTGTGTGCAAATAGGATCATTTGCTGCACCTACTATTGTATTATCTACTTTAAACACATAATTTATGGACCAGGCATGGTGGCTCACGCCTGTAATCCCAGCACTTTGGGAGGCTGAGGCAGGAGGATCACTTGAACCTAGGAGTTCGAGACCAGCTTGGGCAACATGGTGAGACCTCATCTCTACAAAGAAAACAAAAAAACAAAACCAAACAAACCCATAATTTATGGTAAACACTTTTTCAAGTTAACGAATATACTTCTTACTCCCATTGTAATGCCTGGTGCTCTCTATCCCTTAGAAGCCTTGATATCATCTTTGATGAATCAATCTCCCTCATCCTTTACTTCCAGCTGGGTATCAAGTCCTTCCATTTCTGCTCCTGGAATATGATATATCTGTCTGTCCCTCTCTGATCCCACTATTTTTGTTCTGGCTTAGCTCTCCTCATTTGTTTTGTTTTGTTTTGTTTTGTTTTGTGTTTTGTTTTTTTGAGACAGAGGCTTGTTCTGTCTCCCAGGCTGGAGTGCAGTGGCATGATCTGTGATCCCTGCAATGTCTGCCTCCTGGGTTCAAGTGATTCTCCTGCCTCAGCCTCCTGAGTAGCTGGGATTACAGATGCATGCCACTGTGCCCAGCTAATTTTTGTATTTTTAGTAGAATCGGGGTCTCACCATGTTGGCCAGGCTGGTCTTGAACTCCTGACCTCAGGTGATCTGCCTGCCTTGGCCTCCCAAAGTGCTGGGATTACAAACATGAGCCACCGTGCTTGGCAGCTCTCGTCATTTCTAATCTAGATTGTTGCAGTTTTTTTCCTACCTGATTACTAGTCATCTATACCTACAATTTTTCTGAACTCTGATTATTTATTTCTGTTAGGTTGCTGATGTTAAATCAAAATTCCTTATCATTTTAGAGTCCTCTGGTAGCCTCTTTTTAACCTTATTACCTACCTATCATGTTTCTTCTTTCCGTCTTCCCTTCTTCTCTTCCCAGGCTGGGAGTGCAATGGCGTAATCTCGGCTCACTGCAACCTCTGCCTCCCAGGTTCAAGCAATTCTCCTGCCTCAGCCCCCCTAGTAGCTGGGATTATAAGCATGTGCCACCATAGCCAGCTAATTTTTGTATTTTTAGTAGAGACGGGGGTTTCACCATGTTGGTCAGGCTGGTCTCGAACTCCTGAACTCGGGTGATCCACCCACCTCACCCTCCCAAAGTGCTGGGATTACAAGCCTGAGCCACTGCGCCCAGCCCCTTCCTCTGTTTCTCCCTCTCTTCTTTCCTTCGTCTCTTCCTTGTCTCCATCTCTTCTCTCTCCCTCCTCCTTCTTCTGCCCCCTGAAATACTTGGACTTCTTTTTTTTCTTTTTCAAGATAGGATATCATTCTGTCACTCAGGCTGGAGTGGAGTGGTGCGATCTTGGCTCACTGCAACCTCAGCCTCCTGGGTTCAAGCAATTCTCCTGCCTCGATCTCCCAAGTAGCTGGGATTACAGGCACATGCCACTATGCCTGGCTAATTTTTTGTATTTTTAGTGGAGACGGGGCTTCACCATGTTGGCCAGGCTGGTTTCGAACTCCTGACCTCAGGTAATCCACCCGCCTCGGCCTCCCAAAGTGCTGGGATTACAGATGTGAGCCCCTGCGCCCAACCAGGACTTCTTTATATATTAGTATTACTGCTTATTCTTACCAAGTATGCCATGTATTTTCATTGCTTTTCTCTTAGTGTGGAATGCCTCTCAACTTTTTGAAATTCGATTTAATTACCGACCCTAGATTAAATGCCATCTTCTTTTGAAGTCCTCTTCAATTGAAATTAATACCTACCTTTTCGGCTCTTACAATTTATTTTTTGTATGCTTCATTTTTATTCTTCCTTGTATTATAACATGCCTATCTTATTCCTACATGGATTTTTCTTTTTTTGTATTTTAAAGATTGTTAAATTATTTAACTCATTGCAATGATAATCACCAGCAAGTAGTCTTTAAGAAATATTAACATTAAGCTTTCTCTTTCAAAGAAAATGCCAGGAACTTACCAAATCGTAAATAAAATGTTTTATCTAATGAAATTTTCATTAGTATAATTCTAAGCAATCTCTTTCTTATGATTTTGCCCCTTTTAGGCTGGATCAGTGCATGTAAGAATTCGACGAGATGCTAATGAACAAATGGTTCTTGCTCATGTGACCAACAGGCTGTACACTCTAGTGTCTACTCTGACTGTTCAAATTTTCAAGGATGACTGGATTAGGCCTGCCTTATTGTCTGGGCCTGTGGCAGCCAATGTCCTAAACTTTTCAGATCATCACATAATCCCAATGCCTCTTTTAAAGGGTGCTGATGATTTGAACCCAGTTACATCAACTCCAGCTAAACCTAGTAGTCCACCTCCAGAATTTTCATTTAATACTCCTGGGAAAAATGTGAACCCAGTTATTCTTCTGAACACACAAACAAGGCCTTATGGTTTTGGTCTCAATCATGGACATACACCTTACAGCAACATGCTTAATCAAGGACTTGGAGTTCCAGGAATCGGAGCAACTCAAGGATTGAGGACTGGTTTTACAAATATACCAAGTAGATATGGAACTAATAATAGAATTGGACAACCAAGACCATGATGGACTCTAACTTATTTTTATGAGGAATATTGACTCCTTGGCTTCCAATTTATTTAGTAATCCAACTTTGCATTGACTGTTTAATCATTTACTCTAAATGTTAGATAATAGTAAGCTTGTTCACATTTCATGAAACCTATGAAATTATATTTTTGTAAAATGTATTTGTGACAGTGAAATCCTCGTAAATGTTAAAGGCTTTAAATAGGCTTCCTTTAGAAAATGTGTTTCTTTAAATTTGGATTTTGGTATCTTTGGTTTTGTAGTTGACTGCAGTGTGATGTGACCTTACCTTTATAAGAGCCACTTGATGGAGTGGATCTGTCACATTACTAAGATACGATATTTCTTTTTTTTCCGAGACGGAGTCTTGCTCTGCCACCGTGCCCGGCCAATACATTATTATTAACTTAAGGCTGTACTTTATTAAGGTTTCCTTAGTTTTTGTTTTGTTTTGTTTTTTGAGATGGAGTCTTACTCTGTCACCCAGGCTGGAATGCAGTGGTATGATCTCGGCTCACTGCAACCTCTGCCTCCGGGTTTCAAGTGATTCTCCTGCCTCAGCCTCCCGAGTAGCTGGGATTACAGGCACCTGCCACCACGCCCAGCTAATTTTTGTATTTTTGGTAAAGATGGGGGATTTCACCATGTTGGCCAGGCTGGTCTCAAACTCCCGACCTCATGATCCACCCACCTTAGCCTCCCAAAGTGCTGGGATTAGGTGTGAGCCACTGCGCCTGGCCGATATTTTCTTCAGTGAAATTTATAAACATGCTTCTTGACTAATACACATTTTGGGAAAGGAAAAAATGTCTGTTCAAAAAGTAAAAGTCTCTTTTATAGCTTTTCCAAACTTAATTGCTACATTTTTCTTTTAGGTTCTCCTGAATTATGTCTTACAAACTAAAAGCAAACATTTTTAGCAGCAATTTTGGAATGCATTCTATCTAGCACAATTTGAATTTTTAATTATCAAGATTTTTGTTAAAGTTTCTCTCCTTTAAAAATTTTAGTATATTTGTAAATAGTCCATGGTTCTAGGTGTTTTATTTTGATTAAGTGACTACCCAACTTTTGGTGATATGCAGTGAAAGAATCCCAATTTTCTATGTTAGATTTAATCAAATACTGACATAATGAATTTATCTTTTCTGACGCATTTTCATTCATTGGCTTTTTAATTTCTTATTTTATTAACAAAATATATCAAATATATTACCAAAACACAGAGTTCCATACATAATATGGAATTTGATGTCTTTTCAAGTTGCACAAAGAATTTGAGCAAATATAATTTTACCAAAGCATAATGGACCTTAGATTATAGAATACAGCATTGTTAGGTCTGCAGTGGACAGTTTCTTTTTGTTTTACTTTGTCAAAAATGGGGAATTGTTAACTGTGATGAAGTGTGAGAATTACATAGATTATGTTACTTTTTAGTTGTTTTCCAAATGCAGAGTTTAACGACTTTCTAACATGGCTAGTATTACTTCCAAAAAGTATAACAAGCAGCAGTCACACATGACCTAGAAGGGTTTTTTATTGTTTTATTTTATTATGCATTCCGTAACAGTTTTAAAAAGGGATTTTGAGAATGGACTCAACTTTCCTGGAATCCAGTGCTCCTGGAGATTTATGACTTATCCAGCCATCAGCCAGCTATCTAGAGAAGATTTTTGTTTTTCTAGAATTTGCAACAGTTTCTTCAGTCAATTCCTTCACTTTCAAATAGGAGCAGCACTTTGAAATCCTTTTTCTTCACTGTGGATTAAAAACATCCAAGAAGCCATCTCTGTCAAGCAGAATTGTCATCTGTGGTAATAAGTGACCGTGTCCTAAATACCTTTTTCTTAGTGAGGAGTTGATCATTATCTTTGACATCTACAACCCTGTTCAGGCATGTGACCTGCTGAAGAAATACAGCCTAGGCTACCTTGACTACTGGGGAAAATGATACTTTGTAAAATGTAATAAGGCAAACTGTTCCCTGGCCTTTGTCTTATGTTTTCCAACTATTACTGTGTCTGTTGTTGGTCTGCTATTACAGGATGGTTCTTCTTCCTTCATTGATCTCAACTAAATGTGAATTAGGGTCATGCATGAAATCTGAACTGCCATGTCCTGAGTTAAGAGGTATGTGCTGCCACCCCATGCATGTCTTCCCCATCCCCATAGGATTTTAAAGTGTTTAGGTACCAAACACAGTTCTGTGTGAGGTTTTATGCCTACTTCCTCAACACCAATTCAGAGGCAACACCTGTGCATCTGTCCCACCAAAGGTGCTTTAATACCTACCTTCACTATTTGAGAAAGGACACTCACAGTTGCCTGTGAGTTATGAAAGAATTGGCCCTACTTCCTGAATGTAAGATGTTACAGGGGGCATTGGCCCATGCGTTATTATATAGAGAAGCCTTATTTGCCAAGCTCTGACTAACTTCTGGATATGAAAATAAGGAACTTGCCCAGCATAGGCATATAGGCAGCAGCCTTACTAGTAAATCTTGCCACAGAATCACTTGAAGCTAGACAGAGAAAGAAGTTCAATTTAAATATTTGTCCCATTGTTTGTGATTAAGATGTAAGCTCCGTGGAGTGTAATTAACCCTGCTTTACGAAGTCACCATATTTATAATGGGAAAAACATTGCCTAGGAGGCAAGAGATCTGAATTCCAGTTCTGATGCTGCCACTGTGTAAGGAAGTAGTTTTATAACCCATGGACAAATCATCTGAGCTTTCTCATCTGTAAAGTTAGGGACAGGAATTAATTAGTTGATCTGTAAACTATCAGCTTCAAAACGTTATGGCTCAATCTGTAGAATATGTGCCCAATTGCTAAACAGATGTTGTGCCCAGAATTTTATCTAGTGACTACCTCAACATACAGGCCAAGTGTTACCTACACCAACACCCAAGCCATTAATTTGAGGTGCCGTGAGAATAGGCAAACCGCAGCCTAACACCATTTAGGTTTTTGTGTTTTTTTCAGGCTTGCCTCTACTTAAATATATTTAGATCAGAGAGTTTTCTTAGACTTCTTTCTTTGCAAGGAAGGGTTATTTGGGGAAGTGTTGGAAAAAAGATTAGGGCAGGGTACCCTTAGTTTATATAGGGTACAAAAGTATGGGAAACATTTTCCCTTTCTTCTTTAATCTCTGAAGTCATGTTTGGAATTACATATAATGTAGCAGGTACTGGAGAGGACCTGAATTTCAAGCCTCTGATTTAGCTGTTTGTAAACTGCCAAGTTTTGCTTGACTGAAGAATGCTGATCTTTTTTGGGAGTCTAATCTCCTAATATCAGAAAGTGCTTTTTACATTCCAGATTGTTTGAATTAAACTGTTTGGATTAAAGAACATATATGGAGTTTCCTCTCTGATTTTAAATAATCTTTGTTTCTTTATTCAGTAGCTATTTATTAATAATTTAATCATCTCATATTCAACAAATATTTATTGAGAATATTGTTGAGAATCTGTTACATGCCAGGCATTATAGTAAGTTAATATGCATTCAGTACACCAGTTGGTGTGACCCAGACCAAAGGTAACACAAAGATGAACGAGAGTTCCTTCAAGGAGCCAATAATCCTAGTAGGAGAGCTAAGACACAAAACTGTTGCATGTTTTTGTTTTTTGTTTTTTGTTTTTTGGTTTTTTTTTTGAGACGGAGTCTTGCTCTGTAGCCCGGACTGGAGTGCAGTGGCCGGATCTCAGCTCACTGCAAGCTCCGCCTCCCGGGTTTACGCCATTCTCCTGCCTCAGCCTCCGGAGTAGCTGGGACTACAGGCGCCCGCCACCTCGCCCGGCTAGTTTTTTGTATTTTTAGTAGAGACGGGGTTTCACTGTGTTAGCCAGGATGGTCTCGATCTCCTGACCTCGTGATCCGCCCGTCTCGGCCTCCCAAAGTGCTGGGATTACAGGCTTGAGTCACCGCGTCCGGCCTGTTGCATGTTTTTAATCATCAAATTAAACTTCTTTCCACTTCCTTACCTTCTTTGGCATCCTTTTGCAAGATTTTTTAACCACCAGGCTTAAAGTAATGAGGTCCCAGAGCACTTACTGGCTTCGAGTGCACTTTATTTAAGCAGTTACTAGTTTAAAAGCACCTTTAATAACACTGAGATCATCATCATCAAATTGCCACCCAACAAGCCTAGCTTCTTGCAGAAAAGTTAACTTGGATAACACATGGCTAAGTTTTCTGACTAATGCTGCATCAGGTAGAAATTCTTTAGTACTGAAGTCAAAAAACACTAATTGCTTAAGATTCTCAAATACACCCATGAAGGCAAGCCATCCATCACTGCTCACACAATTTCCTGCCAAATTCAACTGCTGGAAGTTTTTCAGAGGGTTCTTTCCAAAAAATCCACCTGGGTAAAGAAATAAGTATATTAGTTGGAAGAAAAATTTTTTTAAAAAAAAAGAGAAATAGGTTCTACATTTATTTTACATACTTTTTTTTCCACTTTGAAATGGTCATGTTTGAACTAGTGCTTTGCCTCAGAAACAAATTATTAATATAATTCTCTATAGCTAGGGCAGTGATTGTGAATATGGTCTATTATATTTACAAATTATATTTTCCTAGAGTATAAGGGAATCTGATAAATAGTGATTCATAGTGAGGTAGCAACAATATATAAATGAATTACATTTTTTTCCCTTTTCCTTATTCCTAGGAAATGAAAGTTTGCTTTAAAATTGATGTGTGTGAGATGCAATTAAATATTCAGTACTTGTTTTCAAAACGAGTCAATCTTTGGCAATATTAGGTCGTTTCCTCTTCTGAAGCAGTAAACACTACCTAACTGTTGTTTCTTTGGGTATGTTCCTAACTGTAAACTTGAGTAAGTGAGCCTCCTTCAGTATCTAAAGATTTGGGTGTTTTTGTTTATCTGTTTATATGTAAACCTCCCAAGCCTCTTCAGGAAGTTCCTCCATTCCTTACAGAATAGGGCACCTAAAGTATTTCCTACAGAGGGTAGGTGGATATTCTGTCTTTCTGATATACAAAGAATGCATACACACACACACACACACACATATCTCCTTTGTATGTATGTGTGTACATACACACACACACAAATAATTTAGTTTCATTCTTTATCCCATGTTACTAGTTTAAATGGTACTGGAACTCAAGTGAGTCTTGCAATAAGAAAAAATACCTTTCTTTCAAGTCATGTACCATCATGCAGATTGGCCAGTATACAACATTAGGATTTCACAAAACTAGCTCTGTTAATTATGCATATTAAATTATGCAAAGCGTTAGCCCTACCCACCTACCTGGCCTTCTCTGGATGACTAAGTTCACCTTGAAGTACAGAGTGGACAGTCAGGCAGACTGGACAAGGGAACTCTATTACTTACATGTTTATATTCCAGAGTATCACACACAAATTGCAGAAGATGTATGCCTGGCTTATCGATCTACATTACTCAGCTCCTCTGAGCTCATCTTAGTCTTAGTGTACCTCACCCAACTTTGAAGGGTTAATTTGTTGT
The DNA here is from genome assembly GCF_047675955.1 of Chlorocebus sabaeus. Lineage (NCBI taxonomy): Eukaryota > Metazoa > Chordata > Mammalia > Primates > Cercopithecidae > Chlorocebus > Chlorocebus sabaeus. The sequence continues at coordinate 31,949,044 of NC_132917.1, forward strand.
ATATTAAACTTTTTTCTTTGTGTTTCTTGGGAGATGTGTAATATTAGATAATGTTCCAGAAACTGACCCTTATGGAAATGAAGGTCCATGATTCACTTTGGATTCCAAGTAGGAAAAGAGGTTTTAAAAGTTCCTTTCCATTGTCTCAGTGAGACCACTAAAGAGTTGAAGTTAAAGAAGGAAAGGTTCAGTGCTGTACAATCTTAAGGTTAGCAAGCAAAGACTAAAAGCTATCTGCTACCAGTAATGAGGGCTTAATGACAGAAATGGACAGTCTTGTCTGACCAGCTTACCTGGGTGAGGTCAACCTAGTTATGCACTGAAACTGTACCTTTACCCACTTTCAGTAAGTGTGTTTACCAGCTCCGTAGTGAGGAGATCTGTGAGTTTCGTGTCTGATGTCACTGTGTGGCCTTTTGTAGTTAGTTCAGTGCAACTAAGTACGTTCTAGTATGTGTCTTTAGTCTATGTCAGCCAATGTTTTCATCACCATCATAAGGTCTTGAGTTTTGAAAGCTCTTCAGGTTCTTCTTTACAGACACCTAAAGTGATTAACCCTGCCTGACCGTGGTCAAGATGCTAGCGGCTAAAGTGGGCAAAGCCAGGTAAGGAGATGATTCACAGGGTTCTGCCTTCATGTCTCTTACCCATGGTCAGTGTCACTGACACCACCTTTGGGCCTTCTTTGCTGCTTTTATTTATTTGAAAAGTGAGACAGAGGCCGGATGTAGTGGCTCACACATGTAATCCCAGCCCTTTGGGAGGCCAAGGTGGGCGGATCACCTGAGGTCAGGAGTTCAAGATCAGCCTGACCAACATGGAGAAACCCCGTCTCTACTAAAAATACAAAATTAGCCGGGCGTGGTAGTGCATGCCTGTAATCCCAACTATTTGGGAGGCTGAAGCAGGAGAATCACTTGAACCCAGGAGGCGGAGGTTGCGGTGAGCAGAGATCACACAATTGCACTCCAGCCTGGGTAACAAGAGCGAAGCTCCATTTCAAAAAAAAAAAGAAAAGAAAAGAAAAGTGAGACAGACTGCTAGTTGTTCCCAAAACTCTCTCTTCTTCCTTAGTTACAGGGTTTTATTTGGGCATATGGCCACTCATATCCCAGCCTCCCTTGCTGTTAGGTGTGGCTAAATTTTTGCCAAGGAAGTATAGGCAGAAGTGATGTGTGCAACTTCCATGTCACTTTTCTGCTTTTCCCCTCTTCTGCTAGGTTGAAATGATCACAGAGCAGTGACCTAGCTATGGCCATAAAGCCAAAAATAACACTCTAAGGAATAGAGGAGTTATCTGGACCTGAAAGACTGCAGAGAGGAAAACCACCCCACCTGCCTGGACTGCTCATTTCTGGACTGTTACATGAGAGAGAATCAAGTTCTACCTTCCGTAAGCCATGGTATAGCTGGGTCTCTGTTATCATAGCTTAGCCTGTGCCCAGCCCAAATACTACATAGGTCCTCGCTTTCCCCTCCTTCCTCCTCTGTTCCTTGGAGGGTGGCTTTCTCCCTGCTCTCTCTTCCATCTCATCTTCATGTCCTTTCTGCCTTTGCCCCTCCTCCATATGCTTCCCAGCATGGCATGCACTCAGTCCAAATGCTGGTTGCCAGTTGTGTGTCTATTTAAAGCTCCTTCCCCAAAGATCAACTTTTTTCTCCTTCTCAGCTAGCAGAATATATTTTCACCACCTAAAAGGAATTTAAAAAGAATTTAAAGCCCATTCCACCCTCAGAGGGTGAGCAATTTATACTGATTATCTACTAAGGTATAAGGATCTTATCATCAATTTAAGAGAGTTTCTTAGATAATTATTAGAATGTGTGCTAGTGCAGGAACCAAGAACAAACAATATTTGTCATAAGCCAAGGGCATGCCTTTTGTTCATTTAATCTGCACTGCTTATGTTATGAGGAGCAGAATAGATCCGAGAGAAACAGAATCTATGACATTTAGAGCCATAGGCTGTATGTGGGCTGTGTAGAGTGCAAATGGCTTGATTAGAATTCCAGGAGAAATCTCAAATGCCCTGGGTAGAAGGCTTCTGATTCTTGGGGGTTCCTGTATCCCAAACACAACTCTTGTTTGTATTGTCCTGTGGCTCACCTGAACCAGTACCAGAGCTCTCACTGTTTATTCATTCAGCAACATCTTTAGTGCTACTATGTGCCGCGGATTATGCTGGGTGCTGAGGATATGTGCAAACGACAGATGTGGTCCCTATCTCATTGGGCTTACAAAACAGTGTGAAGACATGCATTATCAAGTAATTAGATGGCTGGTGGTGCTATGGTAGGTCAGGGTACCCTGGGAGCACACAAAAGTAATAGGCTTTCCCACTCCACTTTGTTCCCAGAACACTTGCAACTGAGCTTATATGCTCCAGGAGGAAGACTGGAGGATTCTTAGGAGAAATGGAACTGCTCCCCAGGAAAAGGCCCTACAAAGAAGGGGCCATTTTGCTTGCCCAATCACCCCCTAGTGAAGTTAGCCTGTCAAAAAATCACTGCCTCCCTTAGACACAGAACTCCCTATCAACTTGTGTCTCACTCTCAAATGTGAAGAGGACAGTACAGGATTACCAGACATTTGACAACAGCCTCCCACAAGGAAGACTGAGACTAAAAGCCAAACAACTCTCAAAGAAATGAGGCACCATAGAAAACAAGAAAAATCAAACTCCAAAGACGTAAGTTTTTCAGAGATCCTAAGTTTTTCAGTAGACTGCATCTACTCAACAACAAGATGCTAAGAAAGAGCTTTTGGAAAATAAAATATGATAGTGGGATCTATACAGCAGAATGATTGCACCCAGGATTTAGGCACTTCTAGAACATGAGCTTCTAGAACATGAACAGGGTCTGTGATGGCTCTTTTTTTTTTCTTCTTTTTTTTTTCTTTTTTTGAGACAGGTTCTGGCTCTGTCGCCCAGGCTGGAGTGCAGTGGCGTGATCTCAGCTCACTGCAAACTCTACCCCCCTGGCTCAAGTGATCCTCCCAACTCAGCCTCCCATGTAGCTGGGATTATAGGTATGTGCACTATGCCCAGCTAATTTTTGTATTTTTAGTAGAGACGGGGTTTTACCATGTTGGCCAGGCTGGTTTTGAACTCTTGACTTCAAGTGTTTTTTGAACTCTTGACTTCACCCACCTCGGCCTCACAAAGTGCTGGGATTACAGGCATGAGCTCTCTTTTTGAGAACAGGCTGGATAGCAGAGTTCAGCTTTGAACATCCAAGTTGAAAGATGCCATTTAACAAAGGGTTTTGTTAGAGCAGGTTAAATTGGTTGGGAGTGGTGGCTCATGCCTGTAAGCCCAGCACTTTGGGAGGCCGAAGCAGACAGATCACTTGAGGTCAGGAGTTTGAGACCAGCCTGGCCAACATGATGAAGCCCCGTCTCTACTAAAAATACGAAAATTAGCTGGTGTGGCAGCATGGACCCGTAATCCCAGCTACTCAGGAGGCTGAGGCAGGAAAATCACTTGAGATTCGGAGAAGCAGATAGAGAACAGAGAATCCCGGAAAGCAGAGGTTGCAGTGAGCCAAGATCGCGCCACTGCACTCCAGCCTGAAACAAAACAAACAAAAAAGCAGGTGAAATAGATACCTGAGCTAGCAATGATTTTTATGTTGTAGTCTCAGATTGCTGATGGGTAAGAAACAAAATTTTGGGAGTCGAGCAAAACAGGCAAAGCTCGGAGATCAAATGCAATCTCTGAGGAAGAAGACCAGATAGTCTAGACCAAGCTTTAAGGAAAACTAGGAACATTTAATATCTGGGTAGAGGAATCGCCATTGAAAAGAAGACTGAGAAGTAGCCAAGGTGGCATGGAGGTCAAGAGAATGTTTTGAAAAGAAGTGAGTGCTCAGTGTCAACTCCTGCAGAGGAATCAAGTAAATTAAACACTTCTGAAAGTGTCTATTGAAATTCAGCCACATTGGAGGGTTGTAGAGAGTCATGCAATGAGTAGGAAGTAGCAGATGGTCAGGAAGTGGAGATGTCATAAGGGTACATCAAATTTGTTTTAGAGCTTTTACCTTGAAGGAGAGGAGAGAGAGAATGATAACCAAAGGAGGAAGATAGGACTCAGGGAGAGTTTTATTTAAAATGGAAGAGATGGCCGGGCGCGGTGGCTCAAGCCTGTAATCCCAGCACTTTGGGAGGCCGAGGCGGGCGGATCACGAGGTCAGGAGATCGAGACCATCCTGGCTAACATGGTGAAACCCCGTCTCTACTAAGATAATACAAAAAATTAGCCGGGCGAGGTGGCGGCGCCTGTAGTCCCAGCTACTCGGGAGGCTGAGGCAGGAGAATGGCGTGAACCCGGGAGGCGGAGCTTGCAGTGAGCTGAGATCCGGCCACTGCACTCCAGCCTGGGCGACAGAGCGAGACTCCGTCTCAAAAAAAAAAAAAAAAAAAAAAAATGGAAGAGATTTGAGCAACTTTAAAAACTGACAGGAGGGAGCCAGTAACAAGAGGCACAATCAATAAAATGATGTCCCTGAACCGGAGTGAGGGTGAGGCTGGCATCTCAAGCACTGCTAAAGATACTGTGCTTAGGTAGGAGAAGAGAAACCTACTATCAGCTCCACAGGAGAAGGAGAGAAAAAATAACAAGCACATCCTCTGTGAAATAGGAGACGCTGAGTACTGATTGAGGAGAAAAAAGTGTGAAATAGTTTACATAGAGTGTTGAATACAGAAACACAGTAAGATTGCCAGGAAATATTGAGAGAGATTGTGTTTATTCGTTGTTTTTTGTTTGTTTGTTTCAAGACAGAGTTTCACTCTGTATCCCAGGCCGGAGTACAGTAGTGCGATCTCAGCTCACTGAAACCTTCACCTCCCAGTTTCAAGCAATTCTCCTGCCTCAGCCTCCCGAGTAGCTGGAATTACAGGCATATGCCACCACACTTGGCTAATTTTTGTATTTTTAGTAGAGACAGGGTTTCACCATGTGGGCCAGGCTGGTCTTGAACTCTTGACCTTGTGATCCACCCACCTTGACCTCCCAAAGTGCTGGTATTCCTTCCTTCCTTCCTTCCTTTCCTTCCTTCTTTCCTCCCTCCCTCCCTTTCTTTCTTTTTTTTGAGACTGGGTGTCACTCTGTCACCCAAGTTGCAATGCAGTGGCATGATCACAGCTCACTGCAACCTCAACTTCCTGAGCTCAACTACCAGCGTATGAAGATTCCAATGTCTCCATATGCTTGCCAACAACACTTGTTATTGTATATCTTTTAATGAAAAATAATAACCATCCCTAGTGGGTCTCAGGTGGTATCTCATTGTACTTTTGGTTTACATTATTACCCTAATGATATTGATTATGTTTTCTGGTATTTATTTTGCGGTTTAAATATCTTCCTTGGTGAAACGTCTGTTCAGATTCTTGCCCATTTTACAAATTGGGTTATTTGTATTTTTATCAGTGAGTTGTAAGAGTTTTTTGTTTTGTTTTCTGTGGTTTTTTTTTTTTTTTTTTTTTTTTGAAATGAAGTCTCGCTCTGTCACCCAGGCTGGAGTGCAGTGGTGCGATCTCGACTCACTGCAACCTCCGCCTCCCAGATTCAAGCCATTCTTCTGCCTCAGCCTCCCGAGTAGCTGGGATTACAGGCATGTGCCACCACGCCTGGCTAATTTTTTTTTGTATTTTTAGTAGAGACGGGGTTTCACCACATTGGCCAGGCTGGTCTCGAACTCCTGACCTTGTGATCCACCCGCCTTGACCTCCCAAAGTGCTGGTATTACAGGCATGAGCCATGGCATCCGGCCATAAGAGTTTTTTATATATTCAAGATGGAAGTCCTTTATCAGATAATGTGATTGGCAAATTTTTTTTCACATTCTGTAGGTTGTATTTTCTCTTTCTCTCTCTCTCTCTCTCTCTTTTTTTTTTTTTTTTTTTTTTTTGAGACTGGGTGTCACTCTGTCACCCAAGCTGCAATGCAGTGGCATGATCACAGCTCACTGCAGCCTCAACTTCCTGAGCTCAAGCCATCCTCCCACCTCAGCCTGCCAGGTAGCTGGGACTGCAGGCGTACATTGCCACACCAAGTTAATTTTTTAGAGATTGAGTTTTGCCATGTTGCTCAGACTGGGCTCGGACTCCTAGGCTCAAGCAATCTGCCCACTTCGTCCTCCCAGAGTGCTGGGAGTACAGGCGTGAGCCACCGCACCCAGCCAGATTTCCTTAGTTTTGACCAAATGTCTTTTTTTCTGTTGCAGGAACTCATCCAGGTTAGCACATTACATTTCATCGTCATGTCTCTTTAGGTTCCTCATGCTTATGACAATTTCTCACAATCACCTTGGTTTTGATTTCCTTGACAGTTTCAAGGAATACTGGTCAGTTTTTTGTAGAAGTCCCTCATTTAGGATTGTTTGATGTTTTTATCATCATTAGATGGGGGATATGGATCTTTGGGGAGGAAGATCATAGAGGTAAAGTACTATTTTTGTCATGTCATATCTAGGTACATACTATCAACATGAATTACCACTGTTAATGTTGACCTTGTTCACCTGACCGAGGCAGTGTCAACAGCTTTCTCCACTGTGAAGTTACTCTTTTTTGCTGCCTTTTGCAGCATGCCACAAGTTTTGATATACAGCATTTCTTACCATTCACTTCTAAATATTTTCGTTGAAATTTGCCAGCATGAACTTGTATTTATCTCCCAAAGTTTGCAGTTTTTCCCCTGCATCCTGAGTGTAGTTATGAAATTCTAAAAAGGGAAATTTAAGGACAATCCAGGCCTGGAGTTTTGTCAGGAAAGTACACCCCATCTACTGTATTTCATTTCATACCTCACATTCCACATCTCATGTTCTCCCTGCATCTCATTAGGTAGTCTTTCTTTAATTAGACTCTATCTCTCATTATACTCTTCATTTCACCATTGCATCTATCACACATCCATCACTCAAAGTCATTGCCTGAACTGACTCATGCTACTGTGGGCCATGAGAATTTCAGCTGTTAAAGACAAGAATGTTTGCAGGGATGGAAGATGGAGTTGAAACTAGGTAGGAAGGCAAGTCAAAATAGAAAGGGCCTGAAAAATAGGTAGAAGGTAGTGGGATCGACGGACTGGAAGTCCCAGTGAAGTAAAAGAACTGGTGATTAGGAGTGGCTAGAAATACAGGAGGTTGTGGTTTGAGAATGGGATATCTGCATTTATTATTTTGCAGGTAGAACAATTTTAAGTGGCTTATCATAATCTAGTCATTGCATGCTCATAGAATGAATGGATGAAGGAGAATGGAAGGTAAGGTCGTTGAAGAGGAAGGTCCATTAGCAGAGCATAATTGCCTCTAGTCCCAGCTACTTGGATGGCTGAGGAAGGAGGATCCTTTGAGCCCAGAAGTTCAAGGCTAGTGAGCTGTGATCACATCTCTGCACTCCAGCCTGGGCAACAGGGAGACCCTGTCTCAAAGAGAGAAAGAGAGGGGTGAGGGAGGGAGGGGGTGAGGGAGGGAGGGAGGAAGGAAGGGAGGGAGGGAGGGAGGGAGAGAGGGAGGGAGGGAAGGAAGGAACATACTGCTTTCACTGTATCCCATAGGTTTTGGTATGTTGTGTTTCCATTTTCATTTGTGTCAAGAAATTTTAAATATCTATCTATCTATCTATCTATCTATCTATCTATCTATATATATATATATATATATTTTTTTTTAATTGTAGAGATGACATGTTAGCATATTGCCCAGGCTGGTTTCAAACTTCTGGGCTCAAGCAGTCCTCCCACCTTGGCCTCTCAAAGTGCTGGGATTATAGTCATGAGCCACCACACCCAGCCTATTTCAAGAAATTTTTCAATTTCCTTCTGAATTTCTTCATTGGCACACTTGTCATTCCAGAGCATACTGTTTAATTTCCATATGTTTGTATAGTTTCCAAAGTTCCTCTGGTTATTGGTTTCTAGTTTTATTCTATTATGGTAAAAGAAGATATTTGAATCAGATTTCAATGTGGGGCGATTTTTTAAGACTTATTTTGTGGCCTAACATGTGGTCTATCCTTGAGAATAATCCATGTGCTAAGGAGAAGAATGTGTATTCTGCAGCTGTTGGAAGAAATGCTCTATAAATATCTCATAGGTCCATTTGGTGTATAGTACAGATTAAGTCTGATGTTTCTTTGTTGATTCTCTGTCTGGGAGATCTGTCCAATGCTGTAAATGGGGTGTTGAGTCTCCAGCTATTGTTGTATTGGGTTGTATGTCTCTCTTTAGCTCTAACAATATTTGCTTTATATATGTAGGTTCTCCAGTGTTGGGGGCATATATGTGTGTGTGTGTGTGTGTGTAGTCTGTGTGTATATACATGTATGTGTGTGTATATATATGTGTGGGTATAGTATGTGTGTGTGTGTGTATATAATGATTATATCTTCTTACTGAATTGCCTTTTTTTTTTTTTCTTTTTTAAGAGACAGGGTCTTACTCTGTCACCCAGGCTGGAGTGCAGTGGCACGAGCATAGCTCACAACAACCTTAACCTCCTGGGCTTAAGGGATTGTCTCCCTCCTCAGTCTGCTAAATTGCTAGGACTACAGGCATGTGCCAACACTCCCAGCTAATTTTTTTTGTTTGTTTTGAGACAGAGTCGCGCTCTGTCGACCAGGCTGGAGTGCAGTGGCGCCATCTCGGCTCACTGCAAGCTCCGCCTCCCGGGTTCAGGCCATTCTCCTGCCTCAGCCTCCGGAGTAGCTGGGCGCCTGCCACCACGCCCGGCTAATTTTGTGTATATTTAGTAGAGACGGGGTTTCACCGTGTTAGCCAGGATGGTCCTAATCTCCTGACCTCGTGATCCGCCCGCCGCGGGCTCCCAAAGTGCTGGGATTACAGGCTTGAGCCCCCGCGCCCGGCCAAATTTTTTTAAAAAGTATTTTGTACAGACGGGGTCTGCCTGTGTTGCTCAGGCTGCTCTTGAGCCCCTGGCCGCAAGCAGTCCTCCCACCCCAGCCTCCCAAAGCACAGGGATTACAGGTGTAAGCTACTATGCCCGGTTCACAAATTCTTTTTTTAAAAAAACTGAGGGCCTGGTGAGGCTCTTGCCTGTAATCCCAGCACTTTGGGAGGCCGAGGCTGGTGGATGACTTGAGGTCAGGAGTTTGAGACCAGCCTGGCCATCATGGCAAAAGCCCATCTCTACTAAAAATACAACAATCAGCCAGGTGGTGGAGCATGCCTGTAATCCCAGCTACTAGGCTGAGGCAGGAGAATCACTTGAACCGGGGAGGCAGAGCTTGCAGTGAGCCAAGATCAAGCCACTGCACTCCAGCCTGGGAGACAGTGCGAGACTCCGTCTCAACAAATAAATAAAAATAAAGTCAAATTACAAATTATTGCCTAGCTCAGTTTTTATTTCATTAAGCACACCATCTCCTTCTCTGGTCTCAATGGCCAGCCTTGGGAGTGGACAAAGTAGGCAGCTACCTAAAGATTTAAAGGATGCTAAAAAACCTCAACCTAAAAACGCCTCCCCAACATGAATTCTAAATCTATATATTCTCTAAGGGCCTCTTGGAAAAGACACATCCTTTCCAACTCACTTAAGGTATGAGGTTACCTAAGAGGGATTATTTATCAGCTAGCTAATTAGCCTGTCACAGAAGCCACCTGACTCTAATATAACCTAAAATAGAGGAAGGGCCTGAAGGAATGACACCAGAATGATGTGAGTTAATGGGTTGAAGGAGTGGATGGAAGTGAAGTTAGGAATTAAAGGAAGGAAAGATCCAGAACTTGAAGCACCATTAGGAAGGCAAACCCTCGGGCAGCCTAAGGACTTAGGTACGAATCTCCAGGAAAGAAGGTTCTAAAAAGAGCAGCAGATGGGAGTTAATGTTTAATGCGTACAGAATTTTAGTTGGGGAAGATGAAGAAGCTCTGGAGATGGATGTTGTGATGGTGGCACAATAATATGAATGTACTTAATGCCACAAAGCTTTTACACTTAAAAACAGTTTAAATGTGGCCAGGCACGGTGGCTCACACCTGTAATCCCAGCACTTTGGGAAGCCGAGGCGGATGGATCATGAGGTCAGGAAATGGAGACCATCCTGGCTAACACGGTAAAACCCCGTCTCTACTAAAAATACAAAAAAAAAAAAAAAAAAAATTAGCCAGGCGTGGTGGCAGGCGTTTGTGGTCCCAGCTACTCGGGAGGCTGAGGCAGGAGAATGGCCTGAACCCAGGAGGCGGAGCTTGCAGTGAGCCAAGATCGCACCACTGCACTACAGCCTGGGCGACAGAGCGAGACTCCGTCTAAAAAAAACAAAAAACAAAAAAAAAGTTTAAATAATAAATTGTATGTTACATAAACTAAACACATTCTAGACAATCTGTAAGAGAAATGAAGGTGATAGAGGCTGTCTTCATAAGTCCTTGGCTTTAGTATGATAGCCTCCAAGTTGACCCTGATGAGCCTGACCTCTTTGTATTCATGTTTCCATATGCTGGATTGGAATAACTTGTGCAACCAGTGGGATATGTCAGAAGTGACCAGAAATGAGTGGGCTGCCGTGCTGTGCGGACACTCACAGCCTGTGAAGAGGTCTAGTGATGAGGAAGTGAGGCCTCCAGCCAACAGCCAGTGTTAACTTGCCAACCATGTGAGAAGTTACCTTGGAAGGACATCCTCCAGCAGCCCCTCTCATGAGAGAGGTCAAGCCAGAGCTAACCTGCTGAACTCCCAAGTTCCTGAACCACAGAAACTGTGAGATAATGGTTATTGTTTTAAGCCATTATGTTTTGAGGCCATATGTTATGCACAGATTGAAAACTAATGCAGATAGTATGAGGGCTTCTTTCATCAACTGCCTGAGGTTGGTGGTGTCTTCAGTCATTTATATAGATCTATTTGTTTCTGGATAATATTACAGTTATTTAAAGATATTTTGTGACTCTATTTAGATACAGCTACATTCACCTTTATATATAGTGTTGAATACCCAATAAGTAACTTGAAAATATTTCCTGATATTGGAGGGAGGGGCGTTGCTGAATTTCAGAAAGTTAAGGCTAGTAAGAACTATGACTAATATAATACATCTTATTGGATACTGTGAATGCTTTCCATTTAATTCTGTAGGTAAAGGGCTTACAACCTGAAGGAAGGCCGGTGTTTTAAGTCTTCTTACTCTAACATGAATGAATTCCTTAGACATACTTATATTTTTAAAAAAAGAGGAAGCAAAATAAAATAAGGGGGCAAAATAAGCAAAGCCAACTCAAGAACTTTTTAAGGGCCAAATCCATTTATCTTGGCTCGATATTTGTGTACCTACCTAAAATTCTAATCTCTGTATCTGTGAGTCTCCAGTTTTTCAACCCAAGCTTGACGAGTTGTGGGACCTCCTCCAAATGTTTCAACAGGCTGGTCAGGCTGCCTTGCACATCACAGCCCCAGGGCAGCATCAGTGCAGTGAGCTGTTCTAGCACGTTCAGCCTGTCAACTGGAAGAAACAAAGAGCAGTTCAGGGACTGGATGATCTCAAAACTGAGGAAGAACGAAGGGATGTTGGGGAAGGAATGATCGTTATGTTTGGTGGCTCTGTAGCCTACTCAATCTGCAATGAGAATCTACTTAATTTTTGGTTATTTTTATGGAAAGTGTTCAAGCTTATACAAACATTATGCAGAAGAATATAATGAAACTATATATACTAATAAGTCACCTTTCAAAAACATTAAATCATGGGCAATCTTGCTTAATCCTGACCTAATTCCCCCAGTATTATTCTAAAGCAAATCATGGACAGTATGAATCAGTTCTTTCCTTTTTTTTTCTTTTAACCATAATCACATATCACTGTCACACCTAAAAATCCATATCACCAATTCCTTAAGCAAATTTGTCTTGCACATCAGCTACTCTGACAGTTGCCTCCTCAAAGGAGGAAAGCAGGTGGGATCCCGCCTCAAAGTGCAGTGAGCATATGTAAACTGGTGACTTAAAAGACATGGGCCTGTGTTTGTTAAGGGCAGTTTAGGAAAGGCCTAAATGATTTTCCTAAGGAGGGTGCATCTAGTAAGGCACACATGGGTATAAAAGACCTCAGGGCCCAGGCCATGTATTTCGACTACCCAGTACACATATTCAAGCATCTGATTTTGGCTGAATTGTCATTCTTACTCAGTTCATGTAGAGCTTCTTTTCCATCTTTTTCCAGGTAATTTTCTGATAAATCAAGAATGCTCAGTTTGACCAAATTGTGAAGATTCTGAGCTGGGGAAAAAAGTAATCCAAAATAAAAAAGTTTTCAGGTAAATATAAATGTATTTTGAAGTATCCTTAGAATAATTCTGAGTTCTTATCTTTTCTGCTAATGGTAATGCAAATCATAACTTGCCTTGGTTATTTTAATTATTTCCAAAGGCACTGGCATAGGCATAACCCCCAAATCCCATGTTTATGACCAAATGGGCAAATAGTCATTGGTCCTAGGTTCTGATTAATAAATTCCAGGTCACGTAAAGCCTAAAGCAGCATGGGATGTAGTTGTTATGTCATCATGGAAAAATCTCTAAGCCTCAATGTCTTCCTCTATAGAATGAGGTAGTTGGACCAGATAAAATGTAACGTTGCCTCAATTATAAAATGTCCTTAATCATGCAGGAGAAACAGGAACAACAACAACAAAAATGAAATGAGCTGGTTTTGTGTACCTCAACTGAGATGATTTTATTGACATAATTGTTGTGATGTTAATAATAAAAACCTAGTAAAAAAAAAAAGATGAGAAAAAAGAAAACAAATAGCAAAATGGCAGATTCAGATTTATCCATATCAACAATTACATTAAATCTTAATGGACTAAACACTCCAATTAAAAGGCAGAGATAATCAGATAATCAGAACTTTTTTTTTAAGCAAGACCCAGTTTTATGCTATGTACAAAAGATGTATTTGAATAACAAAGACATAAATATGTTGAGGTAATGGAAAACTATTTTGTATGCAAACATGAATTATATAATGGTACCAGTCTAGCTAAGAATTGCTTAGTTCTTTTCTTCACATATTATCACTCTTGCTTAATCTAGGTGAAGTTTTTTCTATCAAGGCTAGAAAAATCTCCTTTTTAAAAAAATCAGACAAGTTTTTCATGAATATGTACTCTTGTTATAATATTGGCTATTATTATTTTTAATCAATCATATGAGCCCTTTTCTTAAAGTATCTTCTGGGTTGTGTGCTCTACAATAAAAAACCTGCTGAACTTCTCTTTAAAAGAGTACATTTGCGATTTCCAGTTCTAAGCCTGTCTCTGCCCAGCAGTAAGCAGAGAAATAAAGGCATGTGCTCATTGTGCTCATATTCCCAGTACTTGTCTAGCCTTTTTCAACTGTGGGTTTCTCTAGCTGTAACTTTATATTAGTATACAAATGGCTTCCTTAGTTATCTTTAGAGACTCCCAGAGTTATATAGTTTAACTTTAAAAAGATTATACCACTCTTTTCCAAAATCTAAATTTTAAAATATGTCTGAATTACACATGTATAGTTTATCCAGAAATATGCAGTAAGTTTCCCCATACTTGATATGCATCCCTTTGGAAACTCAGAAGACTCAATTGTCACATTAATGCACATTAACTTCATCTTAACAGGGCAATGGGTAGGAATTAGAGGCTTGAGATCATTTAAGAAAATCTTTATCTCTCACTTCTCAATCATTTATCCATTCATTTAAATGTTTATTAGGCAGTAAATTATATGACAGGTTGTGTGGCAAGTTTCAAGCACCTATTTCTTATTTTCTTCCTTTTCACTTTCTCTAAAAGTTACATCTTCAATTATTCTGAAATTCTCCCCTATTATCCATCAATAGTTGATTTTAATTCCAATATGGAGAAAAATCATTAAAAACAATCTGCTTATTATCCAGAAGTTTTTATTATCTTTTCCAGTTTTCCTTAAAATTAAATTTCCATTTGAGACATTTAGTGTGAATTAGTATAATAGTATCACATGTTCTGTTATACTGTCCTCATTCAGTTAATGGAAGCAACAGTTACCTAGGATTTTCACTGCATTTGCCGACAAGCAGCAGGAGACTAATTGAATTTCTTCAAGGTCACAGGGTTCACTTGACAGAGACTTGACTATGTAATCCATTCCCTCTCCAATGTCAGACAAGTGGGTCAAACGAAATAAACACATCTTCTTCAGATTTTTCAGGCCTTCAGCTGAAAAAAGAGAAAGGAATGCATTAGGATACCAAGTTAATTCAATTTAAGCATAGATTAATGAACTGAAAAGAAAGCAAAGAATAATTGTGCAGAGACCTTCCCATGTTCTTCCTGCAGCAACCTTAAGCTACAAAGAGTCAGAGAGCTGTTCTTCTTTCAACTCTCACTTTCCAGTCTCTTGGACCACACAAAAATCACTTATATGGAGGTTATTCTCTTAGTAGCATGAGAAACACTATCGTAAATTTGTAGTCTTTTTAATGGGCATCAATGTATACTCTTACGATAATTCTTTAGATGGATGAAGTCTTCTAGAGCACTCTCCTTTCAATCTTCTCAAAAATCTTAAACAGCGGGGGGCTGAGTTCAGGGGGGTAGCATGGGGACTTGGTCCTTGGAGTGCTTCTAGTGCAACTGTTCACAGCCTCAAAAGTCTTGCCTGGGACTCATGATATGGGGCCTGCCTGATGCTTTAGAATGAAGACCACAAGTCCCACCTGATACTTTAGAATGAAGACCACATCCACTGCAGTGTATTTAACCAGAAGAAAGATTTACCTTATATCAACAGTACAATTGGAAACATTCTGAAATGTCCCCCATTCTTAGGTCTAAAGCTAATGTGCAGTTTAGGATTGGTTAGGCCTTACTTTGTGTCATTAAAATATTGCCTTATCTTGATGGTACTGTAGCCTACAGGAAAGAAATACATGATTTTAATGGCCAGGCATGGTGGCTCACACCTGTAATCCCAGCACTATGAGAGGTAGTGGTGGGCAGATCACCTGAGGTCAGGAGTTCGAGACCAGCCTGGCCAACATGGCAGAACCCCATCTCTACTAAAAATACAAAAATTAGCTGGGCGTGATGGTGCACACCTGTAATCTCAGCTACTCGGGAGGTTGAGGCATTAGAATCGCTTGAACCCAGGAGGCAGAGGTTGCAGTGAGCTGCGATCTCGCTACTGCACTCCAGCCTGGGCAACAGAGCGAGACTCTGCCTCAGAAAAAAAAAAAAGAAAAGAAATATATGATTCTAATAATATCAATCTTGCAGAGCTTTCAGGAAGGTTGCAGATAATGTATGTAACATATTTAATGTGGCACATAGTAAGTGCTCAATAAATGTTCAATAAATGTTCACTGTTGTCATGGGAGTACATACAGGTTGGAGGTTGTGAGCATGAGCTTTGCAGTCAGTTCCTGGATCCCCTACTTAATAATTATAAACTTGGACAAGTTATTCAATCTTTTAGCTTAAGCTTTAGGGATCATTATATCTGTGTACTAGGACTGTTGTGGGGATTCAGTGGAATGAAGTATATAAAACTGTCTAGGCTAGTGTCTAATCTATAGCACAGTAACTCTTTAATAAAGAGTAAATTATTACTAATATAATTAGACTGGTTTAGTCAAGTTCATATTTTGATTCCTTAATAGCAGAAGCAGGCTGTCCTAGAGAGGTACTTTTTGACCTCTTTCTGCCAGTTGGTAGTATCTTGAGCAAGTCAATAAGCTATTTTAGGTTCCAGTGGAGTTTTCTGTGAAATGAATGAGTTGAATTAGATGCTCTCAATCCTCTTCCAGCTCTGATTTTCTGTGTAATTTATACACATGCAATAAATGTTTATTGAACACTGAATTAATTTGATTATTCTCACGTAGGCCATATAAGGAAAAGAAGTCAGCCATGTTTTGCTTTTGTGTTTTTGTTTCGAGATGGAGTCTCTCTCTGTCGTCCAGGCTGGAGTGCAGCAGAGCAATCTCAGCTCACTGCAACCTCCTCCTCCTGGGTTCAAGTGATTATCCTGCCTCAGCCTCCCAAGTAGCTGGGATTATAGGTGCATACCACCATGCCCAGCTAATTTTTGTATTTTTAGTAGATATGGGGTTTCACCATGTTGGCCAGGCTGGTCTTGAACTCCTGAACTCAGGTGATCCACCCGCCTTGGCCTCCCAGAGTGCTGGAATTATAGGCATGATCCACCATGCCCAGGCTTCAGCCATGTTTTGATTATAGGACAGAGTTGTCTTTTGGCGGGAAGCAGAATAAGAAAGAACAAGGTGAAGGGAAGAGAGGAGCCTTTTAGTGAGGACTCAACTAGGGAAAAAAAGAGCCAAAAAAAAAAAAAAAATCTAACACACGAGGAAACAGGGACATTCAAGGAAAGCAGCTTTAACAGGAATCCTCCCTGGCCTGGAGGGCCTGGTTCCCTGTGGTAAGCCATGTGTTCTGCTTGTGTTCCTGAAGTTTCCTTTTCCTTTTCATTTTTTTGATTGGGGAAACACAATCTCTAGTGTAGAATGAAAGCATGCTTCCCCCAAAGTTTTCTCGATTCACATTGTTTCCTGTGTCCTATTTCATTTATGAAATTTTACTTAATTATGAAATCATAGTATAAACTTTAAAATATTGTTTCTATGCAATTATGAAACCATACTATAAACTTTAAAATATTGTTTCTATGCATTAAATAAAAACAGCCAATGAGCCAGGGAGAGGGAAATTAAAAACACGTCATGGGCTGTCTTCCCAAAAGGGTTACCATCTAGTGTTGTACAATTTGAATACAATGAGATAAAAGGATTGTAATGGCAGTAGGGAAAATGTCTAGGGAAACCAATGTAGCCATAAGTACATAAAAACATCCTTGCCTTGTGCAGACACAGCCAGTGTCACAGCCTGAAGTTAACTCCTCTTATTATCAAACTCACATTAATACACATATGAGAACAGAAATCTGACCTAGTTTTATAGCATCTTCTTCATTCATCTTAATGTTATCCATTATGAGCTTTGTAAGGTTCTTCAAATTACTCAATCTGTCAGTCAGACCACCTGTCAAAAGAAAGAAGATTAGATTCTGTTCAGCGGATATTTGCTATTTACTATGTCATTTACTATTACTGTCATTTTTGTTACCAATCAAAAGATTTTAATGATCGCCATGAGCCAAAAATGCTCATGAAATAGACATAAAAACATACTTTTTATAAGAAATGGGCATTGTACTTCACTGTAAGCATGTTCTCCAAATGATTTCCCAGATAACAGGGAAATTTCTAAACACTTGAAAATTAAACAACACACTTTTAAATAATTATGCGTTAAAGAAGACTCAAGGAAAATTTGACAATATTTTGAAAAATATTTTTAAAAATAAGAACAAAACTTCAAAATCTGCAGCTCTCCACTCACAAAGGGGTGAAAAGAAAAAAAAAATCTTCAGCTAACACAGTGTTTACAGGGATATTTACAGCGTTGCATACTTATATTAGAAATGAGGAAAGGTCTCAAATCAACAACTGAGGCATACTACTTAAGAAATTACAGGCCGGCGCGGTGGCTCACGCCTGTAATTTCAGCACTTTGGGAGGCCGAGGCGGGCGGATCACAAGGTCAGGAGATGGAGACATCCTGGCTAACGCAATGAAACCCCGTCTCTACTAAAAATACCAAAAATTAGTTGGGCGAGGTGGCGGGCGCCTGTAGTCCCAGCTACTCAGGAGGCTGAGGCAGAAGAATGGCGTGAACGCGGGAGGCGGAGCTTGCAGTGAGCCGAGATCCGGCCACTGCACTCCAGCCTGGGCTACAGAGTGAGACTCTGTCTCAAAAAAAAAAAAAAGAAATTACAGAAAAGAGAGCAAAATAAAGGAAAGAAGAAATAAACTAATAAAGATAAGGGTGGAAATCAAAATTATTACATCTTTATTATAAAAATTAAAAACAGAGACAAGATCTTACTATGTTGCCCAGGCTGGTCTCGGACTCCTGAGCACAAGCGATCCTTTGGCCTCAGCCTCCTAAAGTGCTAGGATTACAGGCGTGAGCCACCATGCCCAGCCCAGAAATCAAAATTATAAATGTAAACAATAGAAAAAAAGCAATGAAGCTAAAAGTTGGATCTTTGAAAAGATCAATAAAATTAGAAAATTTCTACCAAGACTGACAAAAGAAGACACAGATTACCAATATCAGAAACAAAAAAGGGGATATCACTACACACACTGCAGATATTAAAAGGACAATTAGAGAATAATATAAACAAATCTACACACATAAATTTGACAACATATATGAAATTGCCCAATTTTTTGAAAACCGCAAACTACCAATAGTCGTGAGATATGGAATAGGTAACCGGAATAGCCTTATAGCTATTAAAGAAATTGGATTTGTAATCTAAAATTTCCCAAAAAAGAAACCTGCAGGCACAGATATGTTCGCTTGCAAATTCTGCCACACATTTTCATTTTTTTCCTTCTTCAACTGCCTTCATATCTACCACACATTTAAAGAAGAAATAATATCAATTCTACACAATCACTTCCAGAAAATAGAAGTACAAAGAACAATTCCCAACTTATTTTATGAAGCCATCATTAGCTGGATATGAAAAGCAGACAAAGATGTAGAAGAAAAAAATTTAGGCCAGGCACAGTGGCTCACTCCTATAACCCCTGTGCTTTGGGGGCAGAGGTAGGAGGATCACCTGAGGCCAGGAGTTCAAGACCAGCCTGGGCAATATATCCAGACCCTATCCCTACAAAATATTTTTTAAATTACCCAGGTGTGGTGGCAGGTGTGAGTAGTCCTGGCTACTCAGGAGACTGAGGCAAGATAATCGCTTGAGTCCAGGAGTTCAAGATTGCAATGAACTGTGATCACACCACTGTACTCCAGCCTTGGTGACAGAATGAGACACTGTCTTTAATGAAAGAAAGAAAGTGAGAGGGACAGAATAGAGAGAGAAAGGAGGGAGGGAAGGAGGGAAAAGAAAAAGAAAGAAAATTGAGGCTGGGTGAGGTGGCTCACGCCTGTAATCCCAGCACTTTGGGAGGGCAAGGCAGGCGAATCACGAGGTCAGGAGTTTGAGACCAGCCTGGTCAACATGGTGAAACCCCGTCTCTACTGAAAATACAAACAATTAGCTGGGCGTAGTGGCAGGCTCCTGTAATCCCAGCTACTCTGGAGGCTGAGGCAAGAGAATCGCTTGAACCCAGGAGACAGAGGTTGCAGTGAGCTGAGACTGTGCCACTGCACTCCAGCCCTGGTAACAGAGTGAGACCCCATCTCGAAAAGAAAGAAAGAAAGAAAATTAAACTTTAGACCAATATCATTCATGAATATAGAATCAAAAATCTTCAACAAAATAGCAAATGGAATTCAGTCATGCATAAAAGAATATTATAGCAGCCGTGGTGGCTCACGCCTGTAATTCCAGCACTTTGGGAGGGCAAGGCAGGCGAATCACTAGGTCAGGAGTTTGAGACCAGCCTGGCCAACATGGTGAAACCCCATCACTACTAAAAATACAAAAAATTAGCTGGGCCTAGTGGCAGGCTCCTGTAATCCCAGCTACTCTGGAGGCTGAGGCAGGAGAATCACTTGAACCCAGGAGACGGAGGTTGCAGTGATCTGAGATCGCACTACTGCACTCTAGCCCTGGTGACAGAGTAAGACCCTGTCTCGAAAAGAAAGAAAGAAAGGAAATTAAACTTTAGACCAATATCATTCATGAATATAGAATCAAAAATCTTCAACAAAATAGCAAATGGAATTCAGTCATGCATAAAAGAATATTATGGCAGGTGTGGTGGCTCACACCTGTAATCCCAGCACTCTGGAGGCCAAGGTAGGTGGATCACGAGGTCAGGAGTTCGAGACCAGCCTGGCCAACATGGTGAAACCCCGTCTCTACTAAAAATACAAAAATTAGCTGGGCATGGTGGCATGTGCCTGTAGTCCCAGCTACTTGGGAGGCTGAGGCAGAAGAATCACTTGAACCCGGGAGGCGGAGGTTGCAGTGAGCCAAGATCGCACCACTGTACTCAGCCTGGTGACAGAGCAAGATTACGTCTCAAAAAAAAAAAAAAAGAATATTACACCACCTCCAAATGGGTTTCATATAGGGAATGCAGGATGCTCAATATTTGGACATCAATCCATATAATTCATTATATTGGCAGTCTAAAAGAAAAACTACATGATCCTATAAATTGATGCAGAAAACACATGTAACATAATCCAACATCCAGGCTGGGTGGCTCACACCTGTAATCCCAACACTTTGGGAGGCCCAGGCAGGAAAGTCTCTTGAGCACAGGAGTCCGAGACCAGCCTGGGCAACATAGTGAGAACTCATCTCTACAAAAAATTTAAAAATTAACCAGATGTGATAGTGCACACTTGTGGTCCCAGCTAGTCAAGAGGCTGAGGCGGGCGGATCTGTTGAGCCCAGGAAGTCAAGGCTACAGTGAGCTATGATCATGCCCCTGCACACCAGCCTGGGTGATAGAACAAGACCCTGCCTCAAAAATAATTTAAAAATAATTTTATAAAAACAATCCAACGTCCATTCATGTAAAATGACATGATCATATAAATGGATACAGAAAACACCTTTAATACAATCCATCATCTATTCATGACAAAAAAAATTCTCAGCAACTTGATAAAAGACATCTACAAGAAAACTACATTTAACATTATACTTAGCAGTGAAAGTCTGAATGCTTTCTCCCTAAGGTCAGGAACAAGACAAGATGTTCATTCCTACCACCCCTGTTCAACATTGTACTGCACGTCCTAGTCAGTGAAATAAGGCAAAAAATAAAAATAAAATAAAAGGAATACAAATTGGAAGGGAAGAATTTAAAATCATTCTTTTCAAAGATAACATGATTGTCTACAATAAAAATGTCAAGGAATCTACAACACCCTCTCCTGCAAACCCCACAAAAAACATCCTTCTAAAACTGGCTGGGTGCAGTGGCTCATACCTATAATCCTAGCAGTTTGCGAGGCTGAGGGGGAGGATCACTTGAGCCCAGGAGTTCACGACCGGCCTCAGCAACATAGAGAGACCTTGTCTCTACAAAAAAGAAGGAGGGCCGGGCACAGTGGCTCACACCTGTAATCCCAGCACTTTGGGAAGCCGAGGCGGGTGGATCACCTGAGATTGGGAGTTTGAAACCAGCCTGGCCAACATGGTGAAACCAAGTCTGTACTAAAAATACAAAAATTAGCCAGGTGTGGTGGCGTGCGCCTGTAATCCCAGCTACTTGGGATTCTGAGGCAGGAGACTTGCTTGTATCCAGGAGGCAGAGGTTGCAATGAGCCAAGATTGTGCCACTGCACTCCAGCCTGGGTGACAGAGTGAGACCCTGTCTCAAAAAAATAATAATAGTTAAATAAAGTAAATAATTTTTTAAATGGCAAACATTACAAAATAATTCTAAACACCATGTAGGCCAAATTCAGTACACAGGTGATCACTTTACAAGATCAGTATAAAAGAATAGTTGTCATGAGTAGATGGTGAGCTTCCTGACACAGAAGGTAGTCTAATAAAGTCTTCGTGACATCCAAAATCTTACAGAAGGGATTCCCGCATTAAGGAGGAGGTTTCAAAGATTATCTGTAAAAAAAATTCTAGAATCTCAAAATGACAGAAAATTTCTCTGCAGGGTGACAAGCAAGGCAGAGCTAGGTGGGAAATTGCTTGTGTCTGAAACTAACCCCAGACTGTTACAGTTAATTAGAACAAGGTTCCTTCTTCTCATAGCTTCACACCACATAGCATTCCTGTTCTGGGCAACCAGACTGGTCTACACAGGTAGGGCAGGCATTCTCCTTTAGTGTTATTCGGAATTTGGGGAAGTATCCCCTTCACCCAGAAAGATTGCCCTCACATATCTGTGTCTGAAGTCTAAAATCTGGAATTTCATCATGTTAGACAACATTCCCCAAGTCTTCTATCATTCATTCTTTTTTTTCTTTTCTTTTTTGAGATAGGGTCTTGCTCTGTTGCCCAGGCACTGGTATGATCATACCTTGCTGCAGCCTGAAAATTCCTCGGTTCAAGTGATCCTCCCACCTCAGCCTCTAGAGTATCTGGGATTACAGGCATGCACCATCACGCCCAGATGATTAATTTTTGGTAGAGACAGGGTCTTCCTATTGTGCCCAGACTGATCTCAAGTAATCCTCTGCCTTGGCCTCCCAAAGTGTTGGAATTGCTGGTGTGAGTCACCTGGCCTGGCCCCAACTAAGTAAACAATAGTTAGGGTGGGAATGGGGCTGGGTATCTTCTACAATTTCCCAGATGAGAATCTTGTAACACAATTAGCTACTAACTCCTGCAGGTGATTAATTTACAGGCTGGATTTCCTCCAAGACTTGAAGTAGGGCAGGGTGTCACTTGGCAGGGGAGGACTGGGTATTGGTAAAGATGGGGGTGCTCGCAGAAGGATTTGCTGAAGACAAGCTTAACCTGCATATATATATATATATATTTTTTTTTTTTTTCTTTTCTTTTCTTTTTTTGAGACAGAGTTTCACTCTTCTTGCCCAGGCTGGAGTGTAATGGCACGATCTTGGCTCACCGCAACCTCCACCTCCCGGGTTCAAGTGATTCTCCTGCCTCAGCCTCCCCAGTAGCTGGGATTACAGGCATGCGCCACCACGCCCGGCTAATTTTGTATTTTTAGTAGAGACGGGGTTTCTCCATGTTGGTCAGACTGGTCTCAAACTCCCGACTTCAGGGGATCCACCTGCCTCAGCCTCTCAATATATTTTTAATAAAAATATTTTTAATATATTTATATTTTTAATAAAAATATTTCAAAGATATTTAAACACATACATATATGTATATATGTAGGTGTGTGTATCTATATCTTTCCAATCAGACTACAGCTCTGGGAATCTTCCCTATGGCTCCCAATCTGACAACTTTCGCCCAGCATGGACCTCTCTCCACTGCCCTTCTACCTTCCTTTCAAGTCCTGATACCTAGCAGAAACTACTAGAAAATTTAAAACAAAACTAATAAAAATGAAATCATGTCTTTTGCAGCAACCTTATTGATGGAACCGGCGGCCATTATCTTAAGTGAGATAACTCAGAAACGGAAAGT
Source organism: Chlorocebus sabaeus (assembly GCF_047675955.1). Lineage (NCBI taxonomy): Eukaryota > Metazoa > Chordata > Mammalia > Primates > Cercopithecidae > Chlorocebus > Chlorocebus sabaeus. The sequence goes on from NC_132917.1 coordinate 31,972,170, forward strand.
CAAATACCGTATGTACTCACTTACAAGTGGGAGCTAAATAATGTGTACACGTGGAGATAGAAAGCGGAATAGACATGGAGACTTGGAAAGGTGGGAGGGTGAGAGGGAGGCAAGGGATGAGAAATTATCTAACTGATAATGGTGGTTACACTCAAAGCTCAGATTTCACCACCACGAAATATATCAATGTAAAAAAACTGCACTTGAACCCCCATATCTATAAAAATAAATAATAGATAAATAAATAAAGCAAAACTATATATCTAACATTTTCACAGTATTCCTGGCTATTATTTCCAGCCAGGCTTGATTATAGCTGTAAACTAAAAATCCTAGGCCCCCCTGCACCAATGGAATGCATCCCCTCTGGGCTAAGGGGACCCCAGAAAAAAACTTAAACAAAGGACCTGGCCATGACAGGATGGGAGGTCAAACACACATCATCATACTCCCTCTCTTTTGTGGTTTGAACACAACTCATCAGCATTACTGTTAACATAGAGATCATAAGACTAACAGAACAGACTTTTTATGGCAATAAAATACCAAGTTATAAATAGGACATAAGACCATGCCAGGCAAAGGCTAAGTCACGCAGCTCTACACTTAAAGAATAAACTGTCCTAGGCTGGGCATCGTGGCTCATGCCTGTAATCCCAACAGTTTGGAAGGTGGAGGCAGTAGAATTGCTTGAGCCCAGGAGTTCAAGACCAGCCTGGGCAACATAGTGAGACCTCGTCTCTCAAAAAAAAAAAACAAACAATGAGGATCGACTGAGCCCAGGAGTTTGAGGCTGCAATGAACTGTGATTGCACCACTGCACTCCCACCTGGGTGACAGAGCAAGACCTACCTTGAAAAAAAATTTTTTTTAAAGAATAAACTGTGCCGTAACCACCACAGATTTTTCTTCGTTGGTAGCTAAACATGCATTGGTCTCAAGACAAGCACTATTGACAGTTGTGAATATTAAACAATTCGCAACTCATCCAGCTCACAAATGCTAACAATCCCTGTTCCACCTGCCATAACTACAGCTTTGATTGGAGAAGAGAGTGATTTCAGTAACTCTCTCCTGATCAGAGGACCACCAACCACAGACTGGTTCTGGCTGGTTTACAGAGATTGCGTACCTGCTTACCTTTGTGTTCTGAAAAGAACCTCTGAAGTATAGGCCTATTGTAATACATTTAAATCATTTAAAGGGATGTACAATCTTTTGGTTTCCCTGGGCCACATTGGAAGAAGAATTGTATTGGGCTACACATAAAATACACTAACGCTAATGATAGTTGATGAACTAAAAAAAAAAAAAAAAAAAATTTGCAAAAAAAAACCTCATAATGTTTTTAAAAGGTTTATGAATGGGCCGGGCGCGGTGGCTCAAGCCTGTAATCCCAGCACTTTGGGAGGCCAAGACGGGTGGATCACGAGGTCAGGAGATCGAGACCATCCTGGCTAACATGGTGAAACCCCGTCTCTACTAAAAAATACAAACAACTAGCCGGGCAAGGTGGTGGGTGCCTGTAGTCCCAGCTACTCGGGAGGCTGAGGCAGGAGAATGGCGTAAACCCGGGAGGCGGAGCTTGCAGTGAGCTGAGATCCGGCCACTGCACTCCAGCCTGGGCGACAGAGCGAGATTCTGTCTCAAAAAAAAAAAAAAAAAAAGTTTATGAATTTGTTCTGGGCCACATTCAAAGCCGTCTTGGGCCACGTGCAGTCCATGGGCTGCAGGTTGGATAAGCTTGATTTAAATGCTAAATCTCCACCCCAAAGTGAACTTGGGTTGTATGTTACATGCATGTTTATTCAATAGGCATGCGTCAAGACCACCTTCAGGAATATTCATAGCTCCTCCTGTAATCTGTTGAATATGTATGTTTAGCCAACCCATTCAACATAAAGCGTCTACCCCAACCCCTCCTTCGAGGTGCCTGTCTGTGGTCTTGGTTAGAGGCATGTTTCCCAGCCTGCGGGATGGCCACCTTGCAGGCTGTAACCCTTTAGAAGAAATAAAGTCTCCTCTCTCCTTTTCCAAATGTATACACTATTTTTTTTTTTAAGTGAACATAGCACAAACCACTGATATTTACAATACCCGGCAACCGTTGATTCTGTAGGTCGTGAATACTCAAGGTTTTCAGGTTTGTTACAGACGTGATATGCTGCTCATCTTCTATGGTGAGGGGACTGGCTTCCAGCATGAGAGAATAAATGTTCTTACAGGTACTCAGGACCAAACTGAGGCTTCCAGCCACACCAGCACATCTCTTTATTTGCAGCCTGAGGCTTGTGGCAGAGCTGAATATTTTTTCCAGATACTTGATATCTTTCTTATTCAACTTGCTGAAATCCCGGAGTGTGACCTCCAGAGTCCTGAATTCCTGCTTCCAGTTGAAGAACAGAGATACAGCCCTGCTGGGAATGTAGGTTTCTGGGGCCTCTTCCATGTGGATTGTGCCTGTGTCTTCTGCAGCCTTGTCCCATGAAGCCATAGCTCCCCCATAGAAGTCCAGTTTAATGAAGTCCAGAGCACTTGCACAATTGGGCAAGTGTTCAAAGAAGTCAAATAAGTAATCGGGGATGTTCTCTGAATTGATATATAAGCTTTTACCTTGAAAGAAAGCTTCAAATTCTTGGCTCAGGGCTGATTTGGATGTACTCTCATGATATAAATGGATGCCACACTCTACAAAGGAACTGATGTTTATGGCTTTCAGAATTTCTTGCTCAGTGGTGTTTTTCACACTTTGCAAAGATTCCTGTCTCCAGAGAGGCCTCTTGGTGATGGAAAGCCCGAGAAGGCAGCCATGTTGATACACTGCTGCGAGGTGCTTCATAACAGCCCTGGTGGCTTCCACAGATGACCCACAGGTGTACCGGAGCAGGCTGCTATACGTGGATGTAATGTCCGAAATGGAAACCATTTTCTGCAAGTAACCATTCCCCTTGGTCACCTCCTCTGGCTCACGAGACGTCAATAAACTGCTGAGTCTTCGTCCTGCTGTGTACTCCTGGAATGACTTGTGAAAGAATTTATACTTTGGCTTGAACCTTTGAGCCGTATATTTACAGAGGAGCCCAGTTGTCAGCAGGACTTCCTCATTCACGCTGGACACATCCTCCAGTTTGAAATCAAACTTGTGGGAGAACACACCCTCCAGAGCTAGGTCTCCACAGTGGTCCAGGCTCCGAATGAAGTCACTTGCAGTCACACCTTTATGTTTGTGTTTGTTTTTCTGTATCAACAGATCATAGAAGGTATGGAACAGTGTTGTTTGTGTGTGAGAGTGGAACTCACTTTCACCCATCTGGATTGCACAAGTGATGACCACAAAGAGAGGGGTCTTCATGAGATTCCTCAAGCACCTGGATTTCTGAATTTGGAGCAACAAGCCTTCGGCAAGCTCCTCGATCAGCACTTCTCGGATGAGAGCCTGCGCGCTGTCTTCTGTCATATCCCCCACCTCAGCAATCAGGGCACCAAACTGCCGTATGTGCCTCAGGCACTCAGTGGTGGTGGTCACGATGACCATGTTCTTGAAGCGGTGGTTTTCCTTTATCAGGGCTTCGATTTCTGGGCAGTTCTGGGGCTTGAATTCATTGTAGCCATCAAGAAGAAAAAGAACCCTCTGCCGTAGCTTCAGCAGCATGGCCATGAATGTCTGCTTCCTGATTGTGCCTGGTATATCCAAGACCTGATCACAGAGGGTTTCAAAAAGTCCGCCCTGGGCCCTGCTGAGACGGATGAAGAAGACGAATTTGAACTTGGTCAGAGCCTCGCACTTTCCGGAGCCCCAGAGCATGGCAATTCGCTGCAGCAGAGTGGACTTCCCTTTGCCAGATTCCCCTTCAATGATGCAGGGGCTCTGAAGAGCCTGCAGGAGGCCGTTCAGGGTCAGCTGCTCCACGCGGTGATGGTGTTGGTCCTTCCTCCACAGGACAGGTTCTGTGAAGGTGCTTTTCAGGCTAAAAATAATGTCAATATCTTCACCAAGGGGATAGAAGTTCAGAAAAGATGGGGTATGGTACCAGTCCTTTAAATCCTGAGCCACATCGTCCAAGTCTCCTTCTGATATCCGATGGAAAAGACCTATTAGAGAAGAGGTGATGTTAAAGAGGACCCAATTCTGTGTCTCCTCAAAACCTAGAGTTCAGGAGGATGAATAAGGAGGTGAGGCTGAGAATCTGCCATTGGTGAACGTAATGTCCTTTCCCAGTTCCGAACGGACACAAAGGGTTCTGTCTGCTCCCCGTTTCCCCGGCATCCTTTACCCCACTCCCTTTTTTGCTTTCTGTTTCCTCCTTTCCACAACCAAATCTTATAGCAGCTGGCTGGAAAAGGGAGGAGCTTGTGTATGGGTTAAGGAAAGTAAAGAATTTGGCAGAGAAAGATGGTTGGGGTAACTGTCAGCATATTAGGCCTTCACTCTAAGTAAAATCTGTCATGACCTTATTTACTAATTAAAAAAAATAAAAACTGAATTCATATTTCATGAAAAATAGAATCGTGCTCTTGTGTCAGTCAGGCTGTCTTTACCAGGAGGCCTGGACATGGTAGGTAGTCAGCTGGGCCTCTCTCCCATAGGTAGATCTCATCCAAGCAGGGAACGCTGAGAACCACCGCTGCATTGGCAGCTTAACTAGTACACTCATTGTCCTGTTTTATCTTGCAGTGACACTATACTCAGTCATTTATTCCCTGGCCCTGGGGTTGTTTGGCTTCACCATCAATTGATCTACTATGAATTTTTCCTAAAATCATCTAAGCTTTTCCTTAGCAGGAATCAAAGGCCACTGCCAGGTGATATGAAGAAGAGGAAAAGCAGAGGCTCTGCCATTCACGCTATTTGCAGAAACAGATGCAAAACTAAATGATACTTACTTTGTCCATTCAAGTCCTGAAATAGAGGATAGTTCCATTCCTCAAGGGATTTAAGAAAGAGGTTACAGGCCTCTGAACCCTTTTTCAAAATCATGTGAATGATCCCTCTCGCAGCATCCTGCTCCACCTTCTCGCAGCAAATGTTGCATACTTCTCCGTAATTCAGAACATTCCATGCAAATAGGTCATCTGTAATTTGCTTTACAACAGTCATTCCCATTCTTTGAATAAGGGCTCGGCTATTGTCCTTTATGAAATTCACTGAGGAGATGGGGAGAAATATATATATTTATTTGTTTATATATAATGTGCATGTCAGCATCTGTCTCCAGAGCATTAGGGCCATGCGTTTTTTTCCTGTGGGCATCTCCTGAGTTATGGAGATGCCAAATGCTTGAATTCCAGGCCTTTAAGAAATGCTCTGCAAAGCAGTTCTAAACCCAGAGTCATTGATGAGCAAGATGGTTTTGCTTTGGTGATGAAGTAAGGTGTGTTATCTTGTCCCTCCAATATAAGACAGTCCCCATCGAGGTCGTAGTGGTAAGACCGTTGGCTTTAGAATAACAGCACTGGCCTAGGATCTGCCACTTGCTACCATCTGTATGACTTTGGCAAGTCACTAAGCCTCTTTGAGTCTATTTCAATTCTGTGCTGCTGACTGGGAACGGTGGCTCACGCCTGTAATTCCAGCACTTTGGGAGGCCGAGGCGGGTGGATCACCAGAGGTCGGTAGTGTGAGACCAGCCTGACCACATGGAGAAACCCTGTCTCTACTAAAAATGCAAAATTAGCCAGGTGTGGTGGCGCATGCCTGTAGTCTTAGCTACTCGGGAGGCTGAGGCAGGAGAATCACTTGAACCTGGGAGGTGGAGGTTGCAGTGAGCCAAGATTGTGCCACTGCACTCCAGCCCAACAAGAGTAAAACTCCATCTCAACAACAACAAAAAAAGTTATGTGCTGCTAAACGGTTTCACAAACTGGCCTTCTAGGAGTAAAGGCCCTAATTTGTAGCATTCACCAATCCCCGTGGTATAAATATTCCTACCATGGCCTATTTCAAACTAACAGTGTATGTCAACTGGCTAACAAAATCCTGAAAATTCAATAATCAGGTTTCACATCACAGTAAGAACCAGCTCCAGCACACCAGGGATTCCTCATCCGTACAATGGTGTGGAGAACAGTATTTAACTTAGGAATTCATGTATAGTATCTCGTACAAAGTTATAACTCAATATATGATAGCTACTATTTTTAGCCTTTATTCAGGTATAACCCTACAAAGGAAGAGCACATTTTATCTCTCACAGACTTTGGTCTTTTCTGAAGAGTATCACATCAAAACATTGATTTTTATCCAATGTAAGCTCTCCCGCCTGGTCTTGAGGATAGTTGTGTCCTTTTTGTGTCTGACTCTGCAATATCTAATTCTGAAAGGCAGACCACACTGTACCCAGGCACTGTGCCCATGCTATGTTTGTGACAGCTTGGAGAAATGTCTTCCTGGTTTTTAACTCTCAGACACCGTCTGCAATAGATTTCTTCCTGGGCTAGGCTGCTTCTGGTTTTTTTGTTTTGTTTTGTTTTGTTTTTGTTTTTTTGATGAAGTTTCGCTCTTATTGCCCAGGCTGGAGTGCAGTGGTGCGATCTCAGCTTACCACAACCTCCGCCTCCTGGGTTCAAGTGATTCTCCTGCCACAGTCTCCCAAGTAGCTGGGATTACAGGCATGCACCACCACGCCAAGCTAATTTTGTATTTTTAGTAGAGATGAGATTTCTGTATGTTGGTCAGGCTGGTCTCGAACTCCTGACCTCAGGTGATCCGCCCGCCTCAGCCTCCCAAAGTGTTGGGATTACAGGCATGAGCCACCGTGCCTGGCCGCTCCTGGCTTTCAAACCTGTGTTGATTGATCAGAGAGGGAATGTGCTTCTCTCAAAGACCCCAGAACCTCTCTGGCCTGAAATGCACCATCAATCACTCCAAGCACCAGGACCCCATCCCAGCTGTCCTTTCTCACCATTGCAGAGCTCTACTGCTGACCTCAGCCGGCATATTCCCTGTCTACATGTCCTGCAAGACAGTCCCATCTCTTTCCTTCTGGGGTCTCATCTGTTCTCTAGCTTCTACATCATCCCTATGGAAGTAACCTCTAAGTCTGTGTCCCATTGTGATCTTCAGTTTAGAGCTAAAGAAATACAGCCTCAGCTGGATGCGGTGACTCATGCCTGTAATCTCAGCACTTTGGAAGGTTGAGGTGGGTGGATTATCTGAGGTCGGGAGTTCAAGACTAGCCTGACCAACATGGAGAAACCCTGTCTCTACTAAAAATACAAAATTAGCCAGGCGTGGTGGCGCATGCCTGTAATCCCAGCTACTTGGGAGGCTGAAGCAGGCGAATCACTTGAACCTGGGAGGTGGAGGTTGCGGTGAGCCGAGATCTCGCCATTGCAGTCCAGCCTGGGCAACAAGAGCAAAACTCCGTCTTGGGAAAAAAAAAAAAAGAAAGGAAGCCTCAGAAAGGCTTAGAGACCCACACACACAAGCTCACAGCCTAGCCTTCCTAAGACTGCATTTCTTCACCTATAAAATGAAGACATGTTATTTAAAAGACTAATTATTTAAAAGACTCATTATATTGAATAAGTCACATAACTCTCATACACAAAAATGTCTCAAAATTGGAAAAGTGGCTGAGGGTGGTAGCTCACGCCTGTAATCCCAGCACTTTGGGAGGCCAAGGCGGGTGGATCACGAGGTCAGGAGATCGAGACCAGCCTGGCTAATATGGTGAAACCTCACCCTTACTAAAAATACAAAAAATTAGCTGGGCATGGTGGCACTCGCCTGTGGTCCCAGCTACTCAGGAGGCTGAGGCAGGAGCATTGCTTGAACCCAGGAGGTGGAGGTTGCAGTGAGCCGAGATCACACCACTGCACTCCAGCCTGGGCTACAGAGCGAGAGTCTGTCTCTCACACACACACACACACACACACACACACAAAAATATATATATATATAAAACAGTAAGGTATTATTGTACTATGTTATATATCCTTGTATGTAGACCATCATACTCCTTCCTTATCAAGTAATTAGGTGGAAAAAATGCTGCACATTTATTCATTCATTATTCATTCTTTTCAGAATATCTCTTTATCTAGACCAATGCCTTTTAATAGAACGTTCTGTGATAATGAACATGTTCTATATCCGCATTATACAATATGGTAGTCATTAGTCACATCTGACTACTGAGTACTTGAAATCTGGCTACAGTGACTGTGCAACTGAAGTTTAAATTTTATTTTATTTTATTTAAATTAACCTTTAAATAGCCACAGGGGGCTAGTGGCTACTACTAATATACTAGACAGCGCAGGTCTACACCCAATTGTTGAAGTGGAAAGAGCTACATTTTGGTTGCCACTTAGATCTACACCATGCTTCTTCACAATGAGCTTGATGTGTGTAGCTCTCTGCTGTCTGGCTGAACAGATGATGAGAACACTTTGAAACATACACCTGGTCACTCTTTGTGTAAGTCCTATCCTGTCTATGGTTCTGTCTTTTATCACAGGTTACCATATTTGCAACTGAATTCCTAAAACGACAGAAGAATATTTATCGGTAATTCCACATATGACTGGTCAGAGGAAGCCGTGAATTGATTTTCCATTCAACATCATCAGTATTTGGTAGCAGACACTATAACCAGGCAGATGTTATTTCTCATATACTTACTTGTTCTAAATGAAAGCTTCCCACCTTTCTATAACTCAATAGAAAATATTTCCAAATGGACAGGTCAAAGGTGATCCCAATATTGTCCTCTTTTTTCTATAAAACTACTCTTCATTCTGTAAAACAAACAAAACAGAACCAGAGACTATCAGGCAGAGGGGCTGGTGCAATTAACTAAGTAATGCCCTGCTTTTCATAGATAAGAAAATGGTGACTCAAACCAGATAAAAACTTGCTCAAAGCCACTGGCTATTCATGGCCAAGCCCTAAAGAGAACCCAGGCGTCTGGACTCCTGGCCTAGAGCTCTAAACTGTGCTCAACTGGAACTTTGCCCTTCTCTTCAAAGTTTCTTCTCGTTTCTGCTGTTCAGAGCCAAGAAGGCAACTTGGAATTAAATGTTAAAAGACGGTATAAGTGTCAACATGAATGGTGCAGAGGGTACGTTCTCTCTGTTCTCTCCGGTATTTCCAAGAAAGAGTATACGGACTGGAATCATCCAGGGAGGAAGTTTTCATGGAGGAGACAGCACATGAAGCTGGTCTTAAAGGATAAGTAGGACCGGGCGCTGTGGGAGGTCAAGGCAGGCGGATCACCTGAGGTAAGGAGTTCGAGACCAGCATGATCAACATGGTGAATCCCCATCTCTACTAAAATACAAAAGTTAGCTGGGCCTGGTGGCACACGCCTGTAATCCCAGCTCTTCAGAAGGCTGAGGCAGGAGAATCACTTAAGCCCGGGAGACGGAGGTTGCAGTTAGCCGAGATAGTGCCACTGCACTCCAGCCTGGCAGACGGAGCGAGACTGTGCCTCAAAAAGGAAAAAACAGACTGTGCCTCAAAAAGGAAAAAAAAAAAAAGGATAAGTAAGATGAGGCGAGGTAGTTGGGTTGGGGTGGAGGTGGAGGTGAGGATGTAAAACGCCTTGCAGGTGAGAGGATGAGACCGGGGAGTATGGAAAGGGGAAATGTTCTCTTGTCTCCTTTGCAGGGCGTACGATGGGGGTGTGGCACGCTTCTTCAGTGCCCGCTGCTCAGACCTCTAGGGGAGCATACAGATGGGCAGACTGTGGGGTTCCAATCCCACGGCAGTGTCTAGTGGTGAATGTTTACAGCTCCTGAAGCCCCAGTGGGTGTGTGTTACAGGGTGCTCTTTCGGTTTAGCTGTCCGTAGGCGGCTTGTGTTCGCTCAGTTAGACCCCTGCCTTATTGCAAGGACAGAGGGTTTTCTGTATTCCGGGGTTCTTGCCTTGGGGTTCTTGCCTTGGTGTACTGGAGGAATTGGATCACACGTGGTCTTGGAGAAAGAGTGCAAGGTTTTATTGACTGGAAGAAGCTGTCAGCAGATGGGGTAGCCAGAAGGGAGATGGTTTTTCCCTGGAGTCAGACTGCCACCGACTCTTCTCCAACACTCCCCACCAAACTCCGCGTCCTTCCTCTGGCGGATGCCCTGCTGGCGTGCCAGGGTCTGTTGTGTGCTCTTCCGCCAGCATTCGCCCTTCAGTGTCCTCTTGACGTCCAGCTGCTTGTGTATCTGCCTGCTAGGGTCTCTGGGATTTTTATACGCATAGGATGACGGTGTGGCAGGCCAGGGTGGTCTTGGGAAATGCAACATTTGGGCTCCAAGGCAGGAGTGCCTGTCCTCACCTAGGTTCGTGGGCACAGGCCTGGGGGTGGAGCCCTTGCCAGGGACCCGCCCTTCTGGGACCCGCCCTTCTCTTCCCTGCACTTCCCTGAGGAGACAGAAAAAAGGAGTTATGCTTCCAGGGTACAAAGGGGAAAAGCTATGGAAAGCCTTGTATGCCAAGATGAGGCATTTGTTCTTTATCCTATGAGCAACTGGGAGAGATTATGCTATGAGGAGCATGTTTAAAGTGATGTTTTAAGAAACGGATTTCATCTTCCTGGTATGGTCCTGTCATTTCATCCTCCTAGATGGTTTGAAAAGCAACTTCCTTTCTCCCTTTCCCCTCCACACACTCTGAGAAGCAGGGGCCCAGAAGCCTCTGAGACTGCTCTGTGTGCATTCCCAAACCAAGCTAGATGATCTACCCCGGCTCCTCATACACACATACACGACCCCCTGCGTCAGGATGAAGATGCAAAGTCTGAATTAAAGGCAGTATGAGAGGGCAGACAGGAAGTGGGGAAGAGAACTAGAATCACTGGGTGGGGAGAAACAAAAGGGGAGCTATGTGAGTGGGATTGGGGTATGTGAATGGAGTTGGCTTGGGAACTCATGTGAATGGAATTGGCATGGGAACTCATGTTATCCTAACATTAAAACTCTTTTTTTGAGACAGGGTCTCACTCTGTCACGCGGGCTGGAGTGCAGTGGCCTGATCATGGCTCACGGCATCCTTAACCTTCTGGGCTCCCACTTCAGCCTCCTGAGTAACTGGGACCACAGGTGTGTGCTACTATGCCTGGCTCATTTTTTTTCTTTCTTTCTTTTTTTTTTTTTTTTTGAGACAGAGGCTTGCCGTGTTGCCCAGGCTGGTCTCAAACTCCTGGGCTAAAGTGATCTGCCTGCCTCAGTCTCCCAAAATGCTGGGATCACAAGCGTGAACCACCACGTCTGGTCATTACCCTAACATTTTATTATGAACATTTTCACACATAGAGAAAATCCATCCCTCTATTCATTTATCAATTTATGTAAGTTGCAGATGTTAGCACATTTCTACGTCCATATAATTAAGTAGAATTCAATGCTGGTTTATTATTCTTTATTATTCTTATTCTTTATTCTTTATTATTCTTTCTTAGGAAAAATTCACCTACAGTGAAAGCACAGATTTTAACTGTACCCTTTGATGAGCTGAAAAATGCTTCTTCTTCAAACACCTATCAAGACAGAAAACACTGCCCTCTCCTTGGAAAGTATCCCATGCCCCTTCCCAGTCAAATTCCGTCTCCACCGTACCCTCACAGGCAATCTCCATTCTGATTTTTTTAAACCATAAATTAGTTTAGCCTGTTGAAGAACTTCACATAAACGGAATCATACAGCATGTGCTACTCCTTTAATTCCACACAACGTCTGTGTAAGTCATTCATGCTGTTGCTTGTAGTATAAGTAGTTTATAACATTTCATTGCTTAGTAGTACTCTACTGTATAAAATACTACAATTTATTGGCTGGGTGCAATGGTTCACGCCTGTAATCCCAGCACTTTGGGAGGCGTAGGCGGGCGGATTACGAGGTCAAGAGATTGAGATCATCCTGGCTAACACGGTGAAACCCCGTCTTTACTAAAAACTACAAAAATTAGCCAGGTGCAGTGGTGGGCACCTGTAATGCCAGCTACTTAGGAGGCTGAGGCAGGAGAATTGCTTGAACCCGGGAGGCAGAGCTCACTGAGCAAAGATGGTGCAACCGCACTCCAGCCTGGGCAACAGAGCAAGACTCTGTCTCAAAAAAAACAAAACAAAAACAAAACAAAACAAAACAAAACAAAAAAAACGTGCATTTCACAACAAAACCTCTCACTCAGGTTCCCCTCTCTCTCTGCAGGAGAGAGAGCTATTCTCTTTTCTCTTTCTTTCCCCTATTAAACCTCCACTTTCTTTCTTTTTTTTTTCATTACCTTTAATAAAGATAACATTTTACTGGTAAGGATCCGAGAAGGAGTCTGGATACCTGTTTCCCTCAATAGAACTTGGGAGGCCTCTCCCTTCATACATATTATCACTGAAGTACTAAAAGGAATACTTAATAGATCAAAGAGATTCATATTTACTTTAATAGCTGTGATCATAGAGCTTATAGCTATCACAGCTACTGCTGCTGCTGGTGGTGTTGCTTTGCACTCTTCTATAGGCAGGCTGGAGTGCAGTGGTGCGACCTCAGCTCACTGCAACCTCTGCCACCTGGGTTCAAGCAATTCTCTTGTCTAAGCCTCCCAAATAGCTGGGATTACAAGTGCATGCCTCCTTACCCAGCTAATTTTTGTATTTTTAGTAGAGACTGGGTTTCACCATGTTGGCCAGAATGGTCTCTATCTCCTGACCTCGTGATCCGCCCCCATCGGCCTCCCAAAGTGCTGGGATTACAGGTGTGAGCCACCGTGCCCGGCCTAAACCTCCACTCTCGAACTCCACTCTCAAACTCTCTTTTTGTGTGTCTATATCCTTGATTCACTTGGTGTGAGACAACGAACATCGGGTATTTACCCCAGACAATGATGCTGCTTCAAAAGCATATCTGTTTTCAGAAAATAAAATTTCCCTTTTATGTTAAAACTAATTCATTAACAATATAAAAAAATTGTCATTGAAATTGGAGCAGCCAGGTGTGGTGGCTCACGCCTGTAATCCCAGCACTTTGGGAGGCCAAGGCAGGTGGATCATGAGGTCAAGAGATTGAGACCATCCTGGCCAACATGGTGAAACCCCGTCTCTACTAAAAATACAAAAATTAGCCAGGCGTGGTGGCGGGTGCCTGTACTCCCAGCTATTCGGGAGACTGAGGCAAGAGAATCACTTGAACCCTGGAGGTGGAGGTTGCAGTGAGCCGAGATTGCGCCACTGCACTCCGTCTGGTGATAGAGGGAGACTCTGTCTCAAAAAAAAAAAAAAAAAAAAAAAAGAAAAAGAAAAAAAAAATAAAGAAAGAAAAGAAATGGGGGCAGCTCAGGAGCATAAGCTAAGCCAGGGCACATTTTGGTGTCAGGATTGTGTTCAAACTACAGCTTTACCACTGACACGCTAAGAGTCCTCAAACAAGGCGTAGTGACTGGCACACAAGAAGGACTCAGTGAATAGCAGCAACTATAGATTCTTCTTTCCCTTTCTACTTCCCCAAAAAGGGGTGGGTTTGGGAAGAATCAGCCCATCCCTGACTGGGTCAAAGTTTAAGTAAGAGTAGAAAAAGAGGAAGAAGATAGAGGAAGGAGCTAAGAAGTATAAAGTTTTTAATTGCTCTCAAGAACAAAATCAACCCATACACTGAAGCTCATGTAATTTTTCTCAGTTACCCACTGGCATGCAGAACAGGGCTGTGGACTGGGCGTGGGGGTTCATGCTTGTAATCTCAGCACTTTGGGAGGCCAAGGAGGGCAGATCACCTGAAGTCAGGAGTTTGAGACCAGCCTGGCCAACATGGTGAAACCCCGTCTCCGCTAAAAATACAAGAAATTAGCCAGGCGTGGAGATACACACCTGTAATCGCAGCTTCTGGGGAGCCTGGGACAGGAGAGTTGCTTGAACCCAGGAGGTAGAGGTTTCAGTGAGCCAAAATAGCACCATTGCACTCCAGCCTGGGTGACAGAGAGAGACTCCGTCTCAGAAAAAAAAAAAAAAAAAGATTAGGACTTCGACCTGTGTACTCCCCTGGAATGTAGCTATGGCCTCGCAACCCCTCCCCACAAGCTGTCCAGTGAATAACTGAATTGGGTGGAAGAAGTCCTTTCCCCACATTTGTACATTGGAAAATAATATATATAATATATATAACATATATATATACACACACACACAGAGAAAGAGAGAGAGAAGGAGAGAGCGAGGAGAGAGAAAGATGGAGTCTCACTCTGTCTCTCAAGCTGGACTGCAGTGGCACGATCTCGGCTTACTGCAACCTCCACCTCCCAGGTTCAAGCGATTCTCCTGCCTCAGCCTCGCGAGTAGCTGGGACTACAGGCGCATGCCAGTATGGCTGGCTAATTTTTTGTATTTTAGTAGAGACGGGGTTTCACCATGTTGCCCAGGCTAGTCGTGAATTCCTGAGCTAAGGCAATCTGCCCACCTCGGCCTCCCAAAGTGCTGGGATTACAGGCATGAGCCACTGTGCCTGGCTGGAAAATAGTATTTAGAACTAATTCTAAAATTGGCAGTTTCTTACGAATGGTTACATGAGCTCCTCAAAGACCTGAAGTTTCTCTGGACCAATATAACCCACGTCTATGGGGTCATTCCCACACCTCACGGATAAAATAAGGGAAAGAGTACATATAATTAGGAGCAGACAGGAAGCACACGAAAATGGAAAATGTGTGTGCTTTGGCATTGCAGATCTGAATTCAAATCCTCACTCTGCAGCTTATGAGGTAAGTATCCCTAGACATGTTACTTAGTCTTTCCAAATCTTGCTTTAATATCCACCTCCTTGGACTGTTGTGAAGATTAAACATGAAAGTAGTTGTGATAAAGGTGGTCAGTGGGTGTTATCTGTCTTCCTTTCTAGTGAAAAGGCTCTAGACTAGAATGTTCTCAGGTCTTTAATAGGCTTCAGCAATCTCACATGTTAATAATAGTGTTATGTGCTGAACTGGGCTTCCCCCAAATCCATATGTTGAAGCCCTGAACTTCAGAATGTGACTGTATTTGGAGACAGGGCCTTTAAAGAGGTCGTTAAGCTGAAAAGAGGCTGTGACGGAAGAGGAAATTGGGACACACAAAGGGAGATGCCAGAATGTGCATACAGAGAGAAAAGGCCAAGGAGAGAGGTGTGGGGAGAAGCTAACCCTGCTGACACCTTGATCTTGGACTTCCAGCCTCCAGAACTGTGAGAATACAAATTTCTGTTGTTTAAGCCACGCAGTCTGTGGTATTTTAAACAAATTAATACGACTAGTATTATAGAAGTGTGTGAACTGTTAAGAAGTGTGCTAACTGGTTCTATCCTAGTTTTGTAGACAATTAGCAGTGTGATGTAGGGCAGGACATTTAACTCCTCTCTACCACATTTTCCACCTCTCAAAGCCAGGCTGCAAGGATCAACTGAGATAATGTACGTAAAGACCCTATCACGAAATAGGTGTCCCGTAAAGGGTGATTTCTTTCACTTCTGTCTCCAAATACCAGGTTTCTCATCAGTAACTCGGGAGATTGGATGGACTAAGTAGTCTACCTGGTTCCTTTCAGCTTTGATCATCTATGATTCTAACAACAGTCTTAGCAACAAGAGTGAGTTTCTTGGCCGGGCGCGGTGGCTCACACGTGTAATCCCAGCACTTTGGGAGGCCGAAGTGGGCAGATCACGAGGTCAGGAGTTTGAGACCAGCCTGGCCAACATGGTGAAACCCTGTCTCTACTAAAAATACAAAAATTAGCCAGGGCACAGTGACGGGTGCCTGTAATCCCAGCTACTCGGGAGGCTGAGGCAGGAGAATTGCTTGAACCCAGGAGGCAGAGGTTGTAGTGAGCTGAGATCACGCCACTACACTCCAGCCTGGGTGAGAGAGCAAGACTCTGTCTCAAAAACAAAACAAAACAAAACAAAAGGGTGAGTTTCCTTTCTGTAATGCCAAAAAGTGTTTTCAAAGTCCTTTCCATCTCACAGTAGTCCAAGGGGTACATGTACCCCTTGAACCTGATGAAACCCCAGCAGACCCAATTAACCACCCCTAAAGGTTTCTCGGCAGGAAATCCCGCCAGTCATGCAAACCACACTCGTCAATGTTAAGGCTTTTGTACATCCCAGACACAAAATTTAAATGAATGTAAACCCAGGTTTTAATATTTGGGTCCCAGACCTTAAAAATCCCTTTCTCTCTACCCACAGTACCTGGCTGAGCAATCCAATTGCCCTCTTCTTGGGCGGACCAAGACACGTTTTTAAAATAAAGTTTCTTTGTATTTGCTTTCCGTTTCAGTGAGGTCTCGAGTTCTTGTAGACCAGATGCCTTCTTGTTCTGTGAAAGGAGAGTGCACAGAGAGGGAAACTGCTGAGCAATTCCTTTTTTTTTTTTCAAAGCACAATAAGAGTGGTTTGGACACAAGTTCTACCAGTTCAGAAAGGGAAGATGGGTGTAGCTGGGGAAGAAGTAGGACTTCAGAGTTAAGGATGCAAGAGCTAGAAATTCCCTCAAGAAAGGAATTGCTCATTTGTTTCCTGTTTGTTCACAACATAGGAATTCTATTGCTGTTCAGTTATTTATTCTATGCCTTAAAATGAAACAAAGTCTTTTGAACATCCAACATGTATTTTTTTTTCTCTTTCTGTCTTTCTTTCTTTCTTTCCTTTTTTTTGAGACAGAGTCTTGTTCTGTCACCCAGGCTGGAGTGCAGTGGCACGATCTCAGCTCACTCCAACCTCTGCCTCCCAGGTTCAAGCGTTCCTCCTGTCTCAGTCCTCCCAGTAGCTAAGATTACAGGCGTGCACCACCACGCCCAGCTAATTTTTGTATTTTTAGTAGAGACAGGATTTCACCATGTTGTCCAGGCTGGTCTCAAATTCCTGAACTCAGATAATCTGCCCGCCTTGGCCTCGCAAAGTGCTGGGATTACAGGCGTGAGCCACCTCACCCAGTCCCAACATGTATTTTAATGCTCAACCATGGGAGATAGAGCGGTAAATGAAATGAGCCAACTTAGTTGGCTAAAGCATATTGCTACTGCAGTCAAGGTCATACTTATCTCTGTACCTTGAAGCCCAGAGGACTTCCAGCAGATGTGTACTCTCAGTCAGCAGGGTGCTGGGCAAGGTCACACAGGGCAAATGGATCACCAGTTTTTGTCCACTCCACCGATGATGCACGGGGACACCTTCTGGAGTATAAACAGCCAGGGGCTCACAAGGGCACACTCACATTGAACACTTGTGTTCACAGACTCCAGGAGGCCCGCTTATACTCAGATGAGGAATGAAGAAATCTCTCTGCACTTCTCTTGAGGATGACATTCTTGCATACTCTTTCCTCTGTCTTTATGTTATGTAACTTCTTATTTCAAAAAGAGCATTCTGACAGTAGCCTATCTGCCATAGAGGGATATCAAAGCTTCCCCACAAATAAATGTCTACATCCTGGGTTTTCTAAGGGGGCATCAGTGTCAGTGTTTCCTAACTTGTGAGGTGGGCTTCTCTGAAGTGAGATTGAGGGCTACCCTATCAGCTAGATTTTTAAATTGTAATGAAGCCTACATATAAACATATGTTCAAGAGAAAAAAACTGCAAAGACAGCCACCAAAATAGTCACGGTGCTTATTGCTGGGGAATACAATTATAGGCAATTTTATATTTCCTCCTTTGGCTTATCTGTATATTCTAATTTTATTTATTTATTTATTTGTTTTTATCTATTTATTTATTTTTATTTTTTTTGAGACAGAGTCTTGCTCTGTCACCCAGGCTGGAGTGCAGTGGCCAGATCTCAGCTCACTGCAAGTTCTGCCTCCCGGGTTCACGCCATTCTCCTGCCTCAGCCTCCCAAGTAGCTGGGACTATAGGTACCCACCACTGTGCCTGGCTAATTTTTGTATTTTTTAGTAGAGATGGGGTTTCACCGTGGTCTCGATCTCCTGACCTCATGATCCGCTCACCTCAGCCTCCCAAAGTGCTGGGATTACAGGCGTGAGCCACCGTGCCCAGCCTATTTATTTATTTTTTTGAGACAGAGTCTCGTTCTGTTGCCCAGGCTAGAGTGGAGTGCATTGGCTCAATCTTGGCTCACTGCAACCTCTGCCTCCCAGGCTCAAGCAATTCTTGTGCTTCAGCCTCTCAATTTCAGGTGTGGGCCACCACCATGGCTAATTTTTTGTATTTTTAGTAGAGACAGGGTTTTGCTATGTTGACCAGGCTAGTCTTGAACTCTTGGTCTCCAGTGATCTGCCTTTGTTGGCCTCCTAAAGTACTGGGATTACAGGCAGGAGCCACCATGCCCAACCTGCATATTCTAATTCTCTATAGCAAACACCTATTACTTTTGTACTAATAAATGATGTAATATAGAATAAAAAGGGAAAATGTAGAAATACGGTTGTAGTAGGCTGAATAATGGCTACCCAAATATCCCAGGTCCTAATCCCTGGGACCTGTAAATATTGTGTCTTTTCAGATGTGATCCATTTAAGGCTCTGAAGATGGGGAGAGAATTCTGGATGATCCAGTTGGGCCCTTAATAATGTCCTTGTTAGAGACAGCCAGAGGGAGATTTGAAACTGATAGAAGAGGAGAAGGCAGTAAGACCATGAATGCAGAGATTTGAGTAATATGGCTATGAGCCAAAAGATGCCAGTGGCCACCTGCAGCTGAAAGAGGCATAAATGGATTCTCCCCTAAAGCTCCCAGAAAGAGTGTGGCCCTGCTGACACCTTGATTTCAGTCCCATGATACTGATGTTGGACTTCTGGTCCTCAGAACTGTGAGAGAATAAATTTCTGTTGTTTTAAACCACCCAGTTTGTGATATTTTGTTACAGCAACCACAGTAGACTAATACAGTAGTATTTCATAGTAAAATAAGCAAAATTATATCCATATTCATTCAAGTACATCTTCCGGACTGCCTCATCAGTTTCCTTTGTGAGTGGATTTGCATTCAGGTGTTTTCAGGGCATTTCAAATAGGTAATCAACTAGTAACTTCGGCATCCTACGTTCCAAAAGCTATGTCCCCTGCCCTTATGCTCTTCCTCCCAGTCTCTCCCAACCCTTATTATCCTGGGAGTGTAGTAAAGTGGAAATGCCCAGAGCTCTGGAGCCAAAGAGACCTGGGTTCAAGTCTGGATTCCTCCCTGTGATTAATACAAGTCACTTCAGCTTCTTAGCAGTGCAGTGATGGTTCCCCAACTTGCCCCAGGGTTGTTGTGAATATCAGCTCAGATGCCATCTGTGAAGTACCACATGGCACTAACTATTCTGTGACTTTAAACATCTGTAGATACTCATGTTTTTCACTCCCAGTTTAATGTGGAGGGAAGGAAAAGTCACGATACTTTTCTTTCTAGATGCCTGTAACTCATAACTCCAAAAATAATTATTCTGGAATTCTGTTAGTCTTCTTCTGCTTACATATTTAGTGGCAGGGAAGTCACTGGGCCAAATCAGGCTGGCAGCTTCCTAATATGCCTTAATAAAGAGGGGTCGATTTTTTTTTTTTTTTTTTTTTTTTTTTTGAGACAGAGTCTCCCTCTGTTGCCCAGGCTGGAGAGCAGTGGCCACAATCTCGGCTCACTGCAACCTCCACCTCCTGGGTTTAAGCGATTCTCCTGCCTCAGTCTCCCAAGTAGCTGGGATTACAGGGGCGCACCACTGTGCATGACTTTTTTTTTTTTTTTTTTTTTTTTTTTTTTTGAGACAGTTTCACTCTCATCGCCCAGGCTGGAGTGCAATGGTGTGATCTTGGCTCACTGCAGCCTCCGCCTCCCAGGTTCACGCCATTCTCCTGCTTCAGCCTCCCAAGTAGCTGTGCTTACAGACGTTCAACACCACGCCTGGCTAATTTTTGTATTTGTAGTAGAGACGGTGTTTCACCATCTTGGCCAGGCTGGTCTCAAACTCCTGACCTCAGGTGATCTGCCCACCTCGGCCTCCCAAAGTGCTGGGATTACAGGTGTGAGCCACAGTGCCTGGCCAGGAGGGTTAAATCTTCTTGACTACTTCCTTTAGGAAATAGAAGCACATTGTACCTATTATCCTCTGCCATATCTATATTTATATTATGTATAATACATTATTAGAATTTATATATAAGTATACATTATACCTGATATAACATTATATATACATATATGTAAATTTATCATATAAATATAAGTTATTTTTATATTTACATATTTATATACATTATATAAATACATATATTTATATGTAAGTATATAAATACAAATATTTATAAGTATATAAATATATATAATTCCCCATCCTCACCCCTTAAAATTGGACTAATAATTCAGATACTCTATGTAAAAGAGGCTTTGGTAGAATAAACTAAATGCTGGAGGACAGATTCACTCCCAAGGAGTCTGAAATCCTGTTCTAAAATTAACATTTGAAACAACTAGAGATATTTGGCAAGAAGAAGAAAGAATTTCAGGGAGGTTTGATAACTGTGTTCACATATTTGCAGAGGCATGGCACAGGGAAGAGGGAACATGTTTCAGATGCCTGCGACAAATGAATATCATGTACAAGGAGTCAATTAATGATAAAATTACTTCTTTTTTTTTCTTTTTTTTGAGATGGAGTCTCGCTCTGTCACCCAGGCTGGAGTACAGTGGTGCAATCTCGGCTCGCTGCAAGCTCCACCTCCCGGGTTCATGCCATCTCCTGCCTCAGCCTCCTGAGTAGCTGGGACTACAGGCACCCGCCACCACACCCGGCTAATTCTTTGTATTTTTAGTAGAGAGGGGGTTTCACCATGTTGGCCAGGATGATCTTGATCTCCTGACCTCGTGATCCACCCGCCTCAGCCTCCCAAAGTGCTGGGATTACAGGCATGAGCCACTGCGCCTGACCATAAAATTACTTCTTTAGGGGAATTAGTCATGCTTTCTTTTTGAGACAGAGTCTAACTCTGTCACCCAGGCTGGAGTGCAGTGGCACAATCTCGGCTCACTGCAATCTCCATCACCCAGGTTCAAGCGATTCTCCTGCCTCAGCCTTCTGAGTAGCTGAGATTACAGGCATGCACCACCATGCCCGGCTAACTTTTGTAATTTTTAGTGGAGATGGGTTTTTGCCTTGTTGGCCAGGCTGGTCTCAAACTCCTGGCCTAAAGCAAGCTGCCCACCTCAGCCTCCCAAAGTGCTGGGATTATAGGTGTGAGCCACCACGCTTGATCTCGTCATGCTTTTTGCACTCCTTGCATTTGTGTTCTAGCATTTCGGCAGTTTCCCAGATTATGATACTAACATCCCCAAGGTAGAAGCCATTTACCAGGTTGCTAAGATATGGCTATCTCCTCCTCTTGTTCCAAGTCGGCAGTCTACATCTCAGCCTTCGGTTGCATGTTCTTCACCCCTGCCTGACACATTGGCTCTCTCTCTCTCTCTCTGCTTCTCCCAGCTCTAGTAGAGGACTGAAAATTCCAGACTTCCTCAATGCTACAGAGAGAAGCCTCCAGAAGCTAGGCAGGAGGGCATACCCCCATCATCCACTGATGCTCTAGATGTCTGGGTCAATGGACTCAGGGCTATTGAGAGTAGTCCTGGTAGGAAAAAATGAGCAGGGCTTGCTAGACAGTATCTAAAATCATTCATCCTGGCTGGATGTGGTGGCTGACGCCTGTAATCCCAGCATTTTGGGAGGCCGAGGTGGGCGGATCACCTGAGGCCAGGAGTTTGAGACCAGCCTTGGCAATGTGGTGAAACCCCACCTCTACTAAAAAATACAAAACAATTAGCCAGTCATGATGGTGCATGCCTGTAATCCCAGCTACTCAGGAGGCTGAGTTATGAGAATCGCTTGAACCTGGGAGGAAGATGTTGCAGTGAGCCGAGATCGTGACATTGCACTCCAGCCTGGGTGACAGAGTGAGATTCTGTTTCAAACAAAACAAAACAAAATTGTTCATCTGGCTGGGTGTGGTGGCTTACATCTGTAATCCCAGCACTTTGGAAGGCCAAGGAGGGTGGGTCACCTGAGGCCAGGAGTTCAAGACCAGCCTAGCCAACATGGCAAAACCCGTCTCTACTAAAAAAAAAAAAAAGAAAGAAAAATTAGCCAGGCATGGGGGTGCATGTCCAGAAACCCAGCTACTTGGGAGGCTGAGGCATGAAAATAACTTGAACCCGGGAGATAGAGTTTGCAGAGGTTGTAGTGAGCCAAGATCATGCCACTGCACTCCAGCCTGGACAACTGAGTGAGACTCCATCTCAAAAGAATAAAATAAAATAAAATAATAATTCATTCACCACACTTTAAGAGGGTGGTCCTGGGTTAGCCTATTTATATTTGAAAAGTAAACATAGTGTTTTCTAGCGTTAAAAAATCTAATTGTGCAAAAGTATGCAATGAATGAGATAATTACCTTTACAACTCAAAGAAGAAAACGTAGCAAGCATTGGATGTACTTGTACACCAGGGGTCCTCAAGCCCCGGGTGCTAACTGGTAAATGGAAAATTTGTCTCGCATGAAACTCTGGTGCCAAAAAGGCTGGGGATTGCTGTTCTACACCATTAGAAACTCATTCAACTGCTTTTACCTTTTTAGAATACTTTTTTTTTTTTTTTTTTTTTTTGAGACAGGGTCTCACTGTGTCATCCACGCTGCAGTGCAATGGCGTGATCTTGGCTCACTGTAGCCTTGACCCCCTGGGCTCAAGTGATTTTTCCACCTCAGCCTTCCAAGTAGCTGAGGCTACAGGCACTTACCACCACGCCTAGCAAAATGGTTTTTTTAATTTTTGTAGAGACGGGGTTTTGCCATGTTGCCCAGGCTGGTCTCAAACTCCTGGACACAAGCCATCCTACTACCCTGGCCTCCCATAGTGCTAGTATTACAGGTATGAGCCACCAGGCCTGGCCTAGAACACTTTTTATTCACAAAGGTTATAGATGTTAAATTCAAAAACTTTGAAAATACAGAAAAGACAAAAATAACCCACAATCCCACCACCCCAGATAATCCCTAATGAGTCTGAAGAGGTATCTCATTGCGGTTATGACTTACATTTCCCTTGTGACTAATGATGCTGTGCATCTTTGATGTGCTTATTGGCCAAATGAATATCTTCTTTGTGAAGCATCTGTTCAAATCTTTTGCTCATGTTTTAATGACATTGAGTTATAAGGATTCTTGAAGTATTCTGGAGACGCATCATTTATCAGATGTCTGGATTGTGACTATTTTCTTCCAGCTTGTGATGTGCCTTTTCATTGACTTAACAATGTCTTTCAAAGAGCAGAACTTTAAATTTTTGAGGAAATTCTATTCATATATATATATAGAGAGAGAGAGAGTCTGGCTTTGTTGCCTAGGCTGGAGTAAAATGGCATGATCTTGGCTCACTGCAACCTCTGCCTCCCAGCTTCAAGTGATTCTCCTGGCTCAGTCTCTCAAGTAGCTGGGATTACAGGCATACACCACCACACCAGCTAATTTTTTGTATTTTTAGTACAGATGGGGTTTCACCATGTTGGCCAGGCTGGTCTTGAACTCCTGACCTCAAGTGATTCACCCGCTTTGGCCTCCCAAAGTGCTGGGATTACAGGCGTGAGCCACAGTGCCAGGCCTCACCATTTTTTTAAAGTGATTTGTGCCTTTTGTGTCCCATTTAAGACCTTTGTTATCCCAATGTGGCAAAGATTCCATCTGCAATCTTAATTCCCCTTTGCCATGTAACAAACACACATATTCATAGTGCTATGGTCTGCATGTTTATGTCCCTACAAAATTCATATGTTGAGATCCTCACCCCCAAAATATTAGGAGGTAAGGCCTTTGGCAGGTGACTAGGTCATGGGTGAGAAGCCTTTATAAATGGGCTTAGTGCTCTTATAAAAGAGGCCCAACGTGTAACCCATAAATATATACACCAACTGTGTACCCATAAAAATTAAAAATTAGGCCACTCAAGAGGCTGAGGCAGGAGCATTGCTTGAGCCAAGGAGTTTGAGGATATAGCGAGCTACGATTGTGCCACAGCACTCCAGTCTGACCAACAGAGCGAGGGACCCTGACTGGAAAAAAAAAGGCCTGAGAGAGCCCCTCATCCCTTCCACCACGTGAGGATATAGTGACAAGATGGCCAACTATGAACCAGGAAATGAGCCACCAAATTTGCCAGCACCTTGGTCTTAGACGTCCAGCCTTCATAACTGTGAGAAATAAATTTGTTGCTTACAAGCCATCCAGTCTACGGTATTTTGTTACAGCAGCCCAAACAGACTAAGACACATGGATTCTGGATTTTAGGATGTAGACATCTCTGGCGGGCCATTATTCTGCTTATCACGTATACCCTTTATTAGAATGAGGAACTTGTGTTCCTAATTTGCTGAGTGTTTTTGTCATGACACATATTGTTTACTATGTGCCAACCACTCTAAGGGTTTTACACATGTCATTTAACTCGCATCTATGAGATAATTATTACCCCTACTTTACAGAGGAGTAACTTAGGCTTAAAGAAATTAACTTGCCTAGAGTAATATAACAAAGTGGAAAAATAAGATTTGAACAGAAATATGTTAAAACCACAGTTCAAATTTTTAGTAACTGTCGTTAAAATATACTGCAGATTGGATGTTATTCACTTTCTGCATAAGGTCATTCACTTGTTTTTTTAACAGCTTTGTTGAGATATAATTCATATACCTTACAACTCATCCATTTAAAGTGTACAACTCAATGGCTTATAGTATATTCACAGTGTTGCGCATCCGTCACCATGATCAATTTTAGAACACGGGCTGAGCACAATGGCCCACTCCTATAATCCCAACATTTTGGGAGGCTGAGGTCGGGGGATTGCTTTAGCCCAGGAGTTTGAGATCAGCCAGGGCAATGTGGCAAAACCCCATCTCTACAAAAAATACAAAAAAATTAGCCGGTCGTAATAGCACATGCCTGTAAGTCCCAGCTATTTGGGAGCCTGAGGTGGGAGGGTCACCTGAGCCCGTGGAGGTTGAGGCTGGAGTGAGCCATGATTGTGCCACTGCACTCCAGCCTGGATGACAGAGTGAGACCTGTCTGTCAGAGTGAGACAGTGAGACTGTCTCAAAAAAAATTTTTTTTAGGACATTTTTTTGTTAGCCCCCAAAGAAAACTTGTCCTCCCTAGCTGTTGCTTTAATCTACTGTCTCTTTATGGACCTGCCTATTCTGGACATTTCATATAAATGGAATAATAATACGTGGTCCTTTTTGACTGGCTCCTTTCACTTAGCATAATGTTTTCAGGGTTCATCCATAGTTTAGTATGTATCAGTACTTCATTCTTTTTTTTTTTTTTTTTTTTTTTTTGAAACGGAGTTTCGCTCTTTTTGCCCAGGCTGGAGTGCAATAGTGCGATCTCAGGTCACTGCAACCTCCACCTCCCGGGTTCAAGCAATTCTCCTGCCTCAGCCTCCCAAGCAGCTGGGATTACAGGTGCTTGCCACCATGCCCAGCTAATTTTTTGTATTTTTAGTAGAGATGGAGTTTCACCATGTTGGCCAGGATGGTCTCAATCTCTTGACCTCGTGATCCACCCACCTCAGCCTCCCAAAGTGCTGGGAATACAGGCGTGAGCCACCGCTCCCGGCCACTTCGTTCATGTTTATTGCCAAATAATATTTCATTGTATGGATATACCAATTTAATTTATTCACTTATCAACTGATAAACCTTTGGGTGGTTTCCACTTTTTGTCTATTATGAATATTGTTGCTATGAACATTAGTGTACTTGTGTTCACACGAATTTTTCTGTGGCCATATGTTTCCATTTCTCTAGGCACGCAATTGCTAGATCATATGGTACATCTATGTTTAACCATTTGAGGAACTGCCAGACAGTTTTCTAAAACAACAGCTACATTTTGTATCACAAAGAGCAGTGTATAAGTGTTCCAATTTCTTCACATCCTTGCCAACACTTGTTATTTCTGTCTTTTTAAAATTACAGCCATCTTAATGGGTGTGACATGCATGTTATTATGGTTTTGCATTAATTTATTCCTGTATTTCTTCACTCCTTTAAAAAATAAGTGAGGCCGGGCGCAGTGGCTCACACCTGTAATCCCAGCACTTTGGGAGGCTGAGGCAGGAAGATCACGAGGTCAGGAGTTCAAGAGTAGCCTGATCAATATGTGAAACCCCATCTCTACCAAAATTACAAAAATTAGCCGGGTGTGGTGGCGCGTGCCTGTAGTCCCAGCTACTCGGCAGGCTGAGGCAGGAGAATTGCTTGAACCTGGGAGGCGGAGGTTGCAGTGAGCCAAGATTGTGGCACTGCATTCCAGCCTGGGTAACAGAGCGAGACTCTGTCTCAAAAATAAATAAATTAATTAATTAATAAGTGAGCAGATAAATAGCATAATGGCATATTTGTGACAAGTGCTAGGAAATAAATTATTAGGGTACTATAATAGAGACTAATATGGTGGTCAAGGAAGCTAGGATGGTGACATTTAAGCTAAGCTCTCATGAACGAATGGAACCAGCCCTGAAAGCGCAAAGGAACAATGTTCTAGTCAGAGAAGAGCAAGCACAGAAGACTTGAGGTGAGAAAGAGCTTAGCTAATTCTAAGAACTGAAAAAAGGCCAGGATGATTGATTACAAGCAGAAGAGTGGCATGAGATGAGGCTGGGGAGGCTGGCAGGAGAAAGGAGTTTAAATTTCACTCTAAAAGTAGTGGAAAGCCACTGAAAGTTTCTACACTGAGAGAGGAATAATGGTGCTTGTGTTGTAAAGAATCACTTTAGTTGCTGCACTGTAAAACCAGTTAAGAAGTGATAGCCATTTAGGTGAGATAATGGTAATTTCAGTAAGAGTAGTAGCCATAAAGATGAAGAGAAGTGCTCTCAAGTTCTATTTCAGAGACAGGACAAGAAGATTGAAGGGGACTCAAGAGGTGAGTGAAAGGGAGGAGTCTGCAATGTAATTCAAATTTCTGGCTTTAACGACTAGGTGAAGGAGGGTGCTATTTACCAAGATACAGAACCAACGAATTAAGAATGAATTGACTGCCGGGCGGGCACAGTGGCTCAGGCCTGTAATCCCAGCGCTGTGGGAGGCCGAGGCGGGTGGATCACAAGGTCTAGGAGTTCAAGACCAGCCTGGCCAAGATAGTGAAACTCTGTCTGTAGTAAAAATACAAAAAATTAGCTGAGCTCGGTGGCAGGCACTTGTAATCCCAGCTACTCGGGAGGCTGAGGCATGAGAATCACTTGAACCTGGGAGGCAGAGGTTGCAGTGAGCTGAAATCGCGCCACTGCACTCCAGCCTGGGCAACAGAGCAAGACTGTGTCTCAAAAAAAAAAAAAAAAGAACGAATTGGCCAATGGTATGGCATACAAGTCCTTATGTATTGACTCAACAATATGCTTAAATGAATCCTGGAAGCTTTCAGTTCAGTGTTTCTGAGTTACTGCCCTTTCATCTAAATGTGCACAACATCAGGTTCTTGGCTGTAAAGATGTTAATTAAATGGGGTTTATTTTCCTTCAAACTACAGTTTGTTACATTTTATTCTTCTCTCACTAGTATTAATTCAAAATTGAAGACATTTCCTTTCACATCCAGTCTCTCTTCCACCCACTCAGGATTCTGTCCATTTTTCTAGTACTTAGAAATATCATCATTTAGTTAAAACAAATAACATGAAATTTAAAACAATAAAATATGTATCACCCATCAAATTGGCATGTTTTATTTATGTATTTATGTATTTATTTATTATACTTTAAGTTCTAGGGTACATGTGCATAACGTGCAGGTTTGTTATATATGTATACTTGTGCCATGTTGGTGTGCTGCACCCATCAACTCGTCAGCACCCATCGACTCGTCATTTACATCAGGTATAACTCCCAATGCAATCCCTCCCCTCTCCCCCTCCCCATGATAGGCCCCAGTGTGTGATGTTCCCCTTCCCGAGTCCAAGTGATCTCATTGTTCAGTTCCCACCTATGAGTGAGAACATGCGGTGTTTGGTTTTCTGTTCTTGTGATAGTTTGCTAAGAATGATGGTTTCCAGCTGCATCCATGTCCCTACAAAGGACACAAACTCATCCTTTTTTATGGCTGCATAGTATTCCATGGTGTATATGTGCCACATTTTCTTAATCCAGTCTGTCACTGATGGACATTTGGGTTGATTCCAAGTCTTTGCTATTGTGAATAGTGCCGCAATAAACATACATGTGCATGTGTCTTTAGAGCAGCATGATTTATAATCCTTTGGGTATATACCCACTAATGGGATGGCTGGGTCATATGGTACATCTAGTTCTAGATCCCTGAGGAATCGCCATACTGTTTTCCATAATGGTTGAACTAGTTTACAATCCCACCAACAGTGTAAAAGTGTTCCTATTTCTCCACATCCTCTCCAGCACCTGTTGTTTCCTGACTTTTGAATGATCGCCATTCTAACTGGTGTGAGATGGTATCTCATTGTGGTTTTGATTTGCATTTCTCTGATGGCCAGTGATGATGAGCATTTTTTCATGTGTCTGTTGGCTGTATGAATGTCTTCTTTTGAGAAATGTCTGTTCATATCCTTTGCCCACTTTTTGATGGGGTTGTTTGTTTTTTTCTTGTAAATTTGTTTGAGTTCTTTGTAGGTTCTGGATATTAGCCTTTTGTCAGATGAGTAGATTGCAAAAATTTTCTCCCCATTCTGTAGGTTGCCTGTTCACTCTGATGGTAGTTTCTTTTGCTGTGCAGAAGCTCTTTAGTTTAATTAGATCCCATTTATCAATTTTGGCTTTTGCTGCCGTTGCTTTTGGTGTTTTAGACATGAAGTCTTTGCCCATGCCTATGTCCTGAAGGTTACAGTAACCAAAACAGCATGGTACTGGTACCAAAACAGAGATATAGACCAATGGAACAGAACAGAGTCCTCAGAAATAATACCACACATCCACAGCCATCTGATCTTTGACAAACCTGAGAGAAACAAGAAATGGGGAAAGGATTCCCTATTTAATAAACGGTGCTGGGAAAATTGGCTAGCCATAAGCAGAAAGCTGAAACTGGATCCTTTCCTTACTCCTTATACGAAAATTAATTCAAGATGGATTAGAGACTTAAATGTTAGACCTAATACCATAAAAATCCTAGAAGAAGACCTAGGTAGTACCATTCAGGACATAGGCATGGCATGTTTTAAAAATGGTTTATATTCGGGCTGGGCACGGTGGCTCACACCGGTAATCCCAGCACTTTGGGAGGCTGAGGCAGGCGAACCACAAGGTCAGGAGATCGAGACCATCCTGACTAACACGGTGAAACCCCGTCTCTACTAAAAACACATAAAATTAGCCAGGCATGGTGGCGGGCGCCTGTGGTAGTCCCAGCTACTTGGGAGACTGAGGCAGAAGAATGGCATGAACCTGTGAGGTAGAGCTTGCAGTGAGCCAAGATCGCGCCGTTGCACTCCAGCCTGGGTGACAAAGCGAGACTCTGTCTCAAAAAAAAAAAAAAGAAAAAAAAGGTTATATTCAGTGTTAATAAGGGGGATGAGAGTAGGGAAAGAGATACTCCTACATTTGGCCAGTGGAGGCATAACTTGTTGGTACCTCTTGCAGGACAAGTTAGCAATGTGTTTTTAAAAACCTGAGACATTTATTCCTCAGTTATTCCTCTTTAAAATTTGTATCCTAAGAAAATATATGTGAATATTTAAAAAGGTACAGCAATAAGGCTGTTCATCATGGTACTCTCTATAATTATAAAAATTTGGAAAGGAACTTAATGTCTAAAGATAAAGAGTTTGCTTTTACAAAAACTGTCATATATCCATTATATGAAACAAAAGGCAACATTCAAAATGTTGTAGAAAAATGTGATGTTGATCTCAAGAGTCTCTTAGAAAGAAGAAAAATATATAGTGACATTAGAAAATGCTAATGTTGGGCCGGGTGGAGTGGCTTACACTTATAATCCCAGCACTTTGGGAGGCCAAGGCAGGCAGATTACAAGGTCAGGAGTTCGAGACCATCCTGGCCAACATGTTGAAACCCTGTCTCTACTAAAAATACAAAAATTAGCTGCGCATGGTGGCGTGGGCCTGTAATTCCAGCTACTCCGGAGGCTGAGGCAAGAGAATTGCTTGAACCTGGGAGGCGGAGGTTGCAGTGAGCCGAGATCGCGCCACTGCACTCCTGCCTGGGGGACAGAACAAGACTCCATCTCAGGGGGTGGTGTGGGGGAAACAGGAAAATGCTAATGTTATAAAACAATGTGTATGAAAGAATGTATTTTATGTATAAAATACTTAGAAAATGGATTGTAAGGATTATACCAAGATGTTAACAGTGGTTAACTCTATAGGTCATATAAGAGGGTGTTTTTTTTTTTGTACAATAAGTATGTATCAATTCTAACATAAGAAAAGGTTATAGGCCAGGTGCGGTGGCTCCCGCCTATAATCCCAGCACTTTGGGAGGCTGAGGCAGGTGGATCACCTGAGGTCGGGAGTTTGAGAGCAGCCTGACCAACAGGCAGAAACCCTGTCTCTACTAAAAATACAAAATTAGCTGGGCATGGCGGCGCATGCCTGTAATCCCAGCTACTTGGGAGGCTGAGGCAGGAGAATCGAGACTGCAGCACTGCACTCCAGCCTGGGCAACAAGAGCGAAACTCCGTCAAAAAAGGAAAAGGAAGGAAGGAAGGAAGGAAGGAAGGAAGGAAGGAAGGAAGGAAGGAAGGAAGGAAGGAAGGAAGGAAGGGAGGGAGGGAGGGAGGGAGGGAGGGAGGGAGGGAGGGAGGGAGGGATACAAAATACAAAAATTAGCTGGGCATGGTGGCAGGAGCCTGTAATCTCAGCTATTCAGGAGGCTGAGGCACGAGAATAGCTTGAACCCAGGAGGCAGAGGTTGCAGTGAGCTGAGATCAAACCACTGTGCCACATATAAAGACTCTGTCTCAAAAAAAAAAAAAAAAGTTTCTTATAACTAATAAGAAAATAAAAATAAAAATAGAGGGTATAATGTCCAAACTAGTAAATGGAAAAAATAAAACGAGAAAAAATAATTGATGTAAAAAAATAAGAAAACAAAACAAAATTTAATTTAAAAGGCAGAACAAATGAAAAGCACAACATAAGATGAAAAAAATAAATCCAATGTTTCTATGACTACAATGAATGTAAATGGACTCAAGATTCAAGTTAAAAGGCTAAGATTTTAGGAAAAAACCCTAGAAAACATTTAGAAAAACACACAGAAAACCTTTAGGAAAAAACAATAGGACTGGGCGCGGTGGCTCATGCCTGTAATCCCAGCACTTTGGGAGGCAAAGGTGGGTGGGTCACCTGAGGTCAGGAGTTCGAGACCAGCCTGATCAACACAGTGAAACTCCGTCTCTACTAAAACAAAAATTTTTTTAAAAAGCTAGGCGCGGTGGCTCACGCCTGTAATACCAGCACTTTGGGAGACCAAGGCAGGTGGATCACAAGGTCAGGAGTTTGAGACCAGCCTGGCCAACATGGTGAAACCCCATCTCTACTAAAAATACAAAAATTAGCCAGGCGTGGTGGTGCACACCTGTAATCCCAGCTACTCGAGAGGCTGAGGCAGGAGAATTCCTTGAACTTGGGAGGCAGAGGTTGCAGTGAGCCAAGATCGCGCCATTGCACTCCAGCCTGGGCAACAGAGACTCTGTCTCAAACAAACAAACAAACAAACAAACAGAAAAATTAGCCAAGCATGGTGGTGGGTGCTTGTAGTCCCAACTACTCAGGAGGCTGAAGCAGGAGAATACCTCAAATCAGGGAAGCAGAGGTTGCAATGAGCGGAGATCACGCTACTGTACTCCGCCCTGAACAACAGAGCAAGACTCTGAAAGATGGTCTCTTTTCCTGATCATCCTATTTAAAATTGCAATTCATGCCATCTCCTTGCCAGACAGTTCTTCCTAGATTGTCCCTTAAATGTTGGTTTTCCTGAGAGTTTCACTCTTGGCACTTTTCTCTCACTCAGCACACTCTTCTTGGGCAATCTCACCCACATTCACAGAAGTAATTACCAACCATGCACTGATGATTATCATGCTATGATAGTTCAGAACCCTACCTTGAGCACTGGGTCTTTAACAGGCAAAGAATAACTAGATAGCTCAAGCTACATGTTCTTAAACTTACGATGCTCAAAACTTTTCCCTCCCACCAGACTAGTGCCTCTTCTTCCATTTCTTCACTCGATCAATAGCAGTTTCAATCATTGAAGTAAGAAACATGAACTCACCTTAGCCTCCTTTTCAGATTCTTCACTCTCAGTCCCTTCCAACTAATCACTAAGTCCTGGGATTTTTAACCTTAATACCTCTAATATCAGTTTCCTTTTACCCATCCCCAGTGCTGCAACTCTAGTCCAAAGCTTACTTTTTGGATGGAGTCTCGCTCTCTTGCCCAGGCTGGAGTGCAGTCACACAATTTTTGTTTGTTTGTTTGTTTTGGAGCGGGGACAGAGTTTCATTCTTGTTGACCAGGTTGGAGTACAATGGTGCGATCTTGGCTCCCCACAACCTCCACCTCCCGGGTTCAAGCAATTCTTCTGCCTCAGCCTCCTGAGTAGCTGGGATTACAGGCATGTACCACCACACTCAGTTAACTTTGTATTTTTAGTAGAGACCAGGTTTCTCCATGTCGGTCAGGCTGGCCTTGAACTCCGAACCTCAGGTGATCTGCCCACCTCGGCCTCCCAAAGTGCTGAGATTACAGGTGTGAGCCACCGTGCCCAGCCAACGATCTCGGCTCACTGCAACCTCCACCTCCTGGGTTCAAAGGATTATCCTGCATCAGCCTCCTGAGTAGCCGGGACTACAGGCACACACCACCACACCTGGCTAATCTTTGTATTTTTGGTAGAGACAGGGTTTCGTTATGTTGGCCAGGCTGGTCTTGAACTCCTTATCTCAGGTGATATGCCCGCCTCAGCCTCCTAAAGTGCTGGGATTACAGGCATGAGCCACTGTGCCTGGCCCAAGGCTTATTTGTATCTCTGATAAAGTCTTCATACAATTCTGTGCTCTGCAAGTCAAAATATCCATAGTATATTTTCAGTAATCATCCTAAGAGGTCTATAATACTATGTCATACTAATTCCTTTAACGGTTCTCCCATCATTTCTGGAAAAAATCTAAATTCCGTAGAATAGCATATGAAATATATATATATAATTTTTTTTTTTTTTAGATGGAGTCTCACTCTATTGCCCAGGCTGGAGTGCAGTGGCGTGATCCTGGCTCACTGCAACCTCTGCCCCACGCTGGTTCAAGCGATTGTCCTGCCTCAGCCTCTAGAGTAGCTGGGATTACAAGCACCTGCCACTGCGCCTGGCTAATTTTTGTATTTTTAGTAGAGATGGGGTTTCACCAGCTTGGCCAGGCTGGTCTTTAACTCCTGACCTCATGATCCACCCGCCTCAGCCTCCCAAAGTGCTGGGATTACAGGCATGAGCCACCGCGCCCGGCCATGAGATATTTCACAATCTCTTATTTACCTATCTGTGGCAGACTCATCTGTAGCCATTCTTTCTCATGAAACCTAAGCTCCAATTAAACTTAATGACTTCCAGTTGCTCAAGTCCACTAATGATCTCTGGAATGTTATGACCCTGGCTGCCAGCACTCACATCTCTTTGCTTTATTTTTACTCATGGCCCAAGGCCTGCAATCCCAGCAGTTGGGTAGGCCGAGGCAGGAGGACTGCTTAAGGCCAGGAGTTCAAGACAAGTCTGAGCAATACAGCAAGACCTCTTCTCTACAAAAAATGTTTTAGCAAATTAGCCAAGCAACCGGGCACGGTGGCTCACGCCTGTTATCCGAGCACTTTGGGAGGCCAAGGCGAGTGGATTACGAGGTCAGGAGACAGAGACCATCCTGGCCAACATGGTGAAACCCCGTCTCTACCAAAATTACAAAAATTAGCTAGGCGTGGTGGCGCTTGCCTGTAGTCCCAGCTACTTGGGTGGCTGAGGCAGGGGAATCGCTTGAACCCGGGAGGCAGAGGTTGCAGTGAGCTGAGATCATGCCACTGCACTCCAGCCTGGTGACAGAATGAGACTCCGTCTCAAAAAAAAAAAAAAAAAAAAAAAGAGCCAAGCATGGTGGCAGGCGCTTGTAGTCCCAGCTACTTAGATGGCTGAGTTGGGAGGATTGCCTGAGCCCAGGAGTGTGAGGTTACAAGGAGCCATTACTGCACCACTGCACTCCAGCCTGGGGAACAGAGCGACCTTGTGTCTAAAACAAACAAAACCACTACATTTACTCATCCTTTAATTACCAACATGTTACCTCCTGTGAGAAAATTTTCCAGAAATACCATTTAACACACTAATAGTCATGTCTCTTGATTGCTCTATTACTGATCAATTGTGTATTTCTCCAAGTTGGCCTCCTAAAATACCCCAACCCCTCTTTCTTCAAGTTGGAAGCCACATTTATGTAGCTTGAATATTAAAGTTACATATGTAAACATCTAAAAGCAGATGAGTTTGTAAACTTCGGCAAGCTTATCAGTAGACAGGGCCTTCCAGTGAAAAGAGCACTTGACTAGAAGTTAGGAGATTTAGGTACTGTCGTAAATCTGCTTCTATTTTACTTTCTCTGGCCTCAGTTTCCTCCCTCATAAAGGAATGTATCTACAACCCTAGTCTCTGGGTGGCGATTTACGGCTTTTATGCCTTTTGTTTTCATTCTCCAATTCCCTCTTCATCTTACAGGTGAGGAAACTGCCACCCAGACATTATATATAACTTAGTCAAGATCCTACACAATTAATTAATGGCTAATGGCAATGGAATCTTAAGATCCTGTATGGCGACTGACCTATAAAAACCTACCTAGTTCTACAATTCTTTAACCCACCCACTTAACAAAAACGCAATTAATAGGTAAACAAAACGCCAGGAAAGATGGTACTTAAAGGAACAAAAACATCCAAGCAGGAAAAAGAGGCCTCAGATTTCCACGAATTACAAGTGAACTTCCTGTCCTGGGTAAACTTCCGGAATCAACAACAGGAAGACCCAATCAGAATCTTCCTCCGGGAGCCAATGGGAGAGCACATTACAAAGAGCCAATCGCAGCGGCGCTGTCACTGTTATGGTCCTGTCAGGGCGCCGGCGTCGTGGTGCTTGGGAGGTAGCCACCAAGAGGACTTTGGTGGGGCAGTCTCGGGACAGCCCAGCGGCCTGCTGTGCCCGTCTCCGGCCTCGATCCCAGCTTGCACGTCGAGACTCGTAGGCCGCACCGTAGGGCAAGCGTGCGGGTCGGTGCCGCGGCAGCCTCGCGGTCTGGGCCCAGCCGCAGCCTCCTCTAACGCGGCCGGCTCTGAGGGGCCGCGAGATGCAGCCTCCGGGCCCGCCCCCGGCCTATGCCCCCACTAACGGGGACTTCACCTTTGTCTCCTCAGCAGACGCGGAAGGTGAGGCTGAGCCCCTGGAAGGGCTGTCACCCGGAGGAAGCCAGGGCCCGACGCCGTAGGGTCTTTCTGGTGCCGAGGCGGTCGTGGCCGGGTGGGGACAGGCAGGAAGCTGACTGGTGACTGCAGCCCACCGCGCCTGCCGGGCCTTCCAAGAGGCCCCGAAGGACGGAGGAAGGGGTGTAGGGAGCTGCTTTTTAAAGCATCAAGTTACTCGGTCAGCCCCTAGCTTTCCCCACACCGTCTGGTGGCTGGGTTTTCTGGGTGGCTTATTCTCTTCAAGTGGACCCACGAAACCCTAAGGTTTTATTTCTGGAATTACTCGCCGTTACTCAGAAAAAGGACAGATTGGCCAAGGGACATCTCAAAGAATGAGAATAAGGAAGGAGGACTGTTTTCTTCTGTTATGTATCAACAGATAACTTTTTTGGGGGGTCTGGGATAAGATTCGGCAATGCAAATACAAACTCAGTGGAGATCACTTTTTGGGGGGGGGGGTCTGGGATCAGATTCGCACTGCAAATGCAAACTAAATAGTTTTTATTGAATTTGATGTCTTACCCGAGTCCCCGTTTTCCTCCCATTTTGTAGTGTTTCACCTCAGTATTCAGAGAAATTGATCCAGGTATATTGGAAATTTAGCATAATCCAACTATGTGTTTCCAGTAGCCCTTACAGATTTCTTTGTACTATTCTGAGGAAGCGATTGTGCTAGAGATACTTTTCTACAGCACAGGAGAATGTTTTCCTCCTTTTCTCAGTTCCCTATCCAACTCATAACCTGGATATTATTCTGCTAGTCATTTTCAAATTTTTATTGCACTGCGTGCACCAGTTATTTTCCAGTGATCAGACTTACTGCCTGCTATGAAAACATAAATTATGTTTACAGAAATTTCAGTCTGAAAAAGAAGCTAGATTTTTCTAAGAAATTTTATGGTGTATCAGTATAGCTTGTTTTCCCTTTTGTTTTTTGTTGTGCTGTTTGGCATTGTTTTTTAAAAATAGTACTGGTCATAATTTAAAATGTACAATAAAATTTTTATGTGTCAAAGGGAACATAGCTGATACATTTACTTTTTTTCTTTCTTTTGTTCTTTTGTTCTTTTTTTTTTTTTTTTTGAGGTGGGGTCTCACTCTTGCCAGGCTGGAGTGCAGTGGTTTGATCATAGCTCACTGTAACCTCAAACTCCTGGGCTCCCATGATCGCTTCAGGCTCCTGAGTAGCTGGAGACTCTCTGGTGGCTGGTTTTTCTGCGTGGCTTATTCTCTTCAAGTGGACCCACGAAACCCTAAGGTCTGCGCCACCATGCCCAGCAATTTTTTTTTTTTTTTTTTTTTTTTTTTTTTTTTTTTGAGGCGGAGTCTCACTCTGTCGCCCAGGCTGGAAGTGCAATGGTGCAATCTCGGCTCACTGCAAGCTCCGCTTCCCCTGTTCATGCCATTCTCCTGCCTCAGCCTCCCGAGTAGCTGGGACTACAGGCGCCCGCCACCACGCCCGGCTAATTTTTTTGTATTTTTTTAGTAGAGACGGGGTTTCACTGTGTTAGCCAGGATGGTCTCCATCTCCTGACCTCGTGATCCACCCACCTCAGTCTCCCAAAGTGCTGGGATTACAGGCGTGAGCCGCCGCGCCCAGCCTAATGTTTTAAACTTTTTGTAGATCCCACTAGGTTGCCTAGGCTTGTCTCAGATTATTGGCCTCCCAAATTGCTGGGATTACAGATGTGAGCTACCAGCCCAGCCGTAAATTTCTTTTAAACTGAGATACAGCACCCCAAAATATTTCAGTTTGTTTCATCTACATTTGGTAGCATGATGCTTAGGGAGTAATATCAACTTTAATTTCCCAGGTTTAAAAAAATTGTTTCCATTAAGTGTCAGAACATGATGTTTGTTCAAACTCATGTTTCTATGTATTTATTTATTCTTTTCATTCTCCCTTCCCTCAGGAATTAGTTTTCTTAAATATGCCTAAGAAATCTGACAATAATGTAAGTAGATAACCCATTGATTCCATATACTAAGAAACCTGAAATAAGTAAAAATCCATAAAGTTTATTCAAACTTCTCCGTATTTCCTCAGGAGACATATAGATCTATATATCCAAGGAGCTATATGTGTATGCATAATATCCTCACACAATATGATATTGTACAGTTTAAATTTAGAGTATTTTAAGTATACTACTCATTTGATCTTTTTTTTTTTTTCTTTTTTGAGACAGAGTTTCACTCCCCTCGCCGAGGCTGGAGTGCAGTGGCTTGATCTCATCTCACTGCAGTCTCCACCTCCTGGGATCAAGTGATTCTCCTGCCTCAGCCTCCTAAGTAGCTGGGACTACTGGTGTACGCCACCATGCCCGGTTAATTTTTGTATTTTTTGTAGAGACAGGGTTTCACCATGTTTCACAGGCTGGTCTTGAACTCCTGGGCTCAAGTCATCCGCCCACCTTGGGCTCCCAAAATACTGGGATTACAGGTGTGAGCCACCACGTCCAGCCTCATTTGTTCTTTATTAGACTCCCAATGAGCTTGATTATTCCTGTATTCTATAAAGAAACTGAGGTGGGCTGGACGTGGTGGCTCACACCTGTAATCCCAGCACTTTAGGCTGAGGTGGACAGATGGCTTGAGCTCGGGAGTTTGACACCAGCCTGGGCAACATGGCAAAACCCCATCTCTACAAAAAATACAAAAAATTAGCTGGGCGTGGTGGCATGCACCTGTAATCCCAATCCCAGCTACTCAGGAGGCTGAGGCAGGAGAATCACTTGAACCCAGAAGGCAGAGGTTGCAGTGAGCCAAGATCACGCCATTGCACTCCAGCCTAGGTGACAGGGCAAGACTCTGTCTCAAAAAAAAAAAAAAAAAAAAAATTAGGCAACCGTGGTAGTGCACACCTGTGGTCCCAGCTACCATGGGGTCAGCTGCTCTGAGCCTCACTTGAGACCCAGAGGTCTAGGCTGCAGTGAGCTATGATTGTGCCAGTGTGTTCCAGCCTAGGCAACAAAGCAAGACCCTGACACAAAAAAGAAAAAGAAAGAAAAAGAGAAACAGAGGCTTAGAGAGGTTTAGCAACTTCCACATGATAGATCTGGAATTAAGAGCTAGTCTACAGCCAGGTGTGGTAGCATGCGCCTGTAATCCCAGCTACTCAGGAGGCTGAAGCAAGATGATTGCTTGAGCCCAGAAGTTTGAGGCCACCCAAGGGAACCTAGTGAGACCCCATCTCAAAAAAACAAAACCAAAGAGCTAGTCTGCTATCTCCTCACGTTTCTTTCTGCTGTCTCTTTCTTACATTTTTCTAAATTGTGTATCTGAAGTATGGAAGAGTCCTGGATTTGCATCCTGGCTTTTATCAATTACTCTGCGTGTGATCTTGGGCAAGCTACTTACCTTTTTTTTTTTTTGAGATGGAGTCTTGCCCTGTCACCCAGGCTGGAGTTCAGTGGCGCGATCTTGGCTCACTGCAACCTCTGCCTCCTGGGTTCAAGCGATTCTCCTGCCTCAGCCTCCCAAGTAGCTGGGATTACAGGCTCACGCCACCACACCCAGCTAATTTTTTGTATCGTTAGAGATGGGGTTTCACTACATTGGCCAAGCTGTTCTCGAACTCCTGACCTCGTGATCCGCCTGCCTCAGCTTCCCGAAGTGCTGGGACTATAGGTGTGAGCCACCGTGCCTGACCAATTTACCCTTTCTTAACCTCATTTTCCTCATATACAAATTGGGAATAAGAATACCCAAGTGTGCAAATATTTTGCAAATGTAAAGTATTTACTACTATATCTGGAAGAGTTAAGTGTTCAACATATGTGAGTAATGATGTTGGTGCTTGGGTTTCAGTGTTAACTGACCCCACACTTATTTTTTTATTGTTTTCCAATATCAATATTTTACTGTACAGCTCCAAGTCTTTTCCCTGGTTTCTACACGTCACATAAATTCTTGCTTCTCCCCTTTTTATACTGTTTTACTAACCATGAATATTTTCAACTTATAGATGTTTTCAGTGTATACCCTTCCTTCTAGATTCTGTCCAAATCCCTCATTCTTAATGATACCTATCCTTACTATTTGTCCACACATATCCTTTATTCTAAAATGTGCTTTGGTGTTTTGTCTCCATGTATATGCAGATTCTGATCTTCATGCTTAGAATGTCTTTCTCCTCCTCGCCTCAAGTTAAAACCTGAGACTGAACTCAAATGCTCTTTCCTTGGTAACACTTACTTTAACTGTCCCTCAGAAATGGAAACTTCCTAATATTTTCTATACCCCAGTACCTATCATAGAACCCATGGTATAAATATCACAGAAGAATTATTTGTAGAATAAATTATTTTTGCTTTCATTTATCTTGTGTCTTTTTTTTTTTTTTTTTTTTTTTGAGACAAGAGTCTTGCTCTGTTGCCTAGGCTGGAGTGCAATGGTGCAGTCTTGGCTCATTGCAACCTCTGCCTCCCAGGTTCAAACAATTCTCCTGTCTCAGCCTCCCAAGTAGCTGGGATTTCAGGGGCCTGCCACCATGCTCAGCTATTTTTTGTATTTTTTTTTTTTTTTTTTTACTAGAGACGGGGTTTTACCATGTTGGTCAAACTGGTCTCAAACTCCTGACCTCAAGTGATCTGCCCGCCTCTGCCTCCCAAAGTGCTGGGTTTGATTACAGGCGTGAGTCACCATGCCAGGCCTAATGTCACTTCTTAATTTAAGCTTTATGGTATTGTTTGCCCTTCCATTAATTCATTCATTCAATAAGCATGCACATTTGTTGATTGCCTACTATGGGTCAGGCACTAATATAAGTACTGGGTCTATGTGTACCAAGACAAACGCCCCCAAAAATCCCAAATAGTCTATCCCTTCATAGATTTTATAGACATTAATCAAGTAATTACACAAATATATAATTATATACAGTGATAAATATAATGAAGGAAAAGTGGAGGGAACTACGAAAGGAACCTACATAGTCTAGTCTGCAAGATCAAGGAAAATTTGCTTAAGCAAGTGTAATGATTTGGATTTGTGTCCCTGCCCAAATCTCATGTTGAATTGTAATCTTCAGTGTTGGAGGAGAGGCCTGGTGGGAGGTGACTGGATCATGGAGGTGGACTTCCCCCTTGCTGTTCTTGTCATAGTGAGTTCTCACAAGGTCTGGTTTTTTAAAAGGGTGTAGCACCTCCACTATCTGTCTCTCTCTCCTCTGGCCATATAAAACTGCCTGCTTCCCCTTTGCAATCTGCTGTGATTGTAGGTTTCCTAAGGCATACCCAGCCATGCTTCCTGTAGAGCCTGTGGAACTGTGAGTCAAACCTCTTTTCTTTATAAATTACCCAGTCTCAGGTAGTTCTTTAGAGCAATGCAAGAATGGACTAATACAGCAAGTATATCTGAGAACTAAAGAATGGATGATATTTAATTATCTGAAGTTAGAGCAAATAGTTTCGTACAAGGTCCCCGAGGCAAATAGAATCCAGGTTCATTCAAAGAAATGAGAGGCTTAGTGTGGCTAGGGTATAGAGTCCAGATGGGGAGGAGAGCAGATAAGTGGGCCTGGATAAGAAGATAGGACATGTAGAAATTATTGGACTTGAGCCAGAAAAGCAACTGGGGGAGGGAGATGAAGGATTCTAAACAGAAGAGTGAAATATTTGCATCTTAGAAAGAGTCTCCTGGGTACAGTGAAGAGTATGGATTGGAAGGAGACAAAAATGACTGGGGAGAAAGCAGTTCGTACACCATTGTAATCATGTAGGCAGGAGTTGATGATTTGCATTAGCTTGCTACTGGTGGTAGAAATGGTAAGTGGACAGACATGGTTTAAAAATATTTAGAGGTAAAACTGACAATTTAGTGGTGGTTTGGATGGAGAGGGAAAATGCAAATAAAGCAAACCATCAAGGATAAGCTTCTAGCTTACAATGCTGGATAGATTAATAGTATCATTTAATGAAAAAAAGTGGAGGAAGACCTGAGATATCTCAGTTTTGGAATATTGAATTTTAGATGCCTTTGAGATAGATGCAAGGAAATGTTGATGGTAGGTTTTATAAATCTAGTAAAGAGAACTGGACTCAATATATTGCATTTCAACCTTGGCTTGCTTCTTCCTTTTTATTCCTATATAAAAATGATAATACCTACAGCTCACAATACAGTGATCACTAAATTGTAGATAATTACTGTCATTGTTCTTTCGAGTAAATGATAAATTTCTGTCACTCTGTTATTGTGACCATTTAGCCTATTCTTTGACATTCCCCCTTCCCGGAAAGGATGTCACCTCTAATACAAGTTAGTAGTGTAGACAGAGGAATCTTTAGTTTTTCCTTTTTTTTTTTTTTTTTTTTGAGACGGAGTCTTGCTCTGTCGCCCAGGCTAGAGTGCAGTGGCGCAATCTCAGCTTACTGCAAGCTCCGCCTCCCGGGTTCAAACAATTCTCCTGCCTCAGCTTCCCGAGTAACTGGGATTACAGGCACCTGCCACCGCACCTGGCTAATTTATGTATTTTTGA
The DNA here is from genome assembly GCF_047675955.1 of Chlorocebus sabaeus. Classification (NCBI taxonomy): domain Eukaryota; kingdom Metazoa; phylum Chordata; class Mammalia; order Primates; family Cercopithecidae; genus Chlorocebus; species Chlorocebus sabaeus. Next base: position 32,014,049 of record NC_132917.1, read on the forward strand.
TAGAGATGGGGTTTCACCATCTTGGCCAGGTTGGTCTCAAACTCTATGATTCCTACTTATGAAAAATAATATCTATATAGGTCTAGTCTTATCACAAATATTTTCTATACAATATGCTGGTGAAGTATGATATATAGTATGTAACGGGTGCAAGAATAACTTTTCCTTTTTGAAAACTGAAAATGACATTTTAGCCAACCTTTCTTAGGGAATTTAAACAAGATTTACTTTTTTCATTAATTAATCTACTTTCATGAGTTTTAAAACTCATAAGGCATTACACAAATCTACAAATGTGTTTAAATTGCATATAACTATAAACACACATACACACACACAAATGAGCGCATGTCAAACTGGTGAAATCTGATTAAGGTCTATGGATTATACTAGTGTCAGTGTCCCTGAATTTGATAGTTATGTGAGTTGGTACTATTGGGGGAAACTAGGTAAAGGGTACATATGACCTCTCTTTTCTATTTTTGTAACTTTCTATGAATCTATAATTTTTAAAAATAAAAAATTTAAAGACATAAGACAAAAGAAATTTCATCTTTTTGTTAATCAGATAAATTAATCAGATAAATTATAGAATTTAATTATTTACAATATGAAAATTTACTGATAATATTTGATAGAAAAGCTACTAAAGCCATAAACCAGGATAACATGATTAAAAATATAACCTAAGACAAAAATTTATACAAGACATTGAAAGAAACATATTCTTTTTTTTTTTTTTTTTTTTTGAGATGGAGTCACGCCGTGTTGCCAGGTTGGAGTGCAGTGGCATGATCTCGGCTCAGTGCAACCTCCACCTCCCGGGTTCAAGCAATTCTCCTGCCTCCGCCGCTCGAGTAGCTGGGACTACAGGTGGACGCCACCACACCCAGCTAATTTTTGCATTTTTAGTAGAGACGGGGTTTCACCATGTTGGCCAGGATGGTCTCGATCTCTCGACCTCGTGATCCGCCCGCCTCGGCCTCACAAGTGCTGGGATTACAGGTCTGAGCCACCGCGCCCTGCCGAAAAAAACATTTTTTTACAGAGTAACGTGATCAAGCTCCAGTATAGGTCTAGCAATTACAAAATTATGCGCATGCATCAGTTTCTTGATCTCTTTCATAGGCCTGTGTGTACATTAAAATGGTATCCTTAGGCCAGGTATGGTGGCTCGTGCCTTTAATCCCAGCACTTTGGGAGGCCAAGACAGGTGGATTACATGAGGCCAGGAGTTCAGGACCAGACTGGCCAACATGTTGAAACTCCATCTGTACTAAAAATACAAAACTTAGCTGGGCATGGTGGTGCCTGTAATCCCAGCTACTCGAGAGCCTGAGGCAGTTGAATCGCTTGAACCTGGGAGGTGGAGATTGCAGTGAGTTATGATCATGCACTCCAGCCTGGACAACAGAGAGACTCTGTCTAAAAAATAAAAAAATAAAATAGTATCCTTATAACTCAAATGAAATAATGAAATTTATTAATATCTTTTAGTGCAAAAACATATGCTTGTTTTTGTTTTTGCTGCACAAATACACAATTCTGGGTCATACTGAAGCACACGTAGACTTCATTTTCAAGTCTGAGATGAGATGAAATGAGATGATTTTTGTTCTTGCTCTTGTTGCTTGTTAAATAAGGAAAAGCTTCTTTATATATGAGAATGTGGCGAGTCCCACAAAATGTTCATTGTTTATTGCAGGATACTTTTCTTTCTTCACAGAAATCGGGAACTTGTCTAGGGGCAGATCAGTAGTAAATTTCATCTTTAGTGTACTGTCACACTGCACTAAGTTTTCCTCTTTCCGATTCTCAGGCTGAGCAGAAGATTCAGAGAAGGGATCCCATACCCAGTCATACATTTGAGTTGAAAGGGAAGAAAAATTCCTGTTAATTTTGTTGTGTGAGTTTTCCAAAGGTGGCTTTCAATAAGACTTGAAATTTACTGATATTCTTCACTCTGAGCTAAAATAGCAGTAGAAACATTTTTAAAATTTCCTTTTACAATAAATTTTTTAAAAGATTGTTTCTTTTTAAATCCACTTTTATATGTATTATCTTTACATTGTTTTTACTTAGAAAATGACAAGAGTATTATAGTATAGTAAGTAGAAATTAACATAAAATTCATGTTTTACTATCTGGACATCTATCCAAGAGCTGGCAAGCAAACTAGCTCGTTCTTACTCTGGTTTAAATTAAGTCAGCCATGCTCCTGGAGTGATTTTTAATTGTTTTCCTTGCTTTCTGACATCATTCTCCACTTGTTAACTTGATAACATGTTTAACTACTGCCAATTTTTTGGAGTTTCCTGTTCTTTCTCACTCACAATTATGTCTTGGGGATACTAGGGGAGTTGTCAAACTGCTATTGCTGGCATTCCCACATGTGTCCTTGATATTTTTCTACTTTACATGGAACAGAAAGTACTACAAAATCTGTAAGCTGAAGATGCTTTTTTTTTTGTTTGAGACGGAGTCTCGCTCTGTCACCCAGACTGGAATGCTGTAGTGCGATCTCGGCTCACTGCAAGCTCCGCCTCCCGGGTTCATGCCATTCTCCTGCCTCAGCCTCCCGAGTAGCTGGGACTACAGGTGCCCACCACCATGCCCGGCTAATTTTCTTGTATTTTTTTTTTAGTAGAGACGGGGTTTCACCGTTTTAGCCAGGATAGTCTTGATCTCCTGACCTTGTGATCCACCCACCTCGGCTTCCCAAGGTGCTGGTATTACAGGCATGAGCCGCCGCGCCCAGCCTGAAGATACCTTTTTGAGGTTCTTGCATCCATGCCATGACAAACTGCTAAACGTGTACAGTTCTTAAGCACAACATTTCTTAGCACTATAATTTTTGTATCCTTTTTTGCTTTAGATTAAGGACTTTACGTGCAGTCCTTTCTAGAAACCAGGAAACAGTTGTTAAGGTCCTTTCCAGCCTCATAATTGCAAAACCTCCAACATCACTGCTGTACTAGTGATTTCTGGATCTAAATCTTCTTGTTAAATCAAGAAAAAACACTCTTGACCTAGTGCGGTGGCTCACACCTGTAATCCCAGCACTTGGGGAAGGACAAGGTAGGCGGATTACCTGAGGTCAGGAGTTCGAGACCAGCCTGGCCAACATGGCAAAACCCCGTCTCTCCTAAAAATATAAAAATGAGCCAGGCATAGTTTTGCACGCCAGTAATCTCAGCTACTCAGGAGGCTGAGGCAGGAGAATCACTTGAACCCAGGAGGTGGAGATTGCAGTGAGCTGGGATTGCACCACTGCACTCCAGCCTGGGAGACAGAGCAAGATTCCGTCTCAATAAATAGATAAATAAATAAATAAGAATTAGCTGGGCATGGTGGTGTGCACCTGTAATCCCAGCTCAGGAGGCTGGGGCAGGAGAATGGTCTGAACCCAGGAGGCGGAGGTTGCAGTGAGCCGAGATGACACCACTGCACTCCAGCCTGGCAACAGAGTGAGACTCTGATGCAGAAAAAAGAAGAAAAGAAAAAACACTCTTTGTATCTATTAGAAATAGACTTTTAAATTCCACCTCTCTCATTTCAACTTAGATTAAGATGAAGTAGCAAGCACTTTTAAGAGAATATTTTAACTACACGATTATATGATAACATGTACAGGGATTATTTTTAAACTTTAGGTGGTGAATTCAAATATATTTTATCTCTGAGTGAGCTCCTTTGTAAAAACTTTTTAGAATCATATAATGTTTAACCTGGAAAGAACTTTGAATAGGATGCTAGGACCCAGAAAACGTGAATGATTTGCTGTATCAATTAGTAGCTAAGCTGGGACTTAGCTTTAGAATGTAAACGTTTGTCAAACTTAATTGCAGGAGTTGTCACAAGCAGGCCAGGATGTGACTCATAGAGTATTATGCAAATTAAGCTCTTTGTACTATATATGACAAACAGTTTTTTGTTTTTTAAGGAAGCTAACTTTGGTATTGGTTGGACATGATCTCCAGAGAAGTATCTATCTGTGTTAGAGTGTTCTGGTTTGTTGTTTCCAAAAGTATTTTTCTGAAATAATACTATAATCATGTGACTTGCACTGACAGTGTTGATGGTTGTTTATTAATGTATATTGTCTGATCCTACAAATGTGCTTTTTCTTTTTAATCCCTATGTGACCTCAGGCAAATCCTTAACTATTTCCATTGTTTTAACTAGAAAATGTAGCATTAGTACTACCACGATTATCTGTAACTCCTAAGATACTGTGCAGACTCTACATGGAATTTATTTTTTAATATGGATAACTGAATCTCTTCACCTCTTTTTAGAGCTGACCTAAAAAATAAAAACAAAAAATATAGCCCTTTATTTATTTTTGCCAAAACTAAAGATGATGTAATTATGTGAAGAAAAGGGAAATTTTGGCTGAAGTAACAGGGACTCTTACTTACCAGATTTATCAAGAACTAAACATTAATACATGAAACACTTAGCATAGATATGTGATGATTTAAATGAAAGAATGTGTGAATAAATAAATACATGAAAAGGTAGAGAGAAATTATCTACAATTTCCTTTAGCAAATAAATTGTCTAATAGTTTGTATATATACATATGTAATACCTCTGAAAAGAATTTATTCAGTTACTTTGTTCTGAGGCACATGGTATGTATAATAATGAAGGAATCCAAAATGATGTCGTGTAACATATTTTGCTTGTATTTTCCATGGAAATTTTAAGGAATTACTGTTGTTAAGTCTAGATTCTGGTACCCGTCTGGCTAATTAGCTGTGAAACCTTTTGCATGTCTTTTCACTTCTTTCATCTTTCATTTTATTCTTGTAAAATAAATGATGGTTTTTAGATATCACTATAAAATTTGAAGATTATATGCAATAGCAGATGTTTATAGAGATCTTCAAATGATAATTATTTTAGTTGAGTATCTTCTCACTTTGGTTAAGATTCACACATTGTTAGGCCGGGTGCGGTGGCTCAAGCCTGTAATTCCAGCACTTTGGGAGGCCGAGACGGGCGGATCACGAGGTCAGGAGATCGAGACCATCCTGGCGAACACGGTGAAACCCCGTCTCTACTAAAAATACAAAAAACTAGCCGGGCGAGGTGGCGGGCGCCTGTAGTCCCAGCTACTCCGGAGGCTGAGGCAGGAGAATGGCGTAAACCCGGGAGGCGGAGCTTGCAGTGAGCTGAGATCCGGCCACTGCACTCCAGCCTGGGCGACGGAGCCAGACTCCGTCTCAAAAAAAAAAAAAAAGATTCACACATTGTTTCTTAGTTTATATAGTTTTGTCCTCTTTTCTCCTAAGATCTCAGTGGTTCAATAGCATCCCCAGATGTCAAATTAAATCTTGGCGGAGATTTTATCAAAGAATCTACAGCTACTACATTTCTGAGACAAAGAGGGTATGGCTGGCTTCTGGAAGTTGAAGATGATGATCCTGAAGATAACAAGCCACTCTTGTATGTAAAAATAATAATACCTATTTTTTGGTTTTTAGAGCTAGTCTGTGGGATGATTATATTCTTTCTTGTTATATAGAGAGAAAACATTAACCTTTTCGGTCAAAAGCTATAGCAATTGTCAGTTTTACTAGCAATTTAAAAAACTGAAATAATAATGAGAGAATATTTTTTAACCAATTAAAAAACAAAAATTACAAGAATGGTAATCCTGTATCTCACACACATGTATGTCTACTCCAGCTTACCTGGGTCTGTCAGCTATCTGAAGTAATCATGCAGTTTAAAAAAGCAAGGCTCTTAGGTACTTGCTGTTGAAATTAAGTTTCGGACAAATTAAGATTTCCAAAAAGATTACCACTCCAAAATCTCTTCAATATAGAAATTCTAGAGCTGCCACTGGGAGGAGAGCTACATATAAAGAGGCTTTCACTTTCTTTATAGTATCTGAAATTTTGTGGTTATCTGGAGACAAAAGTAAAGAAATAATTTTGAAAAGAAGAACCTATAGCCTTGTAAAATTGAGGCATTTCTGGAATCTTCTTTGTATTAATTATCAGTAGAGTAAGTGCTGAAATATCCTATGTTTCTTAATGTTAATACACCATATATTTGCCAGGCATAGTGGCTCACGCCAGTAATCCCAGCACTTTGGGAGGCTGAGGTGGGCGGATCACTTGAGATTAGGAGTTCAAGACGAACCTGGCCAACATGGCAAAACCCCATCTCTACTAAAAATACAAAAAAAAATTAACTGGGCGTGGTGGCACGGGCCTGTAGTCCCAGTTGCTCGGGAGGTTGAGGCATGAGAATCGCTTGAACCCGGGAGACAGAGGTTGCAGTGAGCCAAAATTGCACCACTGCACTCCAGCCTGGGTGAGAAAGCAAGACTCTTATCTCAAAAACCAGCAAAAAAACCATATATCATCAAATCAAAGACACTATTGATTATAAGATGAAGTTATTTTACATATTAAACAGAAAAGTGCATAAGACAGCATAAAGCTGGGACATCAAAGAGCTGTCTCCTTATTAGTGTAAGGATGAATGAGAAATAACTTATAACACAGAAAGAGACAGCAAGGAAGTTTGCTTCAGTTTGGCAGTGGATAAGATGTTGAAGGAAAGAAAGAATTTCCCCAGAGAATGTAAAACCCACACTGGTTCTCATATGGGTTTGCCATCTGAATTAGGCCCAAAAAGTCTCAAGCAGAAAATTTTACTAAAGTTTTCTTAAATAGTGCCTCCAGGAGACTGGCGAAAGGAAAGGTAAATATTAGAAACACTTGGTGTCACTCCAGGCTGACGATTGTAAGATACCAGTTGTTGAGATATATCCCACATTTAGAGATGTTGGAATGTTAAAAATGTACACCTTGGAATTAGTGAAATGTGGCACTTCAAATGCAAATGTTTTGTTGACCTATGGAGATTATACTGTCTTATTTAAAGTTTTCTTAATTTTTTTTGCAACTGTTTTAGTATTTGGAAATGTGTGCCTTTTGAGAATTTTTATTTTAAAATTATAGGGAAGAATTGGACATCGATCTAAAGGATATTTACTACAAAATTCGATGTGTTTTGATGCCAATGCCATCACTTGGTTTTAATAGACAAGTGGTGAGAGACAATCCTGACTTTTGGGGTCCTCTGGCTGTTGTTCTTTTCTTTTCCATGATATCATTATATGGACAATTTAGGGTAAGTATATCTTATTTTATACAAATTCTAAATATTTTGAGAGTTTCAAAAATTAAATATAAGATATTAACTGTAATATACCAAATTATGTTTGAGAAATACTTTACCCATTATTTCTCACTTGTTCGTTCCTAAAACTGTTCATTAATTAAGTGAGGAGTACCTTAGATTAATGCTTTCATACTTTTCCACATCATGATTGACATAGAATGGCCAGATGTGGTGATTCACGCCTGTAATCCCAACACTTGGGGAGGCCGAAGCTGGTGGATCACGAGGTCAGGAGATTGAGACCATCCTGGCCAACAAGGTGAAACCCTGTCTCTGCTAAAAATACAAAAAAAGTATCTGGGTATGGTGGTGCACGCCTGTAATCCTGTAATCCCAGATATTCGGGAAGCTGAGGCAGGAGAATCGCTTGAACCCGGGAGGCAGAGGTTGCAGTGAGCCGAGATCACGCCACTGCACTCCAGCCTGGTGACAGAGTGAGACTCCATCTCAAAAAAAAAAAAAAAAAAAAAAAAGTATTAGTATTTGTATAGCACACTGGGGTAAATGGATAGAACCACTTCCAGCTGACCAGAAGTCACCAGAAGGGCTGCTCATGTACCTTCTGATTTTCCCAAGAGAAAAACAGTTTGAAATGTAATACTCATATTTCTTACCTTTTATTCATTCATAATTCTGTTTTTAAAATGGCCATTACTTTAAATGAATGATGAGAAGGATTTCATCAGTATTTGTTTTTATACTACTACTGGTATTTTAATCCCTTTGTCCTACTTTCAGATACTTTATTACCAAAACATAACATATATACATCACTCCCTCATGCAAAGTTTAAGGCTTTGAGGGGGTAAAAAGTTACTGTTCACCACAGGGATTTGGAAATGAATGAGTTTCTGGTGTCTGCTCTAATAAATTGCTACAAGCTTAGTGGTTTTAAGTAATACAGATTTATTTTACAGTTCTGAATGTCAGAAGTCCAAAATGAGTCATAAAGCTTTGACCACGGTCAAAATGTCTACAGGGCTGGTTCCTGTGGAGGCTCCAGGGCAGAATCGGTTGCTTGTTTCTTTTACTTCCAGAGGCTGCCAGCATTCCTTGGCTTCTGGCTACATCACTATGATCTCTGGTTCCATGATCACATTACCTTCTTCTCTATTGTACTTAAATCTCCTTGAGTTTCCATCTTTTTTTTTTTTTTTTTGAGATGGAGTTTCATTCTTGTTGCCCAGTTGGAGTGCAATGGCATGATCTCAGCTCACTGCACCCTCTGCCTCATGGCTTCAAGCGATTCTTCTGCCTCAGCATCCCAAATAGCTGGGATTACAGACATGCACCACCACCCCCAGCTAATTTTGTATTTTTAATAGAGATGGGGTTTCATCATGTTGGTCAGGCTGGTCTCAAACTCCTGACCTCAGGTGATCCGCCTACCTTGGCCTCCCAAAGTGCTGGGATTACAGACTGAACCGCTGTGCCCAGCCTCATTTTTCATCTTTTAAGGACAATTGTTACTACATTTAAGGCCCACCAAGGTAATCCAGAATAATCTCTCCATCACAAGATACTTTATGCATTACTATACTAGTTCTATTAATATTTACCCTAGATTAGTAAATATCAGATATCAGATATTTTATATCAGATATTCTGTTTATATCAGATATTCTGTTAAAGTGTTGCAAAGACAATTGAAGAAGGTGAATGGAGACTCTGGTCTCCTACCTACCACTGATTCTTCATCTAGAACATCTCTAATTGTATCTGTTTTATATAATCTTTCGTCTGAACAAAGGGTTCTAAGGTTAAAAACAGATTAAGCCTATGCCTACAGGCCAAGGCGGGTGGATCATGAGGTCAGCAGTTCAAGACCAGCCTGGCCAAGATGGTGAAACCCCATCTCTCCTAAAAATACAAAAATTAGCTGGGCATGGTGACCGGTAGTTGTAATCCCAGCTACTCGGGAGGTTGAGGCAGAGAATTGCTTGAACCTGGGAGGTGGAGGTTGCAGTGAGCCAAGTTCGCGCCATTGCACTCCAGCCTGGGCGACAGAGTGAGACTCTGTCTCCAAAAAAAAAAAAGGAAAAAAAAAAAAGAAGAAGATTACTATACCATCATAGAATGTCACTCAATTTGGATTTACTTGATGTTTTCTCATGATTTAATTTGGATTATGCATTTTTGGCAAGAATATCACAGAAGTGACATTGTCCCCCTCTCTGTATACTGACAGGGGATGTGTGATACTTATATGTCTTATTATTGGTGATATTAACCTTGATCACTTGGTTAGGTGATGGGGTAGTATCTGTTCAATTTCTCCAGTGTAAAGTTACTATTTTTCTCTTTGTAATTAATTAATATCTTATGGAGGTACTTTGCAACTATGCAAATATTCTGTTTCCCATCTAACTTTAGACTACTAATTTTAGCATCCATTGGTAGGTCGTGCATGCAGTAATTATTACTATAATGTTTACAGAATGATGATTTTTCTGTTTCCCTCATTCATTTTATTCTTTGAGTTATAATCCAGTACTGTCATAATTTATTTTATTGCTCAGATTTTTCAAGCTTTAACCATTGGGAGCTCCTTCAACTTGCCTTCTGTCTCGTTTCAACATATCCCATTCTTTTTTTTCAGTACTTACTTTCCTTCTTACTTCACACAGTGTTCTGGGCTAATCTTGTATTTTGCCTGCCGTAGCCTTGGAATCAACCATTCTTTTTTTTTTTCCTCTTGAGACGGAGTTTCACTCTTGTCACCCAGGCTAGAGTGCAATGATGCGATCTCGGCTCACCACAACCTCTGCCTACCAGTTTCAAGTGATTCTCCTGCCTCAGCCTCCGGAATAGCTGGAATTACAGGCATGCGCCACCATGCCCGGCTAATTTTGTAATTTTTTTTAGTGGAAACGGAGTTTCTCCATGTTGGTCAGGCTGGTCTTGAACTCCCAACCTCAGGTTAGCTACCCACCTCAGCCTCCCAAAGTGCTGGGATAACAGGCATGAGCTACTGCACTGGCCAACCATTTCTTTAAGAAGTCTTACTTCCTTTAATTAGGAAATGATATTTAGAAACCAGTTTCTGGGGCTGGTCATGGTGGCACACTCCTGTAATCCCAGCACTTTGGGAGGCTGAGGTGGGAGGATCACTTGAGCTCAGGAGTTCGAGACCAGTCTGGGCAACATAGTGAGACCTGGTCTCTCTTAAATAAATAAGTAAATAAATAACATAGCAAGACTTTGTCTCTATTAAATAAATACATAAATAAAATAATAAATAATAAAAGAAACCAGTATCTGGGCAATAAATTTGCTTATGTTGCTACTGGGGTGTTATATCTAGACCATCCCAGCAGACAGAGCTTGAAAATATAAATATATGTATGTATCATTACACTAAGTTTGAGGAGTTAAAATTGTCTGAAATGGCTTCCATATTCTATTACTTGAATAAATATGTAACATAAATTTTAAAGACTTCCAGAGAAGATTGATAACTTACTTCAGAAATAAATTTTTCTTGTGGGATGCTGTAAAACAGGGGGTTGATAGTAAACACTTTTTTTGCAATAATCTTTTATCATAGATTTTGAAATACTGAGGTTTCTTTAGGCAATTGATAATTGCTAAGATTTTAATTTGGATGTAAAACTGTATCACGCATTATATTCTTATTAAGTTTTGGAATGATACCTGAGAGCCCACATAACGTCTCTATGACCTGAAATTGGGCGTGCTAAACTGTCATTTATGGCAGAGAATTGAGTTATTGGAAAATTATCGGCTTATTTGGTATAAAAATATTAATTGCATGATGTTTCTCCCTAAGGTGGTCTCATGGATTATAACCATTTGGATATTTGGTTCACTAACAATTTTCTTACTGGCCAGAGTTCTTGGTGGAGAAGTAAGTAGTTTATTTTGAAAATAACCTTTCTTTTTTATGGTGAGCTTGATTTTTGATACTGCAGATGCCATCATTAGCTATACAAGAAACTATTTCTTGTCCCAGAATTACTTTATGCTAGTTCCTTTAAGATGATCAACATTAGTATTGTGCTTACTCAATAAATGGTACGAGAAATGAGGAAAAAGAAAATATCCCATCCCATTTATGAAGTAATTGCAGCCTTTTAGGGAAGCATAGAATTTATTTTATTTATTTATTTATTTATTTTTTAATGGAATCTTGCTTTGTCATCCTGCTATAGTGCAGTGGGGCAATCTCAGCTCTTTGCAACCTCCACCTCCTGGGTTCCCAATTCTCCTGCCTCAGCCTTCCAAGTAGCTGGGATTATAGACATGTGCCACCACGCCCGGCTAATTTTTGTAATTTTAGTAGAGACAGGGTTTCACCATGTTGGCCAGGCTGGTCTCGAACTCCCAACCTTAAGTGATCTACCCGCCTTGGCCTCCCTAAGTGCTAGGATTACAGGAGTGAGCTACTGCACCCAGCCAAAATTTATTTATTTATTTGTTTGTTTGTTTGTTTGTTTGTTTATTTATTTTGAAGCAGAGTCTTGCTCTGTCACCCAGGCTAGAGTGCAGTGGTGCGATCTCGGCTCACTGCAAACTCTGCCTCCCAAGTTCAAGCAATTCTCCTGCCTCAGCCTCCCGAGTAACTGGGATTACAGGTGCCCACCACTGTGCCCAGCTAAGTTTTGTATTTTTTAGTAGAGATGGGGTTACACCATCTTAGCCAGGCTTATCTTGAACTCCTGACCTCATGATCCACCCGCCTCAGCCTCCCAAAGTGCTGGGATTACAGGCATGAGCCACCATGCCCGGCCTATTTCTTTTTTTTTTTTTTTTTTTTTGAGATGGAGTCTCACTCTGTGTCACGCAGGCTGGAGTACAGTGGCATAATCTTGGCTCACTGCAACCTCCACCTCTCAGGTTTAAGCGATTCTCCTGCTTCAGCCTCCCGAGTAGCTGGGATTACAAGCACTTGCCACCCTGCCCAACTAATTTTTGTATTTTTAGTAGAGATGGGGTTTCACCATGTTGGTCAAGCTGGTCTCGAACTCCCGACCTCAGGTGATCCGCCTCGGCCTCCCAAAGTGCCAGGATTACAGGTGTGAACCACTGCGCCCAGCCAGAATTTATTCTTGGAAATTCTCAAATGTTTTGATCTCACATTGCCAAAGAGATTTGTAACAATAAACCAACTACATTTTAACATAAACAATACATTTAAAGAAAAACAACCATATTTTCCAAAACAAAAGAGTTAGAAGCATAGCATTGTTTTACGTTTTTGTAAGTAGCTTTAATGTCTGGCTGAATGGAAATCGGATTCTAATATATGCTTTTTCCATTCAGTCTGTTAAGATACATTATTTTGGCTAAAGTATCTGAAGAAAATAAGGCTTTATACAGGTATATAATTGAAAAGGGAGAGTATTTTAGTAACCTTTTCAGATGATTGTGAATATTCTCTGATATCACACTAGAACTCAAAGGGGCTGGATGCCGTGGCTCATACCTGTAGTTCCAGCACTTTGGGATGCTGACGCAGGAGGATCGCTTGCACCCAGGAGTTCCAAGACCAGCCTGGGCAATGTAGGGAGACCCTATCTCTTTAAAAATTAGCCAGGCATAGTAGTGTGTGCTTGTGGTCCAAGCTACCAGGGACTGAGGTAGGAGGCTTGCCTGAGCCTGAGGGATTATGGCTGTGGTGAGCTGTGTTTGTGCCACTACACTCTAGCCTGGCTGACAGTATGATCTTGTCTTAAAAATAAATAAATAAATAAGGACTTTTGAGCTGGGTATGGTGGTGCACGCCTGTAGTCCCAGCTACTTGGGAGGCTGAGGCAGGAGGATCACTTGAGCCCAGGAGTAGTTGTTGGTTTTTTGATTTTTGTTTTAGCCTGGCCAGTGTGGTGAAACCCCGCCTCTACTAAAAATACAAAAATTGCCGGGCACGGTGGCTCACACCTGTCATCCCAGCACTTTGGGAGGCTGGGGCGGGTGGATCACCTGAGGTCAGGAGTTCGAGACCAGCATGTCCAACACGGAGAAACCTCATCTCTACTAAAAATACAAAATTAGCCAGATGTGGTAGCGTATGCCTGCAATCCCCGCTACTCGGGAGGCTGAGGCAGGAGAATTGCTTGAACTCGGGAGGCAGAGGTTGTGGTGAACCATGATTGCGCCATTGCACTTTAGCCTGAGCAATAAGAGCGAAACTCTGTCTCAAAAATAATAATAATAATAATAACAAAAATTAGCCGGGCATGGTGGCACACGCCTGTAGTCCCGGCTACTCAGGAGGCCGAGGCAGAAGAATCTCTTGAACCTGGAAGGCGGAGGTTACAGTAGCTGAGATCACGCCACTGCACTCCAATCTGGGCAACAGAGGGAGATCCGTCTTTAAAAAAAGTTTCTTTTTTCCCTTCTATTTTCAGTTTCACAAGTGAATGATATTAGAATATGTTCTATCGAGCATCTTAATAAGACTAATTAATTTAGAGTAACATCTGTGAAACTTTTTTACTCTGCATATGGAAATTTAAAATAATTCTAATAGACACAAAATTATATTTGTTTATATATTATTTCTTATGTCCTAGACAAAATCTAGTATAATATATGAAAATATATATCATTATGTTTTTTGGTAATTCAAGACTGTTGATGTAGGAGTTCAGGGGCCTAGATTTTAATTTGAACACTGACACCTTACTAGCTTTGCTTTCTTTTTTTTTTTTTTTTTTTTTTTTTTTTGAGACGGAGTCTTGCTCTGTGCCCAGGCTGGAGTGCAGTGGCCGGATCTCAGCTCACTGCAAGCTCCGCCTCCCGGGTTCACGCCATTCTCCTGCCTCAGCCTCCCGAGTAGCTGGGACTACAGGCGCCCGCCACCGCACCCGGCTAGTTTTTTGTATTTTTAAGTAGAGACGGGGTTTCACCGTGTTAGCCAGGATGGTCTCGATCTCCTGACCTCGTGATCCGCCCGTCTCGGCCTCCCAAAGTGCTGGGATTACAGGCTTGAGCCACCGCGCCCGGCCATAGCTTTGCTTTCCTAAGCAAAGCATTGTTTCTCTCTAAGAATCAATTTCTTCACAATAGGGACAATGATGCCTGTTTCATAGGGTTGTTATTTCATTTGATCTCCACAGCATGTGAAGCCCTATCACAGAACTTGGCATAAAGTAGTCACTAAAAAATATTTTTCTCTTCAGTCTCTCCTGGCCACCTTCCGTTTCTTTCTGGTCTGCATTGGTAACATCTAGGTTCTCTAGACCTTGGATTTTTCATCTGAATGGGATGTAGTGACAAAATGTAATGTAGAGATATACTGAAGGTAGTATGAAACTCAAGAGAGGTAAATGCTGGAAATGTAGATTTGGGTATTAGCAAATTTATTTTAATTGAAACCATGTTGGTTGGTGAGACTGCCCAGGAACATGGGAGGCTATATGATAATTTGAAATAATGAGTATAATAGATTATGATTTATTCTTAATGCTAACATTTATTTGAATACAGCAAGGAATATGTGGTGTTCAATTTTGATTAAAATGAGTATCTTGATTTCTATGACATTTATTTGAAATTTTCAAAATTCACAGGTTGCATATGGCCAAGTCCTTGGAGTTATAGGATATTCATTACTTCCTCTCATTGTAATAGCCCCTATACTTTTGGTGGTTGGATCATTTGAAGTGGTGTCTACACTTATAAAAGTAAGTTAAGGATTATGTATTACATATTTACTGTTTTCCAGTATCAAAAGTATACTAGGCCTCTATCTGGGAATATTGTGATATAAAACTCTTTATCGAACAGTTGGTAGTATTTTGGAAGTGACCTTTCTTACTGATTTTACCAGTTATATTTCTTTTATTTTTTTCCTTTTTAATCACCAGATATTACCGTTTGTCTAGGGGGAAAAACAAAGAGCAAATCAGGTTTCAGGATATTATAGTCAGAATTTTTTTTTTTTTTTTTTTTTTTTTGAGATGGAGTCTTGCTCTGTCACCCAGCCTGGAGTGCCTCCCAGATTCATGTGATTATCCTGCCTCAGCTTCCCTAGTAGCTGGGACTACATGTGTGTGCCACCACGCCTGACTAATTTGTTATTTTTAGTAGAGATAGGGTTTCACCATGTTGGCCAGACTGGTCTTGAACTTCTGACCTCAGGTGATCTGCCTGCCTTGGCCTCCCAAAGTGCTGGGATTACAGGCATGAACCACCATACCCGGCCTGGTCAGCATTTTTTAAACGTTGAATTTAAAAGTTATTTTCTATATTTATAATATGAGTTCATCTGACAGATTTTGAGGGGGATATTTATTTAAAATTCCACTGGACATTTATTTAGTAACTGTTACTCCTGTTTGAATAGTAACTTTCCTGTGAAATATGATAGATGTGATTCTAATAAATTGGATTTTCTGTAATGCAGAGATCAGGACTTCTTTGAGTTATTTATGTTAAATTAACATATGTACATACACTTAAACATCTACTGATAAGTATTAATAAATAGTAATGTATTTATTACTATTTGAATAATATAACTTAAACATTGGAATTTATTAATGTTGAACAACTTTGGGGAATAAGTCACTGCTTTGACACATGTATGTATATTACACAGTGAATATAATTTTGTTCTTTATGGAGAACAGAACTTTTAAAGACTATGACTTTCAGAACTGATGTTGTGTAACCTCCACATGAAAGTATTTGTTTTTAAGTAGCTGAGCCAGTTGAAATTATTGCTAATTTCAATATAAAAGAAATAATGATTCCTTTTAGAATTACTTTAAGCTGATACTGATAATAAGCATTGGGTATTGAAAGTGTAGTTTTTGGAACTAATCAGTTCTAAATTCAAATCCTGGTTCTGCCACTTAGTTGTTGTCTGGTCTTCCAAGGTATCTTAAAGTTTCAACGTTTCTTACCGTCACTTTGTTGTTAACAATGGTAAACTTAACAACTGCGTTTTAGGGTTTGTTACAAAGAGTTTAAAGTATGTATAATGCTGACCAGGCATGGTGGCTACCGCCTATAATCCCAGCACTTTGGGAGGCTGAGGCGGGTGGATTACTTGAGCTCAGGAGTTTGAGATCAGCCTGGGCAACATATCTAAACTCCATCTCCACAAAAAATTAGGCAGATGTGGTGGCAGGTACCTGTGGTCTCAGTTCCTTGGGAGGCTGAGGTGGGAGGATTGCCTGGGCCCATGAGGCCATGGCTGTAGTGAGCCATGATTGCACCACTGCACTCCAGCCTGGGTGACAGAGCAAGACCCTGTCTCTGCCTAGTACAGTGCTTGGCACAGAGTAGGCACTCAAGCTGTTGTTATTACAAATATTATAAAATAGGCCAGGTATGGTGGCTCACCTTCATAAATCCCAACAATTCAGCAGGCTGAGGTGGGTGGATCAGTTGAGCCCAGTTTGAGACTCAACCATTTATCCAAAAATACAAAAATTAGTCGGGCATGGAGGCATGCACCTGTTAGTCGTAGCTACTCAGGAGGCTGAGATGGGAGGATCGCCTGAGCCCAGGAGGTCGAGGCTGCAGTGAGCGGTGATTGTACCCCAGTGTAGGCGACAGAGCGAGATCTTGTCTCAATAAAAATCCAAATTATAGTATTTTGAGATCATCTTTGTGTTTAAACACTTCAGAGACTAAAGAGACCTTGTTTTCTTCTTCAGTATAACCCTAAAATCTTTTTTTGAAATTGGCATTATTAGAACTTAGTTTAAAGTCAACGTTGCAGCAGACATTTAATTACTCCTATTCCAGTCTTAGTGAACATACCACTCACTCACGATCACATCCTGGTGTGTGTTTTTTCACTTGGGTTAAGCTTGTTTCTGAGACTACTCCCAAAATGGTTAAAACCGTTGTTCTCTGGTCATTTTTAATCATGTAGTTCATCTGAAAGTTGGACCTTAATATTCTTTATACAACATGTAAATCATTATAAAATGGAAAACTCTTTTTTATATCATTAAAAATTTAGAATAAAATTGTTTTTAAACTTCAGACTATTCTTTGGCAAATTTTTTTTTCTGATCACTTACTCTTCTGTGAGTTAGTGAGCTATTACACATTTCTTATTTCAGTCTGTGGTTTGTTGAGAAATATGATGCGAAATTAATCAGTAAACTCTAGCATTAGAATATATAGTTTAAGTGCACTGATTTTATTTAACATCAAATCTAGTAATACTTGTCACTCTTCAACCATTTATAATGAAAACAATCTAATCATGAAATACAAATGCAATTTGATCAAATTTTATTTTATATATTTCCCTGTACTTTTGTGTATGTTTGAATTATTTTGTAGGGTTACTTTTTTTTTTTTTTTTTTAAGTTCAACAAACCCAGTGGAAAACTGGACCAGACCAAATACATTTTTAATAAGTTTGCCAATATTTAGTTTTTACCTGTATAGCAGTGATTCTCAACTGAGGTCGATTTTGTCCCCCAGGGGACGTTTGTCAACATCTGGAGGTATTTTTGAGAAGTGTTACTAGTATATAGTGCGTAGAGGGCAGGGATGCTGCTAACCATCCTACAATGCACAGGATAGCTCCCCACAGCCAAGAAGTATGCAGCCTAAAATGTCAATATTGCAAGGTTTAGAAACTCTGCCTTGTGCCAGGTCTGTTCCTATTATAGTTTCCCTGATTTCCCTTGAAGTTTTTCTTTAATTTTATGCTGTAAAATGTGTTAGTTGACTACATCAATAAGTATTGCGTAAGTTTCCAGTAGAAATAATTTAGAAGTATGTATGTGTGTAATCCAAAAACTATAGTATACTTTGTTTAAACTCTTGACCAAAATGTGGTCTTTTTTTTCTCTTTTTTATTCAACCCTATATTTCTACCTATTCCAGGGGAAAAACTTAATAAATATTGTATAACATTTTTACTTAATAGATTTTCTTATTTAGAAGGAAAAAGAAAATTTCCTACTTTGCAGGAATTAGTTTTCTCTCAGTAATTTGGTGTAATAATAGTTTTTTCAAAAGTTGGCTAATCATAATTACCAGGGAACTTAATTTAAAATACTGATAACTAGATGCTTCCCTTAGAAATTATAACTCAAAAAGAAAAAAACTAATAAGTTATAATTCAACAGAACTAGAGAGTCCCCCAAGTCTCTTTTTAATAGGCACCCCAAGTGATTCTTATGATAAGACAGGTTTGATAAGACCACATTTACAGAAGTCAAGGAGTACAGCAAAGATGGACATTCTTAATAAGTTTTTAACATTTGTAACAAGTTTTGCTATTTACCAAAATTGGTTGTTGATTTTTTAAAAATATTGTAAACACCATTTTTACTCTATGATATCCAAAAAGTTAATTGACTTGCTAATATGCTGCCTTTTGTCTTTTTTCCTTTTTTTAAAGCTGTTTGGTGTGTTTTGGGCTGCCTACAGTGCTGCTTCATTGTTAGTGGGTGAAGAATTCAAGACCAAAAAGCCTCTTCTGATTTATCCAATCTTTTTATTATACATTTATTTTTTGTCTTTATATACTGGTGTGTGATCCAAGTTATACATGAATAGAAAAAGATGGTGTCACATTTGTGTGTAGGCTGGGAATTCTTGCTGAAGGAATTGGAGAAAACCTGTTGCTGGCAAAATTTTACACGTTCCAGATGGAAAGGGAAGTTTAAGCGCTTTTTAAAACAATTTTTTTTTTTGTATTTAATTAAGCAATTGCAGTTATCTGGGATTTTTGGGTCAGAATTTTAAATTCTGCTTGATTCTCCATATTCCAGTGAATAAAATACAAAAGCATTGTGTTTTTAAGATTGTGTCAATATTCACCTAAAAACTTGTGCCAAAAGCACCTGGATTGGTAATTATATTTCACTTGAAGGGTAAATTTGACAATATCCTGATAATCTAAAGTGCAATTTTTTTCTTCAAAATGTTTTCTCCAGCATCACAGATCCTGCAGATATATATTTATATTTATACATATATATTTATGAAATAATTCTTATTCACAAAATATATTTCTGATAAACATTAAGATATTAAATCTGATGCACAAACTTTTTTTAATTTGGCCATTAATCTTTTTTATTTAAAAATTTAAATTTGTTTTTAAAATTGTATATAATTTTTAAAATCTCACACATGCTTCAATACTTCCTTGTTAAGAATTCTTAATAACTAGTAAACTGATTGTAATAGCTGCTGATATATATTTGGTTTGTTTGGGTATACTTTTCAAAACCATTTTTGAATGTCTGAACATCTGATTGAAAGTTTCTGTTTATCTTTCTGACCAAAGGAGCAAGAGGTATAATGGATATGGCATTCATTAAAATTGTTACTAGTACAAAAACAGTAATATTTACAGCATCAGTAAATATTTTTAAGTAGTACTTCTAAATCATAAAAGTTGGAGAAAGAGACCTTTAAAATCTTGTGGTCTTGAACAATGTTATATGAAGTAGAAAAAAATAAAATACTTCCCAGATGTGTTTTTTGTTTTATAGCACCATGTCCTGTATTACTTGATATTTTAACAAGTATCAGGTACTCTCTAACAAATGTACAGTTTTTGCTAAGGGAAATATTAAGAAATTTTTATCAGTGAAATATTTGTTGCAAATAATTTCAAAGGTTTTTAGATATACCTTTAGTTAGTATTACTTTGTAAAGTAGGTAAATCATTTTATTTATGTCCACAAAATAGCAAATGTCTGTTAACTATTAGCAAATTATTGTATTATCCTTTCTGGTGTCACCCAAAAGAGTTTCCTGCTGTCCTCAGAATGATAACATGACGACCCCTCGGTATGTATTTCTTTAGCAAACTTACCCATCAGGAAATATCTTGCACCTCTGAAGCAAACCTACAAATGAACATGTTATCAAGCCCACCCGTCTTCCTTTCCCCGATCCCAAAAGGAAAAGAAAAACTTATTTTAAGCTGCAGAAAAAGTGGAGCACCTTTGAGCTAGAATAATGTAGAAAATTACACGTACTGATTTTTTTAAAAACAGGTGAGAAGCACCAGAGGGATAGGACTTCTAGAAGTTAGAATAATATGAAGTAATCAGGAAATATCTATGCCTACAGAAGCAGCAACTGTAAGAGAAACATTTGTTACACTTCAGAAATTGCTGAGGTTAATACTTTGTTATAATGTATTATAATATTTGACATTCATAGTGTTGACCCTGGAATCTTTCACAAAAAGCCTGGGGGTCAGGACCAGGAGGTAGAATTTTACAAGGCAATAAATGAAGGTATTTTAGGATCACCTCTATTAAAAAATGGTTTAATTTTTTAAAACTATCATTGCTTTAAGGTATGAATTTTAAAAATCATATGGATCATGTGTACTCCTAATGATATAAGATAAAATGAGGTATTTTTGTTCTAAAAAGGTATGGTTTCTGTAAATACAAATTACAATGTTTCAAACTCAACCAATATCATCTTTGTGTGCTAATGAGCAAAGTAGTTAGAACAGATTGTCAGTTTAAAAACAGGATTTGTAGGCCAGGCACAGTGGCTCACGCCTGTAATCCAGACACTTTGGGAGGCCAAAATGGATGAACAGCTTGAGTCAGGAGTTTGAGACCAGCCTGGCCAACATGGCGAAACCCCATCTCTACTAAAAATACAAAAATTAGCTGTGCGTGGTAGCAAGCACCTGTATAATCCCAGCTACTTGGGAGACTGAGGCAGGGAGAATCACTTGAACCCTTGGAGGTGGAGGTTGCAGTGAGCCAAGATTGTGCCACTGCACTCCAGCCTGGGCAATAGAGTGAGACACTGTCTCAAAAACAACAAAAACACCATGATTTGTAGATGTGTGCAAGACACAGTACTGCTATGGCTAATAATGGTAAGATGACCGTAACAATGTCCTCTCCTTGAATTTTTATATAATATTTTCTGAGTCATAACTGATTTTTTAAATCATGATTTCCAACCTAATTATTAGTTCATTAGAATTTTGTTGTTGTTGTTGTTTGAGACGGAGTCTCACTCTGTCGCCCAAGCTGGAGTGCAGTGGCCCAATCTTGGCTCACTACAAGCTCCACCTTCTGGGTTCACACCATTCTCCTGCCTCAGCCTCCCGAATAGCTGGGACTACAGATGGCCACCACCACACCTGACCAATTTTTTGTATTTTTAGTAAAGACGGGGTTTCACTGTGTTAGCCAGGATGGTCTCGATCTCCTGACCTCGTGATCTGCCCGCCTCTGCCTCCCAAAGTGCTGGGATTACAGGCGTGAGCCACTGTGCCCGGTCAGTTCATTAGAATTTTTAAAACAGGCTGGGCGTGATGGCTCACACCTGTAATCCCAGCAGTTTGGGAGGCTGAGGCGGGTGGATCACCTGAGGCTGGGAGTTGGAGACTAGCCTGACCAACATGGAGAAACCCCATCTCTACTAAGATTACAAAATTAGCCGGGCATGGTGACACATGCCTGTAATCTCAGCTACTCAGGAGGCTGAGACAGGAGAATCGCTTGAACCCATGAGGCGGAGGTTGCGGTGAGCTGAGATCGTGCCATTGCACTCCAGCCTGGGCAACAAGAGCAAAACTCCATCTCAAAAAAAAAAAAAAAAAAAAAAAACGAAAAACAAAACAAAAAAACAGAACTGGCCAGATAATCCTATGTCTCTTCTAGTTGTGTGTGAGTAAATATGTGTGTTTTAAGTGTTACCAGTTGTAGTACTCCTGATGAATGGTAATCCTCCAAAAAATAAGTAGGAGACATGCTTGCTTCTGTTTCAAGTTGACTGTAAAATAATTGAAATTTTGATTAAAAATCAAAAGTCTATATATAATTAAGCATTGTTTTAAAAAGTAGTTTAGGAAGATTTGTAAAGTTTATGAACCATTATAAAACCTTATTTCTATGGTCTGTAAGACAAGTTTTTTATGTAATAATGTCTCTATTTCCAGGAATTCCCCAAATACTCATGTAGCCATTGAGCACCCCAATCCAAAATTCAGAATGCTCTAGATAAGAACATTTTTTGAGTGCCGATGTGAAACTTTAAAGGAAATGTTCATTGGAGCGTTTTGCATTTCAGATTTTTGGATTAGGAAAGCTCAACCACTGTGTATTTCTGCACATATTCCAAAATCTGAAAAAATCTGAAACCTGAGACACCCAAGCATTCTGGAAAGGGTATACTCAAGCTGTATTAATATAGACTTCTAAATTCATGAAAATTTGCATTGAATTAAAATATGAAGTAAATATTTTTAAATATTGTTTAAAATTTAGTCATTTAAAAAATTTTTGATGTAACAAAACATTGAATAAAATAATGCTTCTACAACTTAATAAAAATATTTTTCGTAGTCAACAAAACTAGTTGAATATTTTTAAATATTCATTTTTATTAGTGCACATTTTAGCCACTTTTAGGCTTTAGGGAATTGTGACACTTTTTTGTGGGTGGGGGTGGAGACGGAGTCTTGCTCTGTCACCCAGGGTGGAGTGTGTGGTGAAATCTCAGCTCACTGCAACCTCTAATTTCTGGGTTCAAGCAATTGTTGTGTCTCAGCCTCCCTAGTAGCTAGGATTACCTGTGCCCACCACCACACCCAGCTATTTTTTTTTTTATTTTTAATGGAGACAGGGTTTTGCCATGTTGGCCAGGCTGGTCTTAAACTCCTGACCTCAGGTGATCCACCCGCTTTGGCCTCCCAAAGTACTGGGATTACAGGCTTAAGCCACCGTGCCCAGCACTTTTGTTTTTAAAATAATGTCTTACTTTCATATGATTCTTTCAGACTGTGGTATGGCATTCTGAAACAAGTCTTAACAGAGCTAAAAGTCACCCTCACCAATTCTCTGCACTGACATATGTACACAAAGTAATACTGTTTTATTATTCTCCTTCATAAATGGTTTCTTTAATTCAACCTTTGAGCCTTATACTACTTTTAAATTTCCCTTTAAAAACTGAATTACAGCCAGGCATGGTGGCTTATGCCTATAATCCCAGAACTTTGGGAGGCCAAGGCAGGAAGGAGGATTGCTTGAACCCAGGAGTTGGAGACCAGCCTAGGCAAGATAGCGAGACCATGCCTCTAAAAAATCGTAGTAATACTTTAAATTTAGAAAATATTCTGAATTAGAAGTGCTCCATTCCTCATTTGTATACAGTTGTTCCTCTGTATATAAAGGGAATTGGTACCAGAACCACCGCATACCAAATTCCACTCATACTCAAGTCCCATAGTCTTCCCTGCAGAATCCAAGTATACAGAAAGTAGGCCTATCATTTATATGGGTTTTGCATCCTGACAGTAACTGTATTTTCAATCCTAGTTTGGGGAAAAAAAAATTGTTTGTATGCCTGGGTACGGTATCTCACACCTGTAATCCCAGCACTTTGGGAGGCTGAGGCGAGAGGACTCTTTTGTGACCAAGAGTTCAAAACCAGCCTGGTCAACATAGTGAGACCCCATCTCTACAAAAGAAAAATTAGCTGGACATATGGCACCTGCCTGTGGTCCCAGCTACTCAGGAAGCTGTGGGGCAGGAGGATTGCTTGAGACTGGGAGGTTGAGGCTGCAGTGAGCCATGATCACACCACTGCATGCCAGCCTGGGCGACAGATTGACACCCTGTCTCGAAAGCAAAAAAAGTAAAAATTGCATATAAGTTGACCCACACTATTCAAATTTGTGGTGGTCAAGTTTCAACTGTAATTTCCTAGCAGCATTTTGTGTGTTTGAGAATCTGTTGACACTCTTCAAGTAAATCCCTAAATTACAACTTTGACATCAAAAAGCTAGACATTCTTACATTTTTGCACTACAAAACAATACATCAAAACTGCCATGCTGATTGGTTGTGGGATCGTGCCTGTGAATAACCACTGCACTCCAACCTGGGCAACATAGTACCTTGTCTCTTAAAAAATACATTCTGAAGAAACTTCTACTTATGAATATATTTTATTTGTAACAAACTTGTGAAAATTTTAGACCAAACCATGTCTTTATGGTTTACAGTGATATAAAAAATGTTTAAGAGAATGTTCCCTATACAAGGCATATGTTATTAAACATGAAACTTAGGATTAGTTTTCTCCTTGAAAATTCTTTTGATATACTGAGTTTGCAGTTTGGAGGTTACATTAGAGAAAGAATATAGGGAAGATTAAGATGGCAGTAGTAAAATGTTTCCCTACTTTACATTTTATATTGGCAGTATCCTCATTTCAGCTTTTCTATTTTCAGCAAGATATTTGCAAGTTTCTACTTTGAAGATATTTGGTTTATAGTAGTCCATGCTATACTAATGCTGTTGCTAAGTTAGATACTAATATGAAAAAGAATATTTGTGTAAAATATTTTGAAGTTGTAAATAGTGTATATACAAGTTGTTAATACTTATTTAAAAAGGAAGCATTCCCACCTGTAATAATTTTGTTACCACTAGACTATCAGTGAATTAAGTTTATCAAGAATAAAAACCTTGATTTTTCTGTAATATTTGCCACTGAGCAATTTTTATTAAAAACCAAACAGAAGTATTTACACAAGAACAAATGAGATTACACAAAATGATAATGGGGAGAAATTTATCATCTGGTGATAAAGGGGAAAAGATACTGTAAAGCAGATTGCTGCTATTCACATAAACACTTGCTGAAGAATAAATGGTTAAGTTCAATATTTTTGCTCTATTTTATACCTACTCACTTTGGTGGAATTAGTTCTCTATGTAAAGTATCTTTTAAATAGTAAGCACCATTTAATAATGAAACAACATGTATGTTTTGTAATCCTTGTGGAGAATTACTTCCTATGATAATTATAGTCTCTTCATGGAAAACAGTAAAAACACTCATGTTTATGATGGGCCTAGGTACTAAATTCCTCATTCAATCTTTTTTACCAAATGGTATTTAATAAAATCTTTTACCTTATAAAAATTTATTTTCAAAGGATTGTGCTAGTCGTGGCCTGAATAATAAAACATTGAGAAGAAACAGCATTTGAATTTGGCACCCGGAATGTGAAAGGACAAAAGATAATTAATCAAGTATTTATTAACCCCTTCCTGTATTAACCTAGTACTGTGCTGAGTGTAGGGATACAATGATGTGCAAAAAAGACCCCCATAGGCCGGGCGCGGTGGCTCACGCCTGCAATTCCAGCACTTTGGGAGGCCGAGGCAGGCAGATCACGAGGTCAGGAGATTGAGACCATCCTGTCTAACACGGTGAAACCCCGTCTCTACTAAAAATACAAAAAATTAGCCGGGTGTGGTAGCAGGCGCCTGTAGTCCCAGCTCCTTGGGAGGCTGAGGCAGGAGAATGGTGTGAACCCGTGAGGCGGAGCTTGCAGTGAGCCCAGATCGCGCCACTACACTCCAGCCTGGGCGACAGAGCGAGACTCCGTCTCAAAAAAAAAAAAAAAAGGGCCCCCACCCCCATATACACACACCCTGACTTTAATGAGCTTATTTTGCTGGGGACTCAGCCAATTAATTTCACAAATTGTAAAACTATTGCAACAAATGAGTAAAAGAGGCCTGTGGTGGTAAGCAAGTATATAAAAGAAGCTTCCTTTGAAGCAACGATGCTTAAGCTGAAATCTTAAGGAAAAATAAAAGTTAACTAGGCAAAGAAGGTAGGGAAAATTATTTCAGATAGAATCGCAGTTTGTGAGTGTGCCTGGGGAAAAAAAATTCAAAAATATAAAAAGAAAGCCAGTTTGAAGTTTAGTAGTTAATGAAATTGAACAGGTAAGTCAGCACCATACCTGACATTCTAGGCCATTCTTTCTTTGTCAGAGCTTTTTTTTGTTGAGATGGAGTCTCGCTCTGTCGCCCAGGCTGGAGTGCAGTGGTGCAATCTCGGCTCACTGCAACCTCTGCCTCCCAGGTTCAAGTGATTCTCCTGCCTCAGTCTCCCAAGTAGCTGGGATTACAGGTGCTCATCACCACACCCGGCTAATTTTTTTGTTTTTAGTAAAGACGGGATTTTTCCATGTTGGCCAAGCTGGTCTTGAACTCCCAACCTCAAGTGATCTGCCCACCTCCGCCTCCCAAAGTGCTGGGATTACAGGTGTGAGACACCGTGCCCAGCCCGTCAGAGCTTTTGAGTAGAAATATGGTATCAGAAATGTGCTTTTTTTTTTTTTTTTTTGAGACAAAGTCTTGCTCTGTCGCCAGGCTGGAGTGCAGTGGTGCGATCTTGGCTCACTGCAACCTCTGCCTCCTGGGTTCAAGCGATTCTCCTGCCTCTGCCTCTGCCTCCTGAGTAGCTGGGATTACAGGCACCCACCGCCACGCTCGGCTAATTTTTATATTTTTAGTAGAGCCGAGATTTCACCATGTTGGTCTCGAACTGCTAACCTCAGGAGATCTGCCCGCCTTGGCCTCCCAAAGTGCTGGGATTACAGGCATGAGCCACTGCGCCCAACCGGAAACGTGCTTTTAATACTAAAGGCCAAGGTATCCAATTATACTCTTGACATATATTCAACAGAAATGCATGTACATGTGCCACAAGAGACGTATGTACAAGAATGTGCACAGTTAACATTATTCAAATAGCCAAAAATGGAAACATGTCCATCAACACAGAATAGACAAGTTGGTATAGTTATACAATGGAATCTTATGCAGCAATGAAAATAAATGAACTAAAGTCACATACAAGAACATGAAGAATTTCACAAGTATGTTGAGTGAAAGAGACAACAAAGAATTTGTACTGTATTACTTCATTTATATGAAGTTCAAACCCAGGAAAAATTAAGCTATAGTGTTTAGGGATGCATACTGAAATGCAGTCTTTTAAAACAGCTTTAGAATTCCTTGGCCAGGCACGGTGGCTCACGCCTGTAATCCCAGCACTTTGGGAGGCAGAGGCGGGCAGATCACCTGAGGTTGGGAGTTCAAGACCAGCCTGACCAACATGGAGAAACCCGGTCTCTACTAAAATTACAAAATTAGCTGGGCATGGTGGCGCATGCCTGTAATCCCAGCTACTTGGGAGGCTGAGGCAGGAGAATCGCTTGAACCTAGGAGGTGGAGATTGTGGTGAGCTGAGACATCACCATTGCACTCCAGTCTGGGTGACAAGAGCAAAACTTCGTCTCAAAAAAAATAAAAAATAAGGCTTCAAGGGCAGTTGTGAGGGTTAAATGAACTAGATAATTAATGTAAAAAACATAGAATAGTTTTGGCATTCAATAAACTGACTGTTATTATGTTAGCTATTAAAAACTTAAGTCATTTAGGTCAATGAAACAGGAGGGTTTCCAGAATTATACCCAATTAATTATACATGGGAAGGTGATGAAGGTAGCATGTCAAATTGGTATAAAAATATGGAATATTAAATAAGTGGGGATACTGTATCAGATAGGAACATATTTGGTTGCAAGAAACAAAAATTCCTATGATTACTAGCTTCACTGTGAATTTATTTTTTCACATAATAAACCCAAGGTTACATAATCCATAACTGATATGGCAGTTTAACAGTGTTATTAATAACTCAAGCTCCACTTATTGCTCTATTCTGCCATCTTTGGTGAGTGGCTTTCATGTTCATTGTCTCAGAAAAGTTATTTCACCTCTAAGTATTACATCTACATTTCAAACAGGAAGATGAAGCTTAAGAGACCAAATGGAGCATGTCAGTCAAAGGTGTCCTTATTTAAAATCTCTGGAAGCCCTACTCAGTGGCTTCCATCCGTGTCTCATGGGACAGAACTGAATCACATAGCCACCCCTTGCTGCCAGAGAGTTGGGGAAAGTATTTTAAGCTGGGACATTCCAGCCCTAAGTGAAGTCAGGGATCTGTTAGTGAGGAAGAATGGATGCCAGGTAGGTAAATGGCAATGTCTGACAAAGACATGGTAGGCCAGTCTGAAAAATGTAAAGCTGTGCTGGGCATGGTGGCTCACGCCTGTAATCCTAGCACTCTGGGAGGCCGAGGCTGGCAGATCGCAAGGTCAGGAGATTGAGACCATCCTGGTTAACATGGTGAAACCCCGTCTCTACTAAAAATACAAAACATTAGCCGGGCGTGGTGGCGGGCACCTGTAGTCCCAGCTACTCGGGAGGCTGAGGCAGGAGAATCGCGTGAACCCAGGAGGTGGAGCTTGCAGTGAGCCGAGATTGTGCCACTGCACTCCAGCCTAGGTGACAGAGTGAGACTCTGTCTCAAAAAAAAACAAAAAAAGCAAAATGTAAAGCTGGATCTATACTTCACTCCTTATACCAAAGTACATTACCCATGTATCCAATATTTTAAAAACTGGAATAAGCTTTTCATACGATCTTTGAGAAGATGGGGCTTTCAAAGCATTACATAAAACACAGAAGCCAAAGGAAAAGTGATCAAGACACTTGAAGACCTGTCATTAAAAATGATTCTACAGGAAAAAGATAAACTACAAATCGGGGAAAAATATTTGTAGGACTTATGTAGACAAAGGACTAATTTTCTTAATAAAAACATTTATAAATCAGTAAATTTAAATGGGCAAAGGAAATACATGGACAATCATCTGTATATAATATTAATATGTAGAAATCAATAAAATGGGCCAGGGATGTAAATCAGCAATTCAAGGGGAGGGTAAAAAGACCAACTAATATATGCAAAGATGCACAAATTAATTCATGATTCAATGTGAATGAACAACATTGGCCTCTCGGATTGCCAAAACTTTAAAAGATTAATAATATCCAGTATTGGTTGAGATTATTTATAAGCAGATATGATATTTCACTGATAGAGACCAGCATGACTGTCTCAATTGTTAAAATATTGAAATGCATCAGTGTCAATGGTAAATAGCATTATTGTAAGTACATTAAAATTAATAAATTGTGTAAATTCTAATATGGATTAATTTGTGTTTTGTGACAACTAGTGAGAACCTCTTTGTTGTAGTGACACCTAAGAAACATTTGTAACATCTGCTAGCTTGGCCTGCATCTTGGTAAATAATGTAGCTTCATTGTATATTACCTTTGAAGCATTCCTTGCTCTAACAGTTGCTACTGCTTTTAAATACTTTTAGTCTCGTGTTTTTTTTGTTTTTTTTTTCTAGAGATGGAGTCTTGCTCTGTCACTCAGGCTGGAGTGCAGTGATGTGATCTCGGCTCACGGCAACCTCCGCCTCCTATGTTCAAGCAATTCTCTTGCCTCAGCCTCCTGAGTAGCTGGGACTACAGGCTTGTGCCACCATGCCTGGCTAATTTTTGTATTTTTAGTAGAGATAGGGTTTCACCATGTTGGCCAGGATGGTCTCTGTCTCTTGACCTCGTAATCCGCCTGCCTCGACCTCCCAAAGTGCTGGGATTACAGGCATGAGCCACCACGCCCAGCCTAGTCTAGTTTTTTATTTGGTTTTACTATTAGTGCATTGTAATTCTTAGGTAAAAAGTAAGTAGAGTGGCTAGGCACGGTGGTTCACGCCTGTAATCCCAGCACTTTGGGAGGCTGAGGCACACCGATCATGAGGTCAGGAGATTGAGACCATCCTGGCCAGCATGGCGAAACCGTGTCTCTACTAAAATACAAAAAATTAGTAGGGCGTGGTGGTGCACACTTGTAGTCCCAGTTACTCGGGAGGCTGAGGCAGAGAATTGCTTGAACCCAGGAGGTGGAGATTGCAGTGAACCGAGATCGCACCACTGCATTCCAGCCTGGCGACACAGCAAGACTCCATCTCAAAAAAGAAAAAAAAACAGTAAAGCGTTTTCATATTTTAAAATTGAGGAATGTATAACAAATATTTGAAAATGAACACCCCAAAACTACTTGACACTATTTTCTATCAATGCTGAGTATATATACACCCTATAACCTGGCAACTCGTATGTTTATCAAGTCATGTATACAGTGCCGTGGAAGGGAACTTTCTGCATTAATGGAAATATTCTATATTCTATGCTGTTCGTAAAGCCACTAGCCTCATGAGCACTTGAAATGTGGCTAATCCAACTGAGGAACTGATTTTCAATTTAATTTTACTTAAAGAGCCATATGTGGCTAATGGCTACTGTACTGACAGCAGTGAGTGTTCATAGCAGCACCATTCATAATTACAACCATTCATACCCCAAACTGGAAACCAACATAACAAATTATGGTGTATTCACATAATACAATATGTGAAAGTTGTATAGCTGCACATAAGAATATGAATGAATCTTGCCCTGGCATGGTGGCTCATGCCTGTAATCCCAGCACTTTGGAAGGCCAAGGTGGGCAGATTGCTTGAGCCCAGGAGTTTGAGACAGCCGGGGCAACATGGCGAAACCCCGTCTCTACACATACAAAAAAATTAGTCAGGCGTGGTGGTGCATGCACTTGTGGTCCCAACTACTTGGGAGGCTGAGGTGGGAGGATCACCTGAGTGCGGGAAGTCGAGGCTGCAGTGAGCTGTGATTGCACCACCGCACTACAGCCTGGGCCACATAGTGAGAGCCTATCTCAAAAAAATATATATATGAATGAATCTCAGAAACATAATATTGAACAGAAGACAGATACAAAAGAATATACTTTATGATTCTATTAATGTAAAGTACAAAAACAGGATGTTAGTTACCCTTGAGTGGGATGGAAGTAACTGAAGGAGGGCACAGAGATTTGGGCTTCTAGGATGTTAGCATGTTCTATTTCATAATCTGAGTGCTAATTACATGGGTGCAGTTAGTCTATGAAAAATTTATCAAGCTGTAGACTTAAACATGTACACCTTTCTGAATGGATATTGTGCTTGAATTAAAAGTTGTAAGTTGGAGGTCGGATGCGGTGGCTTACACCTGTAATCCCAGCACTTTGGGAGTCCAAGGTGGGCACATCACTTGAGGTCAAGACCAGCCTGGCCAATATAGTGAAACCCCTTCTCTACAAAAAATAAAGAAATTCGCCGGGCGTGATGGCACATGCCTGTAATGCCAGCTACTCGGGAGGCTAAGGCAGGAGAATCGCTTGAAGCTGGAAGACAGAGGTGGTTCCAGTGAGCCAAGGTTGCACCACTGCATTCCAGCTTGGGTGACACAGTAAGACCATGTCTCAAAAACAGGGTATAAGTTGGAAACACACAGAATGAAGTGTCAGCAAAGTGTTGATAAGTTTAGCATTATTTTAAATGTTGTAAATTTTCACATTTTTATGCTATGGACGAACATGATAATGAACCATAGGTTGGATCATGTCTTGAAACATCTTGAAATGTCTTTTGATACAGTGCAAGAATTAATACAAATAAAACATGATTTTCATCTCTGAAATGACAAACATGACATTGCGGCCAGTTGCAGTGGCTCACCCCTGTAATACCAGCACTTTGGGAGGCAGAGGCAGGCAGATTACCTGAGGTTGGGAGTCTGAGACCAGCCTACTAATATGGAGAAACCCTGTCTCTACTAAAAATACAAAATTAGCCAGGTATGGTGGCGCATGCCTGTAATCCCAGCTACTTGGGAGATTGAAGCATGAGAATCGCTTGAACCTGGGAGGCAGAGGTTGCAGTGAGCTGAGATCGCGCTATTGCACTCCAGCCTGGGCAACAAGAGCAAAACTCTGTCTCAAAAAAAAAAAAAAAGAAAAAGAAAAGAAAAGAAAAACATGACATTGCAAGTGGTGAAGTTAATGTTAAATGCTAGCAGTTGTCAGAAATTGTGGTGTTGAAAGTGTTAAATGCGTTTTTCATCCAAAAAGCAATCATGTTCATTTAAAACTCATGCTTTAAACAAAGATTTGCAATCATCAGTGAGAAAATTAAGAGGATTATATAAATGTTTCAACAATAAAGAATTTGAAATAATGACTAAATAGTCTCCCAAAGTGCTGGGATTACAGGCATGAGCCACCTCATATGGCCAAAAATATTTTTAGAAATTTGGCCTTATGAAAATTATTTTAGCAAAATGTCAATTCTTTGTTTAGGTTTTCAAGAGAATATGTTTTATTCATAAATGAATTTGACAAAAGCTAAAAGTGATTGAACATATAAAACTAAAAGCATGAAAAAAGCAATAATGATTTAAGGAAGTACAATATGGTACTTAAATAAAATATAGAGCCAAATCCAAAGGAAGTTATTATTATCTAATAAAGTGTATGACAGCATTTTGATATATTTCCTTTCTGTGATAATTTTATGTGTAAACTTAACTGGGCCACGGATTGCCCATATATATGGTCAAACATTATTCTAGGTATGTCTGAGAGCACTGTTGGATGAGATTAACATTCAAATTGGTGGCCAGGCTCAGTGGCTCACACCTGTAATCCCAGCACTTTGGGAGGCTGAGGTGGGCGGATCACGAGGTCAGGAGATCAAGACCATCCTGGCTTAACACGGTGAAACCCCGTCTCTACTAAAAAATACAAAAAAATTAGCTGGGCATAGTGGTGGGCGCCCGTAGTCCCAGCTACTTGGGAGGCTGAGGCAGGAGAATGACGAGAACCCGGAAGGTAGAGCTTGCAGTGAGCCGAGATCGCCCCACTTGGGCGACAGAGTGAGACTCCATCTCAAAACAAACAAACAAATGAACAAACATTCAAACTGGTAGACAAGTAGATTGGCCTCCCTAATGTGGGTGGCCCTAATTTAATCAGTTGAAGGCCTCAATAGAACAAATTAAAAGCTAATTTTCCTCCACGAGTAAGACATAATAGAATGCCTCCTGCCTGACTGCCTTTGAGCTGATTTTTTTCCTACCTTCAGACTAAACTGAAACATTAGCTCTTCCTGGATTTTGGACCTGTTGGTCTTCAGATGCACACTGAAGATCTTGGGACTTGTCAGCCTCTATATTCAAGTAAGCCAATTCCGTATAATAAATCTCTTTCTTTGTTTATACATTCTCTACATTCTGTTTCCCTGGATTTACTTTGTCACTAACACACTTCCTATCCTTTTATTCCCTGGGCATAGTCTTAAAATATGGACATTTTAGATGAGTGACTTTGGTACAATCTTATTATAAATATATTTCAGTGCTTATTGATTTTCAGAAACCTGTTTAAGAGAAAAATAGAGCTCATTTTAAAATGAGATAACATGGATAGTTAAAATTATATTACCCTAAGCATTAAAAATACTATAAAAATCTATAAAATTATCCAGGCGTGGTGGCTCACACCTGTAATCCTAGCACTTTGGGAGGCCAAGGTGGATGGATCCCTGGAGGCCAGGAGTTTGAGACCAGCCTAGGCAACCTGGTGAAACCTCATCTCTACTAAAAATACAAACGTTAGCCGGGCATGGTGGCACACACCTGTAGTCCCAGCTACTTGTGAGGCTGAGGCAGGAGAATCACTTGAATGGGGGAGGCAGAGGGTGCAGTGAGCCAAGATCACACCGCTGCACTCTAACCTGAGCAATAGCTAGAGACTCTGTCTTAAAAAAAGAAAGAAAAGAAAAAAGAAAGAAAAAGGAAAGAAAGAAAATTTACCAAGGAGTAGAATTGCTGGGTCCTAGGCATGCGCGTCAATAAAAGTTGCCAAATTGCTCTCCAAAGTGAATACACCAACATCCCTCTGACTAGAAACTTCCTTTTGCTTCACCAATCCAATGACAATGGTTGGCATTCTCAGAATTCTTAACTTTTGCCAATCTGATGGTATCTCATTGTGGTTTTAATGTCCGCAATTACCAATAAACTGGAGCATCTTTTTAAAAATTATTATTTTTAAAAATGTTTTTTCGAGACTGGGTCTCATTCTGTTGCCCAAGCTGGAGCACAGTGGCGTGTATACACCTGACACACCTGACAGCAACAGCTTAACTGAAGCATACCCTGAGAATGACCCTGTATGGCAGATGCTCCTGGCAGCAATAATAACCTAAGAAATTAAGGTTGCTATGTGGAGGTTGCTGGGGTGGAGGGTGCTAAGCAAAGGTGCTATATAAACTGCATGCTTTTTACAAGCAGTGACAATTCTCCTGTCCAGCCCACTGCTGCTGCACTGTCCCTGTATGAAACTTACCCCTGGTTAAACCCTACGTCTCTTTTGCTGGCTCTAGGTCTCTTCTTTAGCCTCTTGAACCTGGTGCCATCCCTACTGGAGTCAATAGGGGTCCAGCAGGACAGCATGATCACAGCTTACCTCACTATGGGCTCAAGCAGTCATCCCGCCTCAGCCTCCTACGTAGCTGGGACTACAGACTCATACTACCATGCCCAGCTAATTTTTTTTATTTTTTATTTTTATTTTTTGCAGAGACAGGGTCTCACTATGTTGTTCAGGCTGGTCTGTAACTCCTGGGCTCAAATGATCCTCCTGCGTCAGCCTTCCAAAGTGCTGGGATTACAGGCAACAGCCACCATGCCCGGCCACATGAATTTTTTCATTTTCATGATACCATTCCCAAAGTCAAGAATATATGTCTTAGGACATGTGCAGTGGCTCACACCTGTAATCCCAGCACTTTGAGAGGCTGAGGCAGGTAGATCACCTGAGGGCAGGAGTTCGAGACCAGCCTGGCCAACATGGTGAAACCCTGTCTCTATTAAAAATATCAAAAAATTAGCCAGGTGTGGTGGCGCATGCTTGTAATTCCACCTATTTGGGAGGCTGAGGCAGGAGAATCGCTTGAACCCAGGAGGTGGAGGTTGCAGTGAGCCAAGATCATGCCATTGCACTCCAGCCTGGGCAACAAGAGTGAAACTCCGTCTCAAAAAAAAAAAAAAAAAAAAAAAAATACACTTTGGGAGGCTGAGGCAGGTGGATCATCTGAGGTCAGGAGTTCGAGACCAGCCTGGCTAACATGGTGAAACCCCGTCTCTACTAAAATTACAAAAAATTAGCTGTGCGTGGTGGCACGCATCTGTAATCCCAGCAACTCGGGAGGCTGAGGCAGGAGAATCACTTGAACCTGAGAGGCAGAGGTTGCAGTGAGCTGAGATAGCACCATTGCACTCCAGCCTGGGTAACAGAGCAAAACTCCTACTCAAAAATAAATAAATAAATAAATAAATAAATACAAAATACAAAAATTAGGCGAGCATGGTGGTGCATGCCTGTAGTCCCAGCTACTCAGGAGGCTAAGGCAGGAGAATCGCTTGAACTTGGGAGGCGGAGGTTGTGGTAAGCTGAGATCACGCCCCTGCACTCCAACTTGGGCAACAGAGCAAGACTCCGTCTCAAAAAAAAAAAAAAAAAAAGTAGTTACTTCATAGGGTTGTAATGAAGACTAAATGTTAATCTATGTGTATGCATGCATGTGTGTCTGCAGCTATGTATATAGGTGCAAAAATGTACAAATACATTTATTTCTCAGTTCTGTCCCCTCATAGGACCCAGTAGCAATGAGAACATGTAACATCCAGATCTTAGCTTCTGAATCCCTTCTCCCTTAAAAATAACCACGATTTGGACTGGCTCTAGCTCAGCATTCCTTTGACAAAAAAACCAAAGACTCTTTGAAGAAATGCTTAGTTCTAAGACAAGAGCAGAAAAAATACAAGATAAGCCTGGAACATCGCTTTGTGCCACGGCGTAGGTCACAGGAGCCTATTTGAAGAGCCCCTCATTGGCCAAATCTGGGACCATTTGAACATCAAAATAAAAAATGAAGGCAAATAAATATATCCTATTGAGTAAAGAACAAGACCACAGTGAGATGGATGGATAGATGGATAGAGCACATGAGAGTGAGCGACAGGAGATGTGGGAGGGAGTAGCAAATGTAGTAAAATGGTAACAATTGGTGAATCTGGGTGAAAAGTATCCAAGAGCTCTTTGTACTATTCTTGCAACTTTTCTGTCTGAAATTAAGCCAAAATAAAGCATTTAAAATTGTTAAATGTATGTAAAAGAGCTTACAGTGCTGCCTGGCACATAATAAGGAGTATATGTAAGTTTGCTGTTACTATACGGCTAACTTCCAACCAATGGTAGGTTGGAAGCCTAGGTTAGGTGAGGGTAAAGAAATTAAAGTAAGTGACATTTTCCTTAGATTGATCACAAGTCTCGGGACTTGTAATAGTTTAGTGTCTAATGTAGGCTGGATCTTTTTATTTTGAAAGAATCTAAAAGCATATGACCTTAAAATGGAAAGTGAAAAATAGCTTTATATTTGAAAAGAATGGAAAGATTTTGTGGGCAGATACAAGCATACCATCTGGTTAACTTGAGAAATCCTGAGAACTGAGATTTTTGTTTTTCTTTCTTTTTTTTTTTTGAGATGGAGTTTCACTCTTGTCTCCCATGCTGGAGTGCAACAGTGTGATCTTGGCTCACTGCAACCTCCACCTCCCGGGGTCAAGTGATTCTTGTGCCTCAGCCTCCCGAGTAGCTGGGATTATAGCTGTGCACCACCATGCCCGGCTAATTTTTGTATTTTTAGTAAAGACAGGGTTTCACCATGTTGGCCAGGCTGGTCTCGAACTCCTGACCTCAAGTGATCTGCCTGTCTCAGCCTTCCAAAGTGCTAGGATTACAAGCGTGAGCCACTATGCCCGGCCAAGAGCTTATATCTCATATTTTTATCAGCCGTGTATGATTTAAGATACACCTCCATAACCTAAAAATACACAACTGTATTTATTCTGCAATTCATAAGTTATTTGGAAATGACACTCAACTTAAAATCCCAATTATCTTATCTGAGAATCAGACTCCATTGTGGTTTATATTTCTCAAGTTCAAATGTTCAATGACATATAAGACAAATTCATCACATAAGAAATAGGCAAGGTTGGCATAGTAGTAGTATCTCTAAAATTAAATACACTTTAGTTCTTCAAAAATGTGATCACAATGATTCTCAACCAGGGACAGTTTTTACCCTTGGGATTTTTTTTTTTTTTTTTTTTTTTTTTGAGATGGAGTCTCGCTCTGTTCAGGCTGGAGTGCAGTGACGCGATCTCCGCTCACTGAAAGTCCCGCCTCTCAGGTTCCCGCCATTCTCCTGCCCCAGCCTCCCGAGTAGCTGGGCCTACAAGGCGCCAGCCACCACGCCCAGCTAATTTGTTGTTGTTGTTGTTGTTGTTGTTGTCATTGTATTTTTAGTAGAGACGGGAATTCACCGTTTTAGCCAGGATGGTCTCGATTTCCTGACCTCGAGATCCGCCCACCTCGGCCTCCCAAAGTGCTAGAATTATAGGTGTGAGCCGCCCCGCCCAGCCTACCCTTGGGATATTTCAAAATATCTGGAGACAGTGTCACAACTGGGGAGGGTGGGTAAGCGGGGAGGAGAGGTTACTGGCATCTAGTGGTAGAAACCAGGAATACTACTAAATATCCTACAATGCTCAGGACAGCTCCCCTACATCAAAGAACGCTAAATGAGCATATCTTCTAAAATTTCAAGCAGTGAAAGTACTACTAGGGATGGAATAATGCTTTTAGGCCTGTCTTTATACAGAGTATTACTATCTAGCCTAGTGCCTGATACATAATACCTATTTAATGTTTACTCATTGAATTAATGAATGATGAATTAATGCTACTCTTAGGCTGGGCGCAGTGGCTCACTCCTGTAATCTCAGCACTTTGGGAGGCCAAGGCAGGAGGATCACTTGAGGCCAGGAGCTTGAGACCAGCCTTGCCAACATGGTGAAACCCTGTCTCTACTAAAAAATGCAAAAATTAGCTGGGCATGGTGGCACCAGACTGTATCCCAGCTACTCAGGAGGCTGAGGCAGGATAATCGCTTGAACCCAGGAGGTGGAAGTTGCAGTGAGCCGAGATTGCGCCACTGCACTCCAGCCTGGGCAACAAAGGGAGATTCTGTCTCAGAAAAAAAAAAAAAAAGAAGAATTAATGCTGTGAGTATTTTTAATTAATTCTATGAGTATTTTTATTTTGTGTTTTTCCCTTCATTTATATGTACCCTAAAACCATCCCAGAACCTGCTACCTGATACCTTTGTCTCAAAATATGGCAAGGGAAGAACCTAGAGATAGATTTTTATATAAGAAAACATAGGGTGGAGTAGCTGGGATTACAGGCATGCACCACCACACCTGGCCTATTATATCTGTTTTCTTTTTTTTTTTTTTTGAGACGGAGTCTCGCTCCTGTTGTCCAGGCTGGAGTGCAGTGGCATAATCTCGGCTCACTGCAAGCTCTGCCTACTGGGTTCACACCATTCTCCTGCCTCAGCCTCCCAAGTAACTGGGACCACAGGTGCCCGCCACCACGCCCAGCTAAGTTATGTATTTTTAGTAGAAATAGGGTTTCATCATATTGGTCAGGCTAGTCTCGAACTCC
Source organism: Chlorocebus sabaeus (assembly GCF_047675955.1). Classification (NCBI taxonomy): domain Eukaryota; kingdom Metazoa; phylum Chordata; class Mammalia; order Primates; family Cercopithecidae; genus Chlorocebus; species Chlorocebus sabaeus. The sequence goes on from NC_132917.1 coordinate 32,052,401, forward strand.
TGACCTCAGGTGATCTGCCCCCTTCGGCCTTCCAAAATGCTGGAATTACAGGCAGGAGCCACTGCGTCCGGCCTCTATTTTCCTTTCCTTTCTTTTCTTTTCTTTTCTTTTCTTTTTTTTTGTTTTGAGACAGAGTCTGCTCTATCACCCAGGCTGGAGTGCAGTGGCACGATCTTGGCTCACTGCAACCTTGCCTCCTGGGTTCAAGCAATTCTCATGCCTCAGCTTCCCAGAGTAGCTGGGATTACAGGCATGCACCACTACACCCAGCCTATTATATCTATTTTCTTTTTCTTTTTTTTTCGAGACTGAGTCTCACTTTGTTGCTGGCCAGGCTGGAGTGCAGTGGTGCGATCTTGGCTCACTGCAACCTCCACCTCCCTGGCTTAAGTGATCCTCCTGCCTCATCCTCCCAAGTAGCTGGGATTACAGGCATGAGCCACCACGCTCATGCCTCGTGTATTTTTAGTAGAGATGGGGTTTCACTATGTTTGCTAGGCTGGTCTCGAACTCCTGACCTATTATATCTATTTTCAGTCAACTTGGTCCTAATTTTTATTAGCTGTTTTAAGAGATTAATAGTCACCCATAGTAAAAAGTTAGCCAGTCTAGAAAGGCATAATGAGATGCCACAGACCCCTCTTCATTCCTTCCATACTCCTCGCCCTAGTGCTGCTTGGGGGCAAGTCATTTTATTTTTGTTTGCAGGTAGTCACTTTATAACTCTGAGTAATATTTCTTTTTTTTTTTTTTTTTGAGACGGAGTCTTGCTTTGTCGCCCAGGGTGGAGTGCAGTGGCTGGATCTCAGCTCACTGCAAGCTCCGCCTCCCGGATTTACGCCATTCTCCTGCCTCAGCCTCCCGAGTAGCTGGGACTACAGGCGCCCGCCACCTCGCCCGGCTAGTTTTTTGTATTTTTTGGTAGAGACGGGGTTTCACCGAGTTAGCCAGGATGGTCTCGATCTCCTGACCTCGTGATCCGCCCGTCTCGGCCTCCCAAAGTGCTGGGATTACAGGCTTGAGCCACCGCGCCCGGCCCAACTCTGAGTAATATTTCTATGTCAATTTGTTTTGTTTTGTTTTGTTTTGGAGACAAGGTCTCTAACTCTTCACTCTGTTGCAGTATGTGATCAAGGCTCACTGAAGCCTCACACTCCTGGGCTCAAGAGACCTTCCCCCCTTAGCCTTCCCCATAGCCAGAACTACAGATGCATGCCACCACACCTGGCTAATTACAATTTTTTTTTTTTTTAAACGGAATCTTACTATGTTGCCCAGGCTGGTTTCCAACTCCTGGCCTTGAGTCATCCTCCCGGCTCAGCCTCCCAAAGCACTAGGATTATAAATGTGAGCCACCACACCCAGCCTCCTATGTTAATATTTCTCCAGGCATCAATTTTAGACCTGTATTTACTCCTACCATTGGAAGGTAAGGATTTAACTACCTAGGCCACCCTCTGTCCTCCCCAATTTATTTTATTTTATTTTATTTTATTTTATTTATTTATTTTTGAGGTGGAGTCTGGCACTGTCGCCCAGGCTGCAATGCAATGGCGGGATCTCGGCTCACTGCAACCTCCACCTCCCGGGTTCAAGTGATTCTCCTGCCTCAGCCTCCCAAGTAGCTGGGATTACAGGTGCCCACCACCGTGCCAGGCTAAATTTTTGTATTTTTAGTAGAGATGGGGTTTCACTACATTTGCTAGGCTGGTCTTGAACTCCTGACCTCGTGATCCACCCACCTCTGTCTCCCAAAGTGCTGGGATTACAGGCATGAGCCACCATGCCCAGCCTCCCCATTTTTAATAGTTATATTATCCTTAGGTATAATACTGAAAAATTTTACGACTTAAGATACTTAAACTCCTGCTTCTTGCTCATCAACTTACAGCAGCTCTTGTCTACCCAGTATGTAAGATAAAGCCATTATCACTCCCTCCTTTCATTCTCTCCTCCTCTTCTTTCACCCACCCTCTGTCAGCTTCACTTTTGCTTTCTGTCTTTTCGTTTTATAACATCAAGGTTAACGACAGCTACACCCTGTTCTGTAACTGTAAATAAATAGTGTTTTGTCTATAACTGATTCTAAACTTTGAACAGCAGTAAGCAGCATTTGCTTTATTATCACTATGTAAATATTACTCAGTGCAGACACAGGAGGCACACCAGGACATTTCCTCCTTCATGGTCCACTTTTTGACACTTCTGTCACCTAAAAGAGAATATATCTTTCCTTATATCCTATCAATATTAATAAGAAATGAATCCAGGAGGCTGGGTGCGGTGGCTCACACCTGTAATTCCAGCACTTTGGGAGGCTGAGGCGGGCAGATCACCTGAGGTCAGGAGTTCGAGACCAGCCTGACTAACATGGAGAAACCCCATCTCTACTAAAAATACAAAATTAGCTGGGCGTGGTGGTGCACGCCTGTAATCTCAGCTACTCAGGAGGCTGAGGCCGGAGAATCACTTGAACCAAGGACATGGAGGTTGCAGTGAGCCAAGATCATGCCATTGCACTACAGGCTGGGCGACAAGAGTGAAACTCCATCTCAAAAAAAAAAAAAAAACCAAAAAAAAAAATGAATCCAGGGTTGGGCGTGGTGGCTCACGCCTATAATCCCAGGCCAGGGCTGGCGGATCACCTGAGGTCAGGAGTTTGAGACCAGGCTGGCCAACATGGTGAAACCCTGTCTCTACCAAAAATACAAAAATTAGCTGGGTGTGGTAATGCACACCTGCAGTCCCAGCTATTCAGGAGGCTGAGGCATGAGAATCACATGAACCCAGAAGCAGAGGGTGCAGTGAGCCGAGATTGCGCCACTGCACTCCAGCCTGGGCGAGTGAGACTCTGTTTCAAAAAAAGAAAAACAAAAACAAAAACAAAAAAACGTGAAGCCAGATCTTAGTTTGCTTCATATCTGGACTGTGGCATTCTTGTGAATTTTTTGGTTTTTCCTATAAATGTTAATTGCCTTTCTTTTCCCTGCTGAAAAGAAGAAATATGTGCCTCCTTTATCCATCTACAACGTGAAATCCATTCTCATTCTGATGACATGCTCCTTGGAGTCTACTGACAATCTATGCACACAGATTGCTTTCCAGCTCTGCCACATCTTGACATTCTTCTTCACTGCATTCTTGGTTAGTTGCCATGTTTCTTGAATCCCATGTCTTCATCTTTCCTGATTTTTGCCTGAATACATCAATATGTTTTTACAAGGATTTCTTGTTTTCTATTTTAGAACATGTCCTTGATTCTCTTTTCTGAAAAAAAATTATGTGATCTCTACCCATGTGAATTTCTTCTACTTTTAATGTTCTCCCCTTGTGAACTTATCTTCCAAATTCCTTCCTAGATTTCTTAGAAGAGAAGCACCAGTATTTTTCCTTAAAGGGTAGGCATAGCTGAGCATGGTGGCTCACTCCTGTGATCCTAGCACTTTGGGAGGCCAAGGCCATCGGATCACTTGAGGTCAGGAGTTTGAGACCAGCCTGGCCAACATGGTAAAACCCCATCTGTACTAAAAATACGAGAACTAGCCAAGCATGGCAGCACATGCCTGTAGTCCCAGCCACTGAGGAGGCTGGATGGAGGCTTGAACTGGGAGACAGAAATTGCAGTGAGCTGAGATTGCACCACTACACACCAGCCTGGGCAACAGAGTGAGCCACCATGCCCGGCCCCTGGTAATGTTTTAACCATCTACATAGGAAGTTAGCCTCCAAGGTATTAGGCAAAAATCCATTCTTTAGAAACTGAGACACGGCCAGGCATAGTGGCTCACACCTATAATCCCAGCACTTTGGGAGGCTGAGGTGGGCAGATCACGAGGTCAGGAGATCAAGACCGTCCTGGCTAACGTGGTGAAACCCTGTATCTACTAAAAAAATTAAAAAATAAGCCAGGCATTGTGGCGGGTGCCTGTGGTCCCAGCTACTCAGAAGGCTGAGGCAGGCGAATGGCATGAACCCGGGAGGCGGAGCTTGCAGTGAGCCAAGATCACTGCCACTGCACTCCAGGCTGGGAGACAGAACGAGACCCCATCTCAGCAGCAACAACAACAACAACAAAAAGATAAAATAGAGGGAAAAAAAGATTTAAGGAAAGAAAGAAGTTGAGTCACTGGAGTAGAAACTCAGTTCCACAAGGGAGGTTAAGCCAGATGCTGAGAAACTTAGAACAAAGGTCAAGTCAGGATAAGCAGCAAAGCCAGAAGGTTCCTGAATTAGAGCTCTGCATACTTTATCAGCCTGGGGCCAAGGCTGGGATCAGAGCGAAGGGCAGGCCAGGATCACTGGAGGGCGATTAGAATAACCTCAATTAGAACATGAGGCCTAGGTAGAACGTTTCACTATATATATAATTTTTCTCTGCAATCTTATTGATTGTATCAGCCTGAGTTTGGTGCAAGAAACAGAAACCACTGGAAGTATTTTAAGCATGATGGAATTTATTGTAGAGATTTATGTACTTAGAAAATCTTTGAAAGGGCCAAAGGAATGGATTCCAGGCAGGGTCTTTAGGAGTGAAACCTAGAGCAGCACTGAACTGGGCCGGGCGCGGTGGCTCACGCATGTAATCCCAGCACTTTAGGAGGCTGAGGCGGGTGGATCACCTAAGGTCAGGAGTTTGAGACCAGCCTGGCCAACATGGTGAAACCTTATCTCTACTAAAAATACAAAAAATTAGCTGGGCACGGTGGCAGGCACCTGTAATCCCAGCCACTCGGGAGGGTGAGGCAGAGAATTGCTTGAACCCAGGAGGTGGAGGTTGTAGTGAGCCGAGATCGCGCCACTGCACTCCAGCCTGGGTGACAGAGCGAGACTCCATCTCAAAAAAAAAAAAAAGAAAAAAAGAACAATACTGAACTGACTCACCACGGGAGCTGCCTCTGAGGCCACTACTTTGAGTGAGTTCAAGACCACAATACTATGGATGCATTCCAGGGTTCAGTCCTGTTGCCACAGCAACTGCACCTCAACACTCAGGAAGCTGGAAAAGGAACATTGAAGGAGGTGCTATAAAAAACAAAACCTCACATTTCCACGACCTCACCTGCAGTGGAAAAATAAGCAAAGGAACAGGAAAATAGCTTCCACCTCACTTATGTCTTCCAAATCGCAATCAAATATGTCTAATTGGTGGAAGCAATTCACATCCCAAATTGTACCTGCAAAGGAGCCAGAACTATGGATTCTGGTCTTCTACTTCTACAGTACAGGAAGCTATCTTGGAGGAGGGTAGAATGCAGGTTGAGGGAACCAAGTAGTATTATCCACTAAAATAACATACAAATTTAAAGTGCAAAAAGATACACTGAGTGGGAACAGGAAAGACTACTGAAGGTATCAGCTAGAGGCTGGATGCTGTGCAGGGCTGTTGAATTCAAAATCAAACATTTTTCTGTGACATTTATAATCACTGTGATCTTGAGTTGCTTTTAACAGTCAGTACCAGACTGTGCCCCGGTGGCTCATGCCTGTAATCCCAGCACTTTGGGAGGCCAAGGGAGGCGGATCACTTGAGGTCACAAATTTGAGACCAGCCTGGCCAAGATGGCGAAATCCCATCTCTACTAAAAATACAAAAATTAGCCGGGCGTTGTGGCGGACACCTGTAATTCCAGCTACTCGGGAGGCTCAGACAGGAGAATTGCTTGGACCTGGGAGGTGGGGGTTGCAGTGGGCCGAGATCACACCACTGCGCTCCAGCCTGGACTTCAGAGCTGTAAACACACACACACACACGCGCGCGCGCACACACACACACACACACACACACACACACACAGAGTAGTTGGGCTCTCTCTTTGCCTCTCAGTTCATTCTAGAGGACCTCAACCAACCAAAGGGAGGCTTTAAGGGGGGTGTGTGTGTGTGTGTGTGTGCTGTGTGTGTGTGTGCTGTGTGTGTGTGAACTTTTGATTTTGAAATAATTTTAGGCTTACTCTAAAGTTGCAAAAATAATACAAAGAGTTCTTGAATACGTATCACCCAGTTTCCCTGGTATTAGCATATTACATAACTACAGTACATTTATCAAAATCAGGAAATTAACATCTGTATAATACTATTAACTAAGTGATGTTCTTTTCAGTATGTCATATCAGGGAGTATGTGATGTCAATATGTAAAGTTTACTAACTAGTGTACAGAACTTTGTACAGTCCTTTTCTTCTTTAGTCTTATAGCACACAGTCAAAATACTATATTCCAAAGTTACTTAGGTTAAACCTTTGTGTGGACGAATGAATTACATCCTTGGGCTTAACTCAGGTAAAAGAACTAGGTTCTTTTAATTCTGCTCTAAAAGAAGTTCCTATAGAATCTTTATTTTTTTATTTTTTTATTTTTGAGATAGAGTCTCTGCCGCCCAGGCTGGAGTGCAGTGGCACGATCTTGGTTCACTGCAAGCTCCGCCTCCTGAGTTTACGCCATTCTCCTGCCTCAGCCTCCCGCGTAGCTGGGACTACAGGCCCCCGCCACCACACCCGGCTAATTTTTAAAATTTTTTTAGTAGAGACGGGGTTTCACCGTGTTAGCCAGGATGGTTGCCATCTCCTGACCTCATGATCCGCCCACCTCGGCCTCCCAAAGTGCTGGGATTATAGGCGTGAGCCACTGTGCCAGCCTAAAATCTTTATTCTAAAGAGAATAGGCCGGGCGCGGTGGCTCAAGCCTGTAATCCCAGCACTTTGGGAGGCCGAGACGGGTGGATCACGAGGTCAGGAGATCGAGACCATCCTGGCTAACACGGTGAAACCCCGTCTCTACTGAAAAATACAAAAAAACTAGCCGGGCAAGGTGGCGGGCGCCTGTAGTCCCAGCTACTTGGGAGGCTGAGGCAGGAGAATGGCGTGAACCCGGGAGGCGGAGCTTGCAGTGAGCCGGGATCGCGCCACTGCACTCCAGCCTGGGCGACAGAGCGAGACTCCGTCTCAAAAAAAAAAAAAAAAAAAAAAAAAAAAAAAGAGAATATACTTTGTCCAAAAACACAACTTGGTGGGGCATGGTGGCTCGGGCCTGTAATCCTTCGGGAAGCTGAAACGAGAGTATCACTTGAGGCCAGGAGTTTGAAACCAGCCTAGGCAACATAGCAAGACCCCATTTCTCATTTTAAAATAAAATAAAATAAAACCATACTTTAATAAAAATTTTTAAACATTTCAATGAGGATATGAAATAAACCTAAAATGGAATATAAATTATAACAAGTGAACCTAGCTGTAACATAGTCCAGGTGCAGTGGCTCATGCCTATAAACCCAGCACTTTGGGAAGTTGAGGCAGGTGGATTGCTTGAGCCCAAGAATCTGAGATCAGTGGGGGCAACATAGTCAGACTCCACCTCTACAGGTTTTTTTCTTTTCCCGAGTGGGAGTTTTGCTCTGTTGCCAGGCTGGAGTATAATGGCGTGATCTCGGCTCACTGCAACCTCCGCCTCCTGGGTTCAAGCGATTCTCCTGCCTCAGCCTCCTGAGTAGCTGGGATTACAGGCGCCCGCCAACGCACACGGCTGATTTTTGTATTTTTAGTAGAGACAGGGTTTCACCATGTTGACCAGGATGGTCTTGATCTCCTGACCTCGTTATTTGTCCGCCTCGGCCTCCCAAAGTGCTGGGATTATAGGCGTGAGCCGCTGTGCCCGGCATAAAGTTTATTTTTTAAACAGTTGAGAATTCCTTGCCAACATTTTAAAAATTTGGAGATTTTACATTTAAAAAATCCAATTGACAGCTTTGCTTAAAAGAATCAGATCGATTTATACTGGACCTGCCTTCGCGTATGGTAACAACTGCAACTCAGTAGATCTGTTGTGTGACAAGGAAGTTCCCTTAGAGGCCTTTAGGGATTCTGCAATTGAGAGCTACTGCTCTGCTGTTAGCGAGGTACCGGGAGAAGACAGAACTAGAACCCGGGTCCTCAGACCTGAGCCTTCCTCTTACTACACCATGTTCCCTCTGAACATTAATACCAAATTAATAAAATTACACCTCTGAGGGGAAGTTCAGTGTAGTGGCTACAAGTCACACTATGAAGTCAGATAGGAGTTCAAAGTTCAAACCCTGACTCCTCCACTTACTAATGTCTGATTTTCCTTGTCCTTTTAACCCCTTGTTTAACTTCCTTAACCCCTTAGGACTTCAGGGGCATCAAGCATAAAACAGGAAGTACCTTAGGGTAATTGTAAAGTGTGTCTGAGACAATGTTCCTCCTTTAGTCTTCTCAAACTCTGTGCTGTGGCAGGGTGCAGTGGCTCACGCCTGCACTTTGGGAGGCCGAAGTGGACAGATCACCTGAGGTCAGGAGTTCAAGACCAGCCTGGCCAATGATGAAACCCCATCTCTATTATTTAAAAAATAAATAAATAGGCCGGGTGTGGTGGCTCATACCTGTAATTCCAGCACTTTGGGAGACTGAGGTGGGCGAATCACCTGAGGTCAGGAGTTCAAGACCAGCCTGTCCAACATGGTGAAACCCCATCTCTACTAAAAATACAAAAATTAGCTGGGTGCAGTGGTGGGCGCCTGTAATCCCAGCTATGTGGGAGGCTGGGGCAGGAGAATCGCTTGAACCTGGGAGGCAGAGGTTGCAGTGAGCTGAGATTGCGCTATTGCACTCCAGCCTGGGCAACAGAGTGAGACCCTGTCTCAAAAATAAAATAAAAATAAAAAGTAGGCTGGGCCTGGTGGCTCACGCCTGTAATCTTAGTACTTTGGGAGGCCGAGGCGGGCAGATTGCCTGAGTTCTGGAGTTCGAGACCAGCCTGGGCAACACAGTGACACCCCGTCTCTACTAAAATACAAAAAAATTAGCTGGGCGTGGTGGCGTGTGCCTGTAGTCCCAGCTACTCGGGAGGCTGAGGCTGGAGAATTTCTTGAACCCGGAAAGCATAGGTTACAGTGAGCTGAGATCTTGCCACTGCACTCCAGCCTGGGCGACAGAGCAAGACTCCATCTCCAAAACAATAAATAAATAAATAATAAAATAAAAATAAAATATCACATGAAAATACAATTTACCTGGATTATGGAATATTTTTACAGCCCTTTAAAGTTTGCACCTGAGGTGAGTACCTTACTTAACCCTCCCTAGTCCTGGCCCTACTTGCTGCCTTTAAATTTATTATTTGCACAGCAAGATCGAGTTCTTTGAAGGCAAATTGGATGATGTCACTCTATTATTAAGTGGCTTTCCTTTGCACTTAATATAAAGTTGAAAATTCCTAGTGGCCCACACCTCTCAGTTCCCACATGAGCTGGCTCCTGCCCTCCTCCTGAACCTCATCTTGTGCCATTCTTCCCATTGCCTACTGAACTCCAGCTACACCAGCTGGAATAAGCCAAACAAACGCCCCAGGACTTTCATAGAGAATATTCACTGCCTAGGACAGTCTCTTTTCCAAGATATCCCCAAATGCTTTCCTCTTCAACTGGTATTTCCTTTTGTTTTTTTTTGAAACAGAGTCTTGCCCTGTTGCCCAGGCTGGAGTGGCATGATCTCGGCTCGCTGCAACCTCCACCTCCCAGGTTCAAGCCATTCTCCTGCCTCAGCTTCCCAAGTAGCTGGGATTACTGGCACTTGCCACCACACCCGGCTAATTTTTAATGGTAGAGATGGTGTTTCACCATGTTGGCCAGCCTGGTCTCCAGCTCCTAACCTCAAGTGATCTGCTGGCCTTGGCCTCCCAAAGTGCTGGGATTATAGGCGTGAGCCACCGCACCCGGCCTCAACTGGTATTTCCTTTTTTTTTTTTTTTTTTTCTGAGACGGAGTCTCGCTCTGTCGCCCAGGCTGGAGTGCAGTGGCCGGATCTCAGCTCACTGCAAGCTCCACCTCCCGGGTTCACCATTCTCCTGCCTCAGCCTCCAGAGTAGCTGGGACTACAGGCGCCCGCCACCAGGCCCGGCTAATTTTTTGTATTTTTAGTAGAGATGGGGTTTCACCATATTAGCCAGGATGGTCTCCATCTCCTGACTTTGTGATCCGCCCGCCTCAGCTTCCCAAAGTGCTAGGATTACAGGTGTGAGCCACCACGCCCGGCCGGTATTTCCTTTTCGTTTTAGATGTTGGCATGACTTCCACTTATGTTGAAAATCCTGGCGTGACTCTCTGTTCTAAGGCAGTGTCCCTGTCTGTGAAAAGTGCACTTTTTCACAGCACTATAAGTTTTTCCTCATACGGTTGTCACATCTGCAATCACATGTTTATTTTTTCTGATGATTTGATTACCAACTGTCTGCTCACTTGATTGTAAACCCCAGGAGGGTTTATTTCTTTGTTTTATTTTTCTTGTCACCTTTGCTCTATTCCCAGTGTCTCCTATATAGTAGGTGCTTAATAAATACATAACTGGGCCAGGCGCGGTGGCTCAAGCCTGTAATTCCAGCACTTTGGGAGGCCGAGACGGGCGGATCACGAGGTCAGGAGATCGAGACCATCCTGGCTAACACAGTGAAACCCCGTCTCTACTAAAAAAAAAAATACAAAAAACTAGCCGGGTGAGGTGGCGGGCGCCTGTAGTCCCAGCTACTCAGGAGGCTGAGGCAGGAGAATGGTGTAAACCCGGGAGGCGCAGCTTGCAGTGAGCTGAGATCTGGCCATTGCACTCCAGCCTGAGCGACAGAGTGAGACTCCGTCTCAAAAAAAAATAAAAAAATAAAAAATAAATACGTAACTGGCTAGGGGTAGTGGCTCACGCCTGACATCCTAGCACTTTGGGAGGCCGAGGCAGGAGGATCACTTGAAGCCAGGAGTTCGAGACCAGTCTGGGCAGCAAAGCAAGACCCTGTCTCTACCAAAAAAATAAATAATAATAATAAAATAAAGTAAATACATAACACAGAGACTGGGTCATAAAAAAATTCTCCATAAATGTTTGCAAAAGTGTGATTAGAAAGGTAAATGAGGTAGCATATGAAAGCAAGGAGGAAAGCAAATGAACTTTCCAAACATTTTATTGAACTTCCAATTAGTTACCACTGCTTTTTGTTTGTTTAGTCCATTACTTTGTCTTTAATCTCAGGCTGCAGTCCTGTGTTTACCCTTCTCATAACTATAGTTTAAGGTGTCTATTTTTAATCCAAAGTGGCCTGGTGACTTTTCTTCTGATTGCCTGAAAGCATCAAAGGTAAGTGAATCAGCCGGGTGCAGTGGCTCATGCTTGTAATCCCAGCATTTTGGGAGACCAAGGCAGATGGATCACTTAAGGTAGGGAGTTCAAGATAAACCTGGCCAATATGGTGAAACCCCATCTCTACTAAAAATACAAAAATTAGCTGGACATGGTGGTGAGCGCCTGTAGTTCCAGCTACTTGAGAGGCTGAGGCAGGAGAATCGCTTGAACCCGGGAAGTGGAGGTTGCAGTGAGCAGAGATCATGCTATCGCACTCCAGCCTGGAGTAAGTGAATCAGGTATCCAAGCCTTTCAACTAAACACCATGTTGAAGCTTTTCTCCACAAATAAGGGCTGCTCACACCAAAAAGGCACTAGACTTTTTCTTATAATTCTTCTATGTGAAATTAAGAAAGTGGAAGACATTCAACATACTTTACTTTCTATGAATGTGGTTTCGCCAGGCAGGAAGAACTAAGTCCATGAAAGAATGGTGGGGTCCCTCGTTTTTCCTTCCTGTCTTCCAGCTCTTTGCTTCTCAAAGTATGGTCTGGGCATCAGCAACATGAGCCTCAGAGCTGGGAGCCTGTCAAAGGCAGAATATGAGGATTCCACTCCCAGAATATATATTTTTATAATATCCTAGCGCTTGAAAAATTTAAGAGCATGTGTTCTTATAAAAACAAGTACTCACTGAAGAATGGAAAAAGACTGTAGTCCAGGCGTTTCCAAACCTGACTAGTATGAAAACTTCACGAGGTGCTTGTGTAAAAATTAAAATTCCTGTGTTACCCTTCCCAGGAAATTGTAATTTTATAGGTCTAGGGTGGGGCTCGAAAATGACTCTGAAGCTTCCAACACCTAAAATGACATTTGAAAACTGTTGTGTGTGTGTGAACCCCCCATCACTATTTTTTAATTAAATATAAAAAAAACCTAAATACACAAAATTAGAGGCCACTCTGACCCTGAACAGGAGGACACACAATAAATTTACAGTATAATTTAAACATTACTTATTTTTTATCATCAAAAATTATAAAAACCTGACAAGAACAGAAAATGTGTGTCATTGTAGGAGGCAAAACGTGTTATTCAAAGCAGAAAGAAACTAGTTAAGCAATAAAGAAGTGACTCTAATCTCCTAGAAAGTAGAGACCATGTCTTAGTTAACTTTGTATCCTAGCACTGTGCCAGGCACTTGGTATTCAAAAGTTGTTTGTTCACTGAAGGATAATGGTTCACTCTTACATAGTGTCTGTGTGCCAGGTTAAACCACTTAATTCCAGTAGCTTTAAGAGTTTGATATCCCATCCTGGCTAACAGTGAAACCCCGTCTCTACTAATAAATACAAAAAATAAGCCAGGCGTGGTGGCGGGCACCTGTAGTCCCAGCTCCTCGGGAGGCTGAGGCAGGAGAATGGTGTGAACTCGGGAGGCAGAGCTTGCAGTGAGCTGAGATCGTGCCACTGCACTCCAGCCTGGGCGACAGAGCGAGACTCCGTCTCAAAAGAAAAAAAAAAAAAAAAAGTTTGATATCATTGGTCTCTTTTATAGATGAGGAAACTGAGGCACATAATGGTTCAGATTATAATAATGGCATCAAGGCTAAAGTAACTCCATCTTGGATGCTAATCTGCCATGTTGACTTCTGATTAACCCCTAGTTCTGGAAACTGTTGATTTTGTCCAGTTTTACAATTTAGCCCAGGAGGCAACAGAGTTAGGAAGCTTTAGCAGCTTCCTCATTGTCACTAGAAAGTGACAAAACTGTACTGGAAAATAATTCTTTTGAGGGAGTAGGAGAGAGATTGTAAGTGTTTGATTTTATGTTTTCATTCCGGTATATTTTAAATATATCATGATTTTATTATTTCAAACACACAGAAAAGTTGAGAAACTTTTTGTAGTAAAAATCTGTATACACACCTCTTAGATCCCACCATTAACATTTTACTATATTTGCTTTATTGTTATCTATCCATTTCTATCCATCCCTCTATCCATCATCAGTCTCTGTTTTTTAATGCATTTCAAAGTAAATTGCACACATCAGTTCATTCTTTTTTTTTCTTCTTCTTTTTTTGAGACAAAGTCTCACTCTGTTGCCCAGGCTGGAGTGCAGTGGCACTATCTCAGTTCACTGCAACTCCGCCTCCTGGGTTCAAGCAATTCTTCTGCCTCAGCCTCCTGAGTAGCTGGGATTACAGGCGCGCGCCATCATGCCTGGCTAATTTTTGTATTTTTAGTAGAGATGGGGTTTCACCATATTGGCCAGGCTGGTCTCAAACTCCTGACCTCATGATCCGCCTGTCATAGCCTCCCAAACTGCTGGGATTACAGGCGTGAGCATCCTTCAGAATGCTGCATCATGCCTGTGAGATAATTCACTTGACTACTAATCTTTACATTATTTCATATACCTTCCATAAAGGGGGCAAGAAAACCATGAAGAGAACCAGAAATAAGAAAATATGGTCAGGTGCCATGACCGATGCCTGTAATCCCAGCACTTTGGGGGGCCATGCAGAGGCAAGTTGATCACCCTGAGGTCAAGACCAGCCTGGCCAACATGGTGAAACCTCGTCTCTACTAAAAATACAAAAATTAGCAGGCATGGTGGCGCACGCCTGTAATTCCAGCTACTCAAGAGACTGAGGTGGGAGAATTGCTTGACCCCAGGGTGTTGAGGTTGCGGTGAGCCGAGATCATGCCACGGTACTCCAGCCTGAGCAACAAAGTGAGACTATGGCTTTAAAAAAAAAAAAAAAAAAAAAAGTCTGGGCATGGTGGCTTACGCCTGTAATCCCAGCACTTTGGAAGGCTGAGGCCGGTGAATCACTTGAGGTCAGAGGTTCAAGATCAGCCTGGCCAACAAGGTGAAACCTCCCCTCTACTAAAAATACAAACAGTAGGCCGGGTGCGGTGGCTCACACCTGTAATCCCAGCACTTTGGGAGGCTGAGGCAGGCGGATCACGAGGTCAAGAGATCGAGACTATTCAGGCCTACATGGTGAAACCCATCTCTACTAAAGATACAAAAATTAGCTGTGTGTCGTGGTGTGCACCTGTAGCCTCAGCTACCCAGGAGGCTGAGGCAGGAGAATGGCTTGAACCCAAAGGGGGAGGTTGCAGTGAGCCAAGATTGTGCCACTGCACTCCAGCCTGATGACAGAGTGAGACTCCGTCTCACAAATAAATAAATAAATAATAAAAATTAGCCAAGCGTGGTGGTGGGTGCCTGTAATCCCAGGTATACTCAGGAGGTTAAGGCAGGAGAATCTCTTGAACCCAGGAGATGGAAGCTGCAGTGAGCTGAGATTGTGCCATTGCACTCCAGCCTGGGTGACAGAGTGAAACTCTGTCTCAAAAAAAAATTAAAAATAAATAAATTAATTAATTAATTAAAGAAATGAGAAAATACGGTAAAAACATGTAAAAGAAGGAAGAGCAAGAAACATTGGCATATTTAAAGATAATTAACTTCAATTTCTGAAGTACAAAAAACCTTACACAAATCTAGTAAATTTATGCAAATTACTACAGAGGGTAATTTTTAAAAACAGTACCTTTTAGATCTATCTTAACTTCATGAAGTCTGATTTTTGGCACTAGATGTAATTTTGGAACTAGCATGTTATTGTTCCCCTGGCAGCATTTCCCTCCTATAAATCATCATATTCACATCCCACACGTACATATCCTGTGACAGCCCTAGCTTTGGCCTCTTTCCAGGACACCAGGATACCACTAATGTGAAACAAAACTGTATCTGGAAAAATTTGGAGAACTCTATTGCCTTTCCAGTGATGAGAAACAAATATGGACTGTGCACCTGTTTTCTCCTGTGGGTGAATATTTTAAAATATTTTTTTAAAATATTGAGGTAAGGGCTGGGCATGGTGGCTATTGTCTGTAATCCCAACACTTTGGGATGCTGAGGCAAGAGGATCACGGGGTCAGGAGATCGAGACCATCCTGACCAACACGGTGAAACTCCATCTCTACTAAAAAATACAAAAATTAGCGGGGCGTGGTGGCATATACCTGTATAGTCCCAGCTACTCGGGAGGCTGAGGCAGGGGAATCGCTTGAACCCCAGAGGCAGAGGTTGCAGTGAGCCGAGATCATACCACCGCACTCCAGCCTGGTGACAGAGCAAGACTCCATCGGAAAAAAAAAAAAAAAAAAAAGACTGGGCATGGTGGCTCATGCTTGTAATCCCAGCACTTTGGGAGGCTGAGGTGGGCACATCATGTGGTCAGGAGTTCGAGACCAGCCTGGTCAACACAGTGAAACCCCGTCTCTACTAAAAATACAAAAATTAGCTGGGTGTGGTGGCAGGCGCCTGTAGTCCCAGCTACTTGCGTGGCTGAAGCAGGAGAATCGCTTGAACTCGGGAGGTGGAGGTTGCAGTGAGCCCAGATTGTGCCACTGCATTCCAGCCTGGGCAACAGAGCTAGACTCCATTTCAAAAAAAAAAAAAAGTGGGGGCGGCTGGGTGTGGTGGCTCATACCTGTAATCCCAGTACTTTGGGAGGCCGAGGCAGGTGGATCATGAGGTCAGGAGATCAAGATCATCCTGGCTAACACTGTGAAACCCCATCTCTACTAAAAATGCAAAAAACTAGCCGGGCGTGGTGGCGGGTGCCTGTAGTCCCAGCTACTTGGGAGGCTGAGGCAGGAGAATGGCATGAACTCGGGAGGCGGAGCTCGCAGTGAGCCGAGATCAGCCCCACTGTACTCCAGCCTGGGCGACAGAGTGAGACTCCGTCTCAAAAACAAACAAACAAACAAACAAACTGGGGTAAAAAACACAGAACATAAAATTTATTATTTTAACCTTTAAAAAAACTTAACAGACTGGCCAGGCACAATGGTTCACGCCTATAATTCCAGAACTTTAAGAGGCTGAGGCGGGGGGATCGCTTGAGCCCAAGAATTCAAGACCAGCCTGGGCAACATTTTGAGACTCCATCTCTACAAAAACCCAAAAAATTAGCTGGGTGTGGTGGCATGCACCTGTGGTCTCAGCTACTCAGGAGGCTGAGGTGGGAGGATCACTTGAGCCCAGGAGGTGGAGGTTGCAGTGAGCCAAGACTGTACCACTGCACTATAGCCTGGGTGACAGAGTGAAACCCTGTCTCAAAAAAATAAAATAAATAGAATAATATACTTTCATTTTAAAAACAATTTTAGATATACAGAAAATCAGATAGTAGAATTTCCATATCCCCCTTCCCCTGCACTGATTCTCCTATTGTTAACATTTTGCATGAGTGTGGTATATTTGTTATAATAAATGAACCAAGACTGATACACATAACTAAAGTCTGATAGTTTACATGAAGATTCCCTCTTTGTGTTGTACAATTCTACTGGTTTCCACAAATGTATAAATGTTATGTATTCACCATTACAGTATCACACAGAATAGTTTCAGATCAAAAAGTACCGTGTTCCACCCCTCTTCACTAACCCCAGACACCTGGCAACCACTGATCTTTTTACAGTCTCCATAGTTTTGTCTTTTCTAAAATGCCATATAGTTGGAATCATACAGTATATAGCCTCTTCAGATTGGCTTCTTTCATTAGGCAATATACGTTTAGGGTTCCTCCAGGTCTTTTGTAGTTTGAAAGCCCGTTTCTTTTCTTTTTATTTTTTGAGAAGGAATCTCGCTCTGTCACCCAGGCTGGAGTACAGTGGCGGGACCTTGGCTCACTGCAACCTCTGCCTCCTGGGTTCAAGGGATTCTCCTGCCTTAGTCTCCCAAGTAGCTGGGATTACAGGTGCTCGCCACCATGCCCGGCTAATTTTTTGTGTTTTTAGTAGAGACGGAGTTTCACCATGTTGGCCAGGCTGGTCTCGAACTCCTGACCTCAGGTGACCTGCCTACCTCGGCTTCCCAAAGTGCTAGGGATTTTATTTTTGAGGCAGAGCCTCACTCTGTCACCCAGTCTGAAGTGTAGTGGCATAATCATGGCTCACTGTAGCCTTGACCTCTCAGGCTCAGTGATCCTCTCTCCTAAGTCTCCCAAGTAGCTGGGACTACAGGCATGTGTCCCCACACCTGGCTAATTTTTGTATTTTTTTGTAGAGATGGGGTTTCACCATGTTGCTCAGGCTGGTCTCTGGGCTCAGGCCATCTGCCTGCCTTGACCTCCCAAAGTGCTAGGATTACAGGCATGAGCCACCGTGCCCAGCCCCCATTTATTTTTATCACCGAACACTTCCATTGGATGTACCACAGTTTGTTTATCCATTCTCTATTAAAGGGCATCTTAGTTGCTTCCAGTTTTGGGCAATTATGAATAAGCTGCTATAAATATTCATGTGCAGGTTCTGTGTGGACATAAGTTTTCAACTCAGTTGAGAAAATACCTAGGCGTGTGATTGCTGAATCATTTTGGAAGACTATGTTTAGCTTTGTAAAATACTGCCAAACTGTCTTCCGAAGTAATCTTACCATTTTGCATTCTTACCGGCAATGAATGAGAGTTCTTGTTGCTCCACATCCTTTCGAGTATTTGGAATTGTCAGGATTTTGGACTGTAGCCATTCTAAGTGGTGTGTAGAGGTACCATCTTAACCGTTTTTAAGTGCGCAGTTCAGTAGCATATTAAGTACGTTTACATTGTTTTCCTATCCTCACCATCACCTATCCACAGAACTCTTTTCATTTTGCAAAACCAAAACTCCTTTTTTTTTTCTGAGACAGAGTCTTGCTCTGTTGCCCAGGCTGGAGTACAGTGGTGTGATCTCAGCTCACTGCAAGCTCCGCCTCCCAGGTTCACGCCATTCTCCTGCCTCAGCCTCCCGAATAGCTGGGACTACAGGCACCCGCCACCACGCCCAGCTAATTTTTTGTATTTTTAGTAGAGATGGGGTTTCACCGTATTAGCCAGGATGGTCTCGATCTCCTGACCTTGTGATCCGCCTGCCTCGGCCTCCCAAAGTGCTGGGATTATAGGCGTGAGTCACCGCGCCTAGTCTTCAAAACCAAAACTCTTATTCCTATTAAACAGTAATTCCCCCTTTTCCCTCACCCTAACCACATTCTACACTGTGTCATGATTAATTTGACTACTCTAGGGACCTCATATAAGTTGAATCATACAGAATTTGTTCTTTTGTGTCTGCCTTACTTCATTTAGCCTAATACCCTCAAGGTGTATCCATGTTGTAGCATGTGTGAGAATTTCCTTTCTTTCTAAGGTTAATAATATTCTATCTTATGAATATTCCACATTTGGTTCCATCAGCCATCAATGGATACTTGGGTTGCTTTCACATATTAACTGTTACGAATAATGCTCCCATGAACATTAATGCTCCCATCTCCTCAAGTCCCTACTTTCCACTTTTTTCAATATACACTCAGAAATGGAATTATTAGATCATATAGTAATTCTATTTTTAAGTTTTGGAAGAACTGTTATGCTGTTTTCCATAGTAGCTATACCATTTTACATTCCCTCCAATTGTGCAAAAGGGTTCCAATTTTCCACATTACTATTTTCTTGTTTTTTTTTCTATTTTTTTTTTTTTTTTTTTTTTGAGACAGAGTCTTACTCTGTCACCCAGGCTGGAGTACAGTGGCTCAATCTCGGCTCACTGCTGCCTCTGCCTCCCAGGTTCAAGCGATTCTTGTGCCTCAGTCTCCTGAGTAGTTGGGATTATAGGTGACCACCACCACACCCTGTTAATTTTTGTATTTTTAGTAGAGACGAGGTTTCACCATGTTGCCCAGGCTGGTCTCGAGCTCCTGACTTCAAGTGATCCACTGCCTTGGCCTCCCAAAGTGCTGGGATTACAGGAAGGAGTCGCCACACCTGGCCCACATTACCATTTTCTGTTTTTTTTTTTTTCTTCAATAGTACCCATTCTAATGGGTGTGAGGTGGTATCTCATTCTCATTGTGGCTTTGTCCTTAGGGTGAATTTTAATGATACAGGTACTGGCTGTCAATATCAAGCCAGAGAGAAGGAATTCCCAAAGAGATCAACCTTTCTGTTATAAATCATTAGAATTTTATCATATTTTGCTTTGAGACAAAGCAAGTCCATCTGTAAACTTCAGCAAAGAGGTTAATTAATTTGGGTATTAGGGTGATGAGCTTTAATTTCTTTTTAGTTTAGAAATTTAAAAATTATCATTAATTTTTTTTTTTTTAGATTTACAGATCCCCTTATTAACCTCAAACGTTTGTATAGTGCAATGTTTCTTTTCTCTTTTCTTTTTCTTTTTTAAATTTTTTTGATACAGGGTCTTGCTGTATCTCCAGGCTGGAGTGCAGTGGCGCGGTCATGGCTCACTGCAGCCTCGACTTCCTGGGTTGAAGTGATCCTCCCACCTCAGCCTCTAAAGTAGCTCTGGAGTAGCCACAGGCACATGCCACCACACCCAGCTAAGTTTTTGTTGTTTTTTTTTTTTTTGATGGACTTTCACTCTTGTTGCCCAGGCTGGAATGCAATGGCATGATCTCGGCTCATCGCAACCTCTGCCTCCCAGGTTCAAGCGATTCTCCTACCTCAGCCTCCCGAATAGCTGGGATTACAGGCATGCACCACCATACCTGGCTAATTTTGTGTTTTTAGTAGAGACTGGGTCCCTCCATGTTGGTTAGGCTGGTGTCAAACTCCTGACCTCAGGTGATCGCCCGCCTCTGCCTCCCACAATTCTGGGATTACAGGAGTAAGCCACCATGCCTGGCCTTTGTATGTTTTAGTAGAGACAAGGTTTTGCCATGTTGCCCAGGCTGGTCTCTAACTCCTAGGCTCAAGCAATCCACCTCCCTTGGCTTCTTGAAGTGTTGGGATCACAGGTGTAAGCCACCATTACCAGCCTAGTGCAATGTTTCCATATGGCTCAATAGTGTGCGTGTACATATTGTGGGTTTTACAGTATGATATCAATGTGCCCAAATTCTGGCTCCCATGACATGACCTCAGCTACCCTTTCAGAGTCTCCCCTGGTATTTACAAGGGAATCTTCAGGGGTGGTGCTTGTTCTTTTTTTTTTTTTCTTTTTTCTGGAGACGGAGTCTCGCTCTGTCGCCCAGGCTGGAGTGCAGTGGCCGGATCTCAGCTCACTGCAAGCTCCGCCTCCCGGGTTTACGCCATTCTCCTGCCTCAGCCTCCCAAGTAGCTGGGACTACAGGCGCCCGCCACCTCGCCTGGCTAGTTTTTTGTATTTTTTAGTAGAGACGGGGTTTCACCGGGTTAGCCAGGATGGTCTCGATCTGCTGACCTCGTGATCCGCCCGCCTCGGCCTCCCAAAGTGCTGGGATACATGTATATATCTATGTTTGTATATTATATGTACATAATCTTTTCTACCTCTGATGGTATTACCAAACTAAAATACCAGAACTGGCTTAGGGATAAATGAGTACTCAAACAAATAAAGTTCATAAAATTCTCAGAAAAATAGAAAATGACTCAAATGGTTTTTTTTTTTTTTTTTTTTTTTTTTTTGAGATGGAGTCTCGCAGTGTCTCCCAGGCTGGAGTGCAGTGGCCTGATCTCGGCTCACTGCAACCTCTGCCTCCTGGGTTTCAAGTGATTCTCCTGCTTCAGCCTCCCAAAGTGCTGGGATTACAGGCTTGCACCACCGCGCCCGGCCGGTGCTTGTTCTTTAAACTCCAAAATCAGTTATGCCTCTTTCTCTCTCTGCTCCAAACACAGGACTTCAGAGCCCTTTCTTACCACTCTGCCAATCACCATCAGCAGGTTTTCTTTTTAGGCCTCAGCATCTACTCTTCCTTCTAACTGCATGACCCCCACCAGTACTGCACTAGGGGTGGAGAGTGGGAGGTGAGAATCTCTGCTTTTTCTCTTTTTATGGTTTTTTTTTTTTTTTTTTTTGTATTTTTAATGGAAACGGGGTTTCACTGGATTAGCCAGGATGGTCTCGATCTCCTGACCTTGTGATCCGCCTGCCTCAGCCTCCCAAAGTGCTGGGATTACAGGTGTGAGCCACTGCGCCTGGCTTTTATGTTTTTAAAT